>NW_026892791.1:0-342636 GCF_033815535.1 Pezoporus flaviventris | reverse complement strand
TCGGGAACTTTGTCCCCCTCTACAATATGTAAAAGTTCTGACTGGGCTGGGCCAGCCCTGTTGGCAGATCCTCTGGTGTTGACCAACCAGGTGGCCTTTGGTAAGTGTGTATCCCAATGCTTGAAAGTTCCCCCACCCATTGCTCTCAGTGTAGTTTTTAACAGCCCATTGTACCGTCCGATTTTTCCAGAGGCTGGTGCATGGTAGGGGATGTGATATACCCACTCAATGCCATGCTCTTTGGCCCAAATATCTATAAGGTTATTTCGGAAAAGAGTCCCATTGTCTGACTCAATTCTCTCTGGGGTGCCGTGTCGCCACAAAATCTGTTTCTCAAGGCCCAGGATAGTGTTCCGGGCAGTGGCATGGGGCACAGCGTATGTTTCCAGCCACCCGGTGGTTGCTTCCACCATGGTAAGCACATGGCGCTTGCCTTGGCGGGTTGGTGGCAGTGTGATATAGTCAATCTGCCAGGCCTCCCCATATTTATACTTCAACCATCGTCCTCCATACCAAAGAGGCTTCAACCGCTTGAATTGTTTAATTGCAGCACATGTTTCACACTCATGAATAACCTGGGCAATAGTGTCCATTGTTAAGTCCACCCCTCGATCACGGGCCCACCTGTATGTTGCATCTCTGCCCTGATGGCCTGAAGTGTCATGGGCCCACCGGGCCAAAAATAATTCACCTTTATGTTGCCAATCTAAGTCCATCTGAGCAACTTCAATCTTAGCTGCTTTATCCACTTGTTGGTTGTTCTGCTGTTCCTCAATGGCCCGACTCTTGGGTACATGGGCATCTACATGACGTACCTTCACCACCAGGTTCTGCACCCTGGCAGCAATATCTTTCCACAGTGCAGCAGCCAGATGGGTTTACCTCTGCGTTGCCAGTTGCTCTGCTTCCATTGCTTCAACCACCCCCACAGGGCATTTGCCACCATCCATGAGTCAGTATAGAGATAAAGTACTGGCCACTTTTCTCGTTCAGCAATGTCCAGGGCCAGCTGGATGGCTTTCACCTCGGCAAACTGACTTGATTCACCCTCTCCGTCAGCAGTTTCTGCAACTTGTCGTCCAGGACTCCATACAGCTGCCTTCCATCTCCGATGCTTTCCCACAATACGGCAAGAGCCATCAGTAAACAAGGCATACTGCTTTTCACTTTCTGACAGTTTATTATATGGTGGGGCCTCTTCAGCACGCATCACCTCCTCCTCTGGTGACATTCCAAAATCTTTGCCCTCTGGCCAGTCCATGATGACTTCTAGAATGCCTGGACGACTGAGATTTCCTATTCGAGTTCGTTGTGTAATTAGTGCAGCCCATTTACTCCATGTAGCATCAGCTGCATGATGTGTAGAGGAGACCCTGCCTTTGAACATCCAGCCCAGCACGGGCAACCGGGGTGCCAGGAGGAGCTGTGCTTCAGTGCCAATCACTTCTGAAGCAGCTCAAACCTCTTCATAGGCTGCCAGTATCTCTTTCTCAGTTGGGGTATAGCTGGCCTCAGATCCTTTATATCCCCGACTCCAAAAGCCAAGGGATCGACCTCGAGTCTCCCCTGGAGCTTTCTGCCAGAGGCTCCAGGTAGGACCGTTCTCTCCAGCTGCAGTGTACAGCACATTTTTTACATCTGGTCCGGTCCGGACTGGTCCAAGGGCTACTGCGTGAACTATCTCGCGTTTAATTTGCTCAAAGGCTTGTTGCTGCTCAGGGCCCCATTTAAAATCATTTTTCTTCCGGGTCACATGATAGAGAGGGCTTACAATCAAACTGTAATTCGGGATGTGCATTCTCCAGAACCCCACTGCACCCAAGAAAGCTTGCGTTTCTTTCTTATTAGTTGGTGGAGACATTGCTGTTATCTTGTAGATCACATCTGTGGGGATCTGTCTACGTCCATCTTGCCATTTTAATCCCAAAAATTGAATCTCCTGTGCAGGTCCCTTCACCTTACTCCGTTTTATGGCAAAACCGGCTTTCAGCAGAATTTGGATTATTTTCCTCCCTTTCTCAAAGACTTCTTCCGCTGTATCGCCCCACACAATAATGTCATCAATGTATTGCAGGTGTTCTGGAGCTTGCCCCTGTTCCAGTGCAGTCTGGATCAGTCCATGGCAAATGGTAGGGCTGTGTTTCCACCCCTGGGGCAGTCGGTTCCAAGTGAACTGGACACCTCTCCAAGTAAAAGCAAACTGTGGCCTGCACTCTGCTGCCAAAGGAATGGAGAAAAATGCATTGGCAATATCAATCGTGGCATACCACTTGGCTGCCTTTGACTCTAGCTCATACTGAAGTTCTAGCATGTCCGGTACGGCAGCACTCAATGGTGGTGTGACTTCATTCAGGCCACGATAGTCTACTGTTAGTCTCCATTCTCCATTAGACTTTCGCACTGGCCATATGGGGCTATTGAAGGGTGAGTGGGTCCTGCTGATCACCCCCTGACTCTCCAGTCTACGGATCAGCTGATGGATGGGAATCAGGGAGTCTCGGTTGGTGCGATATTGCCGCCGGTGCACTGTTGTGGTCGCAATTGGCACTTGTTGTTCTTCAACTTTCAGCAACCCCACAGCAGAGGGATCTTCTGAGAGACCAGGCAAGGTGGACAGCTGCTCAATTTCCTCAGTCTCCAAAGCAGCAATACCAAAAGCCCACCGGTACCCTTTTGGGTCTTTGAAGTACCCTCTCTTGAGGTAGTCTATGCCGAGGATGCATGGAGCCTCTGGACCAGTCACAATAGGGTGCTTTTGCCACTCCCTCCCAGTCAGGCTGATTTCAGCCTCCAGCACAGTCAACTCTTGGGATCCTCCTGTTACTCCAAAAATATAGATGGGTTCCACCCCTTGACAGCTTGATGGCATCAGGGTACACTGTGCACCGGTATCTACTAGAGCCTTATACTTCTGTGGGACTGATGTGCCAGGCCATCTGATCCACACAGTCCAGTAAATCCGATTGTCCCCTACCTCCACCTGGCTGGAGGCAGGGCCCCTCTAATGGTCGTCACAGCTTTGGACACTTAAGTCGTGGTGAAAGGGATTATTCTTCGTTATCACAGGAGCTGGAGTAAAATCAGCTCTTCCATTCCATCTGGGAAACTGCTCACCGGAGACTGAAGCCGTAGCTCTCATGGGACGATCAGTCTTGGCCCTTGCTCCCCTCTTCAGTTCACTCACCCGTTCCTCCAAAGCTGAAGTAGGTTTTCCATTCCACTTTGTCATGTCTTCTCTGTGATCCAGCAGGTAAAACCATAGGGTACCCCGTGGCGTATACCTTCTGTATCTCCTCTCTTGAACAATAGGACGCCTTTTGTTAATAGCTGAGACGTGTGTTGGTACATGTGAGGAGCTGGATAAATCAGATACATCGTCCCTCAATTGTTTGAGGTCCTGGGACAGTTTTTCCACAGCTGAGATGATGGAAGGGGTGAGTTTGTCTTCGAACTCTCGGAGTTTATGAACCATTTCATCCACTGTTAGTGGTACTATGTCATTCCAGGTCACTGTTGCCAATGAATGGGCATATGATGACGGTGCATTCCGTGTAAGTTTTCGCCACATGGATCATGTACATTCAACTTCATCTGGATCTATAGGTGTATCCCCGTTATTCGGCTTGATGTGATGGATCATCTCTACGATGGCCGATTCCCTCAGAGACTGGATGCCTTTGTCTATAGTAGTCCACTTGGCCGAACGACTCGTAACATCATCCTTGTACGGAAACCTTTCTTTCACAGCTGCCAAGAGCCTCCTCCAAAGGCTGAGGGACGTTTTCTCTCTTGCGATTGCTTTGTCAATTCCCCCTTCTCTAGCAAGTGATCCCAGCTGCTTGGCTTCTGTACCTTCTAGTTCGTGACCATCGGCCCCATTGTCCCAGCATCGGAGCAACCAGGTGATGATGTGCTCCCCTGGTTGACGGGTAAAATCTTTTCGCATATTCTGCAGCTCAGTTGAGGTCCGAGGTCGAGAAGTTACCTCTTCTTCTTCTTCTTCGTCATGTGATGATGACTCCTGATCAGATTCTGGACCGGGTGGTGAATTCATTGGTTCTTCATCTCGCTTCACCCTTTTTGCCTCCTTTTTGCTTGTTCTCTTGCGTACAGGGGCAACCGATATTGTTACGAATTGGTCCTCTGGTTTGGCTGCAGTGATTATCACTGTGGTTTGAGTAGCAACTGTACTTGTTGCTGGGGGTGGTGTAGCTGCTGTACTTGGAGCTGGGATAACCGCGCTGTCTGTTGCAGTTGAAGTTTGAGCAGCTGCTGGACTTGCCACTGGGGTAGCTGCTCTGTTCATTGAGGCCAAAGTTTGAGTAGCGACTGTACTTGTTGCTGGGGGTGGTGCAGCTGCTGTGCTTGGAGCTGGGGTAACCGCGCTGTCTGTTGCAGTTGAAGTTTGAGCAGCTGCTGTACTTGCTGCTGGGGTAGCTGCGCAGTTCACTGCAGCCAAAGTTTGAGTAGTGACTGTTGCTTTGCCCTCAGATCCACCGACATTCTTTTCCTTTTGAAGGTGCTGGATAGTGTTGAACAAGGCCCTGTAAGCATAGCCCAAGCCCCAGCACGTTGCCGTGATTTGTCCATCTCTGGTATGGCCAGAATGACCACACACCTCATTTAAGTGTTTTACTAATTCTTCTGGATTTTGCAGTTGTTCGGTAGTGAAATTCCAAAGTACTGGAGGGGCCCACTGACCTAGATACTTGCCCATACTATCCCACACACCCTGCCACTCATGGCTGTCCAGCCTCAAGGAAAATCTCTCAGTCCTCCTACATTGTCATTTGACCCCAGACAAGACCCAAACCTGACTCTGCTTAACTCTTGAAATCAGTAGTGGGCAAAACACACTCTGTATGCGTGTTAGCATGGTGATTCCCATCACCATCAGCAAACAAGTCTCAACAGCATTAAAATGCCATTCAAAAAATTCAAAACTCTCAAATGTAAATAGTCTGGGGGGACGACTGGGAGGGTAAAAGAATGTCTCCTTCACAGGTTGAGCACCTGAGAAGGAGAAAAAAGATGTGTAATTGCTAAGCACCTCCATCATATACCTCCCAAAGTATAAAGGTGGTGACCACACTGGGAACATAAGCCAGATCAGTTTCATGATCAATGATTCTATTGTATTACAAGTCATTACCATAAAATACAATGGGACAAAAACCTTAGCCCAAGCCCCACACTTGAAAAACACTAATACAGCAAATACCGGATGGACGTAAGATACGATATACTGAAACTGTGAGATCAAGAGGAACAACCTTGAGAGCCAATAAATCAGCATTGTGACGAGTGACTATCAATCCAGTCAGATCTGTTCTTATCTCAACCCCTCGTGCCCCAAGTTGGGCGCCAAAAACAACTGTCGTGGTTTAAACCCAGTCAGGTAACTTGTTCACTCACTCCCAGTGAGTGGTGCCGAGCTGACAACAATCGAGGTCCGTGTCCCCCCCCCACCGGGGTTCTCCCCCACTCCCGGAGGAACGGGGAGGAGGATCGAAAGAGTGCAACTCCCACGGGTTGAGACAAGAACAGTCCAGCAACCAATGTACACAAATCACCACCGCTACTATCAACTACAACAATGATAAGGGAAAATAACAAGGGAAGAGAATACGATACCACCGGCCAAGAAGACGAGTTCCACCCGGAAGCCCCGTGTCCTTCCGGGTAACTCCCAGTCACCCCCCACCCCGGCCATGACGTGCTGTGGTATGGAATACCTCCCTGGCAAGCCCGAGTCAGACGCCCCATCTCTGCTTCCTCCCGGCTTCCCCTCCTCCCTAGCAGAGCATGAGCCTCACAAAGTCCTTGGTAAGGGTAAACATCACTTAGCAACAACTGAAAACATTGACTTCACCAACACTGTTCTCAGGTTGGAAGTCAAAACACAGCACTGCACCAGCTACCACAAAGGAAAAAAAAAACAAACATGACTGCTACTGCTGAACCCAGGACAGATGGTGACAGCGTTTCAAAGCTGACTGTGTGTTGAAGAGGGCCAGCACCAGCTTTCCCTGCTGGTCCTTCTGCTGTGGGAGCAGATGCCACTGCTCATTCTGTGCTGACTCTGTTGCGGCGCAGCAGAGAGCAGGCCCATGGACTGATTCCATTCAAATGCTTTTCCTGTATGAAAGTGAGCAGTGAAAGCAATGATGGAGGCACCGATACAAAGGTGATTGTGCACTGAACAGGCCCAGCACCAGCTTTCCCCCAGGCTCTTCTGCTGTGGGAGCAGAGGCCAAACATTCGTGCTGTACTCACTGTGCTGCTAGGCAGCTGAGAGCGACCACCCGAGAATTTGGATTCAAATGAACTTTTAGGTATGAAACCGAGGAGAGACAGCAATGATGGTGACACCGTTGCAAAGCTGCTTGTGTGCTGAAGAGGCCCAGCACCAGCTTTCCCTGCTGGTCCTTCTGCTCTGGGAACAGATGGCACTGTTCATTCTGTGCTGACTGTGTTGCTGCGCA
Source organism: Pezoporus flaviventris (assembly GCF_033815535.1). Taxonomy (NCBI): domain Eukaryota; kingdom Metazoa; phylum Chordata; class Aves; order Psittaciformes; family Psittacidae; genus Pezoporus; species Pezoporus flaviventris. The sequence goes on along the minus strand of NW_026892791.1, from coordinate 336,151 downwards.
GCAGAGAGCAGCCTCTGGACTGATTCAATTCAAATGCTTTTCCTGTATGAAAGTGAGCAGTGAAAGCAAGGATGGAGGCAGCGATGCAAAGGTGATTGTATGCTGAAAAGGCCCAGCACCAGCTTTCCCTGCTGGTGCTTCTGCTCTGGGAGCAGATGCCACTGTTCATTCTGTGCTGACTGTGTTGCTGCGCAGCAGAGAGCAGGTTCTGGACTGATTCCATTCAAATGCTTTTCCTGTATGAAAGTGAGCAGTGAAAGCAATGATGGAGGCACCGATGCAAAGCTGCTTGTGTGCTGAACAGGCCCAGCACCAGCTTTCAATCCTGGCTCTTCTGCTGTGGTACCAGATGCCAAACGTTCATTCTGTGCTGACTGTGTTGCTTTGCAGCAGAGAGCAGCCTCTGGACTGATTCAATTCAAATGCTTTTCCTGTATGAAAGTGAGCAGTGAAAGCAAGGATGGAGGCAGCGATGCAAAGGTGATTGTATGTTGAAAAGGCCCAGCACCAGCTTTCCCTGCTGGTGCTTCTGCTCTGGGAGCAGATGCCAAACGTTCATTCTGTGCTGACTGTGTTGCTTTGCAGCAGAGAGCAGCCTCTGGACTGATTCAATTCAAATGCTTTTCCTGTATGAAAGTGAGCAGTGAAAGCAATGATGGAGGCACTGATGCAAAGGTGATTGTGTGTTGAACAGGCCCAGCACCAGCTTTCCCTCCTGGCTCTTCTTCTGTAGGAGCAGAGGCCAAACATTCGTGCTGTACTAACTGTGCTCCTGGGCAGCTGAGAGCGACCACCCGAGAATTTGGATTCAAATGAACTTTTAGGTATGAAACTGAGGAGAGACTGCAATGACGGTGACACCGTTTCAAAGCTGACTGTGTGCTGAAGAGGCCCAGCACCAGCTTTCCCTGCTTGTACTTCTACTGTGGGAGCAGATGCCACTGTTCTTTCTGTGCTGACTGTGTTGCTGCGCAGCAGAGAGCAGGCTCTGGACTGATTCCATTCAAATGCTTTTCCTGTATGAAAGTGAGCAGTGAAAGCAATGATGGAGGCACCGATGCAAAGGTGATTGTGTGCTGAACAGGCCCAGAACCAGCTTTCAATCCTGGCTCTTCTGCTGCGGCAGCAGATGCCGAACGTTCGTGCTGTACTCAATGTGCTGCTGGGCAGCTGAGAGCGACCACCCGAGAATTTGGATTCAAATGGACTTTTAGATATGAAACCGAGGAGAGACTGCAATGATGGTGACAGCGTTGCAAAGCTGACTGTGTGCTGAAGAGGCCCAGCACTAGGTTTCCCTGCTGGTCCTTCTGCTCTGGGAACCGATGCCACTGTTCATTCTGCGCTGACTGTGTTGCTGCGCAGCAGAGAGCAGGTTCTGGACTGATTCCATTCAAATGCTTTTCCTGTATGAAATTGAGCAGTGAAAGCAACGATGGAGGCACCGATGTAAAGGTGATTGTGTGCTGAACAGGCCCAGCACCAGCTTTCCCTCCTGCCTCTTCTGCGGTGGGAGCAGAGGCCAAACGTTCGTGCTGTACTCACTGTGCTCCTGGGCAGCTGAGAGCGAGACACCGAGAAATTGGATTCAAATGGACTTTTAGGTATGAAACCGAGGAGAGACTGCAATGATGGTGACAGCGTTGCAAAGCTGACTGTGTGCTGAAGAGGCCCAGCACCAGCTTTCCCTGCTGGCCCTTCTGCTGTGGGAGCAGATGCCACTGTTCATTCTGGGCTGACTGCGTTGCTGCGCAGCAGAGAGCAGGCTCTGGACTGATTCCATTCAAATGCTTTTCCTGTATGAAAGTGAGCAGTGAAAGCAACGATGGAGGCACCAATGTAAAGGTGATTGTGTGCTGAACAGGTCCAGCACCAGCTTTCAATCCTGGTCCTTCTGCTGTGGGAGCAGATAGCACTCTTCATTCTGGTCCTTCTGCTGTGGGAGCAGAGGCCAGTCTTCATTCTCTGCTGTGTTTCCGCGCAGCGGAGAGCAGGCTCTGGTTTGATTCCATTCAAATGCTTTTCCTGTATGAAAGTGAGCAGTGAAAGCAACGATGGAAACACCGATGTAAAGGTAATTGTTTCCTGGACAGGCCGAGCACCAGCTTTCCTTCCTGGCTCTTCTCCTGTGGGAGCAGAGGCCAAACGTTCGTGCTGTACTCACTGTGCTGCTGGGCAGCTGAGAGCGACCACAAGAGAATTTGGATTCAAATGGACTTTTAGGTATGAAGCCTAGGAGAGACTGCAAGGATGGTGACAGCGTTGCAAAGCTGACTGTGTGCTGAAGAGGCCCAGCACCAGCTGTCCCTGCTGGTCCTTCTGCTGTGGGAGCAGATGCCACTGTTTTTTCTGTGCTGACTGTGTTGCTGGGCAGCAGAGAGCAGGCTCTGGACTGATTCCATTCAAATGCTTTTCCTGTAATAAAGTGAGGAGTGAAAGCTATGATGGAGGCATCGATGTAAAGGTGATTGTGTGCTGAACAGGCCCAGCACCAGCTTTCCTTCCTGGATCTTCTGCTGTGGGAGCAGAGGCCAAACGTTCGTGCTGTACTCACTGTGCTGCTGGGCAGCTGAGAGCGACCACCCGAGAATTTGGATTGAAATGGACATTTAGGTATGAAACCGAGGAGAGACTGCAATGATGGTGACCCCGTTGCAAAGCTGACTGTGTGCTGAAGAGGCCCAGCACCAGCTTTCCCTGCTGGTCCTTCTGCTCTGGGAGCCGATGCCACAGTTACACAGTATCACAGTATCACAGTATGTTAGAGATTGGAAGGGACCTCGAAAGATCATCTAGTCCAATCCCCCTGCCGGAGCAGGAACACCTAGATAATGTTACACAGGAATGCGTCCAGGCGGGTTTTGAATGTCTCCAGGGAAGGAGACTCCACAACCTCCCTGGGCAGCCTGTTCCAGTGTTCCGTCACCCTCACTGAGAAGAAGTTTCTTCTCAAGTTTAAGTGGAACCTCTTGTGTTCCAGTTTGTACCCATTACCCCTTGTCCTATCATTGTTTGCCACTGAGTAGAGCCTGGCTCCGTCCTCGTGACACTCCCCCTTTATATATTTATAGACACTGATAAGGTCACCCCTCAGTCTCCTCTTCTCCAAACTATAGAGACCCAGCTCCCTCAGTCTTTCCTCATAAGGGAGATGCTCCACTCCCTTAATCATCTTAGTTGCCCTGCGCTGGACTCTCTCCAGCAGCTCCCTGTCCTTCTTGAACTGAGGGGCCCAGAACTGGACACAATACTCCAGATGCGGTCTCACCAGGGCAGAGTAGAGGGGAAGGAGGACCTCTCTCGACCTACTAACCACCCCCCTTCTAATACACCCCAGGATGCCATTGGCCTTCTTAGCCACAAGGGCACAGTGTTGGCTCATGGTCATCCTGTCGTCCACTAGGACCCCCAGGTCCCTCTCCCCTACACTGCTCTCTAACAGGTCATTCCCCAACCTATACTGGAACCTGGGGTTGTTCCTGCCCAGATGCAGGACTCTACACTTTCCCTTGTTATATTTCATCAAGTTACTCCCTGCCCAACTCTCCAGCCTATCCAGGTCTCGCTGGATGGCAGCACAGCCTTCTGGCGTGTCAGCCACTCCTCCCAGCTTAGTGTCATCAGCAAACTTGCTGATAGTACACTCAATTCCCTCATCTAAATCATTGATGAATATATTAAATAATACCGGTCCCAGTACTGACCCTTGAGGCACTCCACTAGTTACAGGCCTCCAACTAGACTCAGCCCCATAGACTACAACTCTCTGGCTTCTCTCCTTCAGCCAGTTCGCAGTCCACCTCACTACCTGATCATCCAGTCCACACTTCCTCATTTTAGCCGTGAGGATGCTGTGGGAGACTGTGTCAAATGCTTTGCTGAAGTCAAGGTAGGCCACATCCACCGCTCTGCCATCATCCATCCACCGTGTTATTTCCTCATAAAAGGCTAAGAGATTGGTCAAACATGATTTCCCCCTGGTGAAGCCATGTTGACTGCCCCTCATAACCTTCTTATCCTTGATATGCCTTAAGATGGTACCAAGGATAAGGTGTTCCATCACTTTCCCAGGGATGGAGGTGAGGCTGACCGGCCTATAGTTACCCGGGTCCTCCTTCTTGCCCTTTTTGAAGACTGGAGTGACATTTGCTTTCCTCCAGTCCTCAGGCACCTCTCCCGTTTCCCAAGACTTGGTAAAGATGATGGAGAGTGGTCTAGCAATGACTTCCGCCAGTTCCCTCAGCACCCGCGGGTGCATCCCATCTGGACCCATGGATTTATGGATGTCCAGATTGCTCAACTGGTCTCTAACCCATTCCTCATCGACTAAGGCAAACCGCTCCGTCGACCTGACTTCATCTAAGGTCTCAGGGGTACAGGGCTCTTCAGGACTGCCCGCAGCAGAGTAGACAGAGACAAAGAAGGCATTCAGTAACTCTGCCATCTCTTTATCTTCTGTCACCAGGGCACCCATCCCGTTCATCAGTGGGCCTACATTGCCTCTGGTGTTAGTTTTGTCTGCCATGTATTTAAAAAAGCTCTTTTTGCTGTCCTTGACCCTTCTTGCCAGGTTTAATTCTAAGGATGCCTTAGTCCTCCTAGCTGCCTTCCTACATCCTCTAGCAGCAGCCTTATATTCCTCCCAAGTGGCCAGCCCCTCCTTCCATGACCTGTAAACTCTCCTCTTCCACTTGAGCATACCCAGCAATTCCCTATTTAGCCACGCAGGTCTCTTGGCCCTCTTCCTTGACTTCCTACGTGTCGGGATGCTCCGATCTTGAGCACGGAAAAAGCAGTCCTTGAATGTCAACCAACTATCTTGGGCCCCTTTACCTTCAAGCAGCCCTGCCCATGGGATTTCCCCTAGCAATTGCTTGAAAAGGCCAAAGTTTGCCCTGCTAAAGTCCAGGGTTGCAATTCTACTTGGTATTCTACTAGTCCTGCCACACAAGATCCTGAACTCCACCATCTCGTGGTCGCTGCAACCAAGGCAGCCCTCAACCCTTACTGCTTCGACCAGATCCTCCTTGTTAGTGAGGATGAGATCCAGCAGCGCTCCTCTCCTGGTTGGCTCATCCACCATTTGCAGGAGGAAGTTATCATCCATACACTGGAGGAACCTCCTGGACTGCGGCTGGGTTGCCGAGTGGTCCTTCCAGCAAACATCAGGGAAGTTAAAATCCCCCACGATGACCACAGCCTGTGACTGTGAGGCCGCTCTCAGCTGCCTGTAGAAGGCCTCGTCAACTTCCTCACCCTGATCCGGTGGTCTGTAACAGACACCTACAACAGTATCCCCCCTGCAGCCTGCCCCTTAATTCTCACCCACAGACTCTCAACTTGCTCATCATCTGTCCCTGGACAGAACTTGGTGCACTGTAGTTCCTCCCGCACATAAAGAGCAACCCCACCACCCCGCCTGGCTGGCCTGTCTTTCCTGAAAAGGACATAGCCTTCCATGACTATATTCCAGTCATGTGAGCTGTCCCACCATGTCTCTGTAATTGCCACCAGATCATAATCTCCTGACTTAACACAGGTTTCCAACTCCTCCTGCTTATTTCCCATGCTGCGCGCATTGGTGTACAGGCATTTCAGGGAGCGAGCTGAGCACACCGATTTCACCCTAGGATTGTAGGAGGCCTCACAGTCTTCATTAATTCTGGAGCGCTGCCCCACTGGGGCAAGCCCAGCTACAAGCCGATCCCCCTTCGAATCTAGTTTAAAGCTCTCCAAATGAGCCCTGCTAATTCGTGCCCCAGCATCCTTTTCCCTCTGTGAGACAAACCTTTCTCACTTGTCATTGTCCAGACTGGTGCCCTATAAAAACAGCCGTTATCAAAGAATCCAAAGCCCTGCCTGTAGCACCAGTCTCGAAGCCAATTGTTCATGAACTGAATCTTCCCATTCCTTCCCACATCAGTGGAAGATGGAAGGAGAGAGGAGAAGATCACTTGAGCCCCAGACTCTTTCACCATCCGCCCTAAGACCCCGTAGTCTTTCTTCATCCCGCTCAGACTGCGGGAAGCAGCTTCCTCCCCACCTGTCTGGAAGACCAGCAGCGGGTAATAGTCTGTTGGGCGCACCAGGTTGGGGAGCGCCCTTGTGATATCCCTGATCCGGACTCCAGGCAGACTACACAATGTTTCTGTATGAAAATGAGCAGCGAAAGCAACGATGGAGGCACCGATGCAGAGGTGATTGTGTGCTGAACAGGCCCAGCACCAGCTTTCAATCCTGGCTCTTCTGCTGTGGGAACAGAGGCCAAACGTTCGTGCTGTACTCACTGTGCTGCTGGGCAGCTGAGAGTGACCACCTGAGAATTTGGATTCAAATGGACTTTTAGGTATGAAACCGAGGAGAGACTGCAATGATGGTGACACCGTTGCAAAGCTGCTTGTGTGCTGAAGAGGCCCAGCACTAGCTTTCCCTGCTGGTCCTTCTGCTGTGGGAGCAGATGCCACTGTTCATGCTGTGCTGACTGTGTTGCTGCACAGCAGAGAGCAGGTTCGGAACTGATTCCATTCAAATGCTTTTCCGGTATGAAAGTGAGCAGTGAAAGCAATGATGGAGGCACCAATGCAAAGGTGATTGTGTACTGAACAGGCCCAGCACCAGCTTTCCCTCCTGCCTCTTCTGCTGTGGGAGCAGAGGCCAAACGTTCGTGCTGTACTCACTGAGCTGCTGGGCAGCTGAGAGAGACCACCTGAGAATTTGGATTCAAATGGACTTTTAAGTATGAAACCGAGGAGAGACTGCAATGATGGTGACACCGTTGCAAAGCTGCTTGTGTGCTGAAGAGGCCCAGCACTAGCTTTCCCTGCTGGTCCTTCTGCTGTGGGAGCAGATGCCACTGTTCATGCTGTGCTGACTGTGTTGCTGCGCAGCAGAGAGCAGGTTCGGAACTGATTCCATTCAAATGCTTTTCCTGTATGAAAGTGAGCAGTGAAAGCAATGATGGAGGCACCAATGCAAAGGTGATTGTGTACTGAACAGGCCCAGCACCAGCTTTCCCTCCTGGCTCTTCTGCTGTGGGAGCAGAGGCCAAACGTTCGTGCTGTACTCACTGAGCTGCTGGGCAGCTGAGAGAGACCACCTGAGAATTTGGATTCAAATGGACTTTTAAGTATGAAACCGAGGAGAGACTGCAATGATGGTGACAGCGTTGCAAAGCTGCTTGTGTGCGGAAGAGGCCCAGCACTAGCTTTCCCTGCTGGTCCTTCTGCTGTGGGAGCAGATGACACTGTTCATTCTGTGCTGACTGTGTTGCTGCGCAGCAGAGAGCAGGCTCTGGACTGATTCCATTCAAATGCTTTTCCTGTATGAAAGTGAGCAGTGAAAGCAATGGTGGAGGCACCGATGCAGAGGTGATTGTGTGCTGAAGAGGCCCAGCACCAGCTTTCCCTCCTGGCTCTTCTGCTATGGGACCAGAGGCGAAACGTTTGTGCTGTACTCACTGTGCTGCTGGGCAGCTGAGTGAGACCACCCGAGAATTTGGATTCAAATGAACTTTTAGGTATGAAACCGAGGGGAGACTGCAATGATGGTGACAACGTTGCAAAGCTGACTGTGTGCTGAAGAGGCCCAGCACCAGCTTTCCCTGCTGGTCCTTCTGCTGTTGGAGCAGATGCCACTGTTCATTCTGTGCTGTGCTGCGGCGCAGCAGAGAGCAGGCTCTGGACTGATTCCATTCAAATGCTTTTCCTGTATGAAAGTGAGAAGTGAAAGCAATGATGGAGGCACCGATGCAGAGGTGATTGTGTGCTGAACAGGCTAGGCACCAGCTTTCCCTCATGCCTCTGCTGCTGTGGGAGCAGAGGCCAAACGTTCGTGCTGTACTCACTGTGCTGCTGGGCAGCTGAGAGAGACCACCTGAGAATTTGGATTCAAATGGACTTTTAGGTATGAAACCGAGGAGAGACTGCAATGATGGTGACACCATTGCAAAGCGGACTGTGTGCTGAAGAGGCCCAGCACCAGCTTTCCCGACTGGTCCTTCTGCTTTGGGAGCAGATGCCACTGTTCTTTCTGTGCTGACTGTGTTGCTGCGCAGCAGAGAGCAGGCTCTGGACTGATTCCATTCAAATGCTTTTCCTGTATGAAAGTGAGCAGTGAAAGCAATGATGGAGGCACCGATGCAAAGGTGATTGTGTACTGAACAGGTCCAGCACCAGCTTTCAATCCTGGCTCTTCTGCTGTGGGAGCAGAGGCCAAACGTTCGTGCTGTACTCACTGTGCTGCTGGGCAGCTGTGAATGACCACCTGAGAATTTGGATTCAAATGGACTTTTAGGTATGAAACCGAGGAGAGACTGCAATGATGGTGACACCGTTGCAAAGCTGATTGTCTGCTGAAGAGGCCCAGCACCAGCTTTCCCTGCTGGTCCCTGTGCTGTGGGAGCCGATGCCACTGTTCATTCTGTGATGACTCTCCGGCTGAGTAGCAGAATGCAGGCTCTGGACTGATACCATTCAAATGCTTTTCCTGTATGAATGTGAGCAGTGAAAGCAATGATAGAGGCACCGATGCAGAGGTGATTTTGTGCTGAACAGGCCCACCACCATCATTCCCTCCTGGCTCTTCTGCTGTGGGAGCAGAGGCCAAACGTTCGTGCTATACTCACTGTGCTGCTGGGCACCTGAGAGAGACCACCTGAGAATTTGGATTCAAATGGACTTTTAGGGATGAAACCGAGGAGAGACTGCAATGATGGTGACACCGTTGCAAAGCTGATTGTCTGCTGAAGAGGCCCAGCACCAGCTTTCCCTGCTGGTCCCTGTGCGGTGGGAGCAGATGCCACTGTTCATTCTGTGATGACTCTCTGGCTGAGTAGCAGAATGCAGGCTCTGGACTGATTCCATTCAAATGCTTTTCCTGTATGAAAGTGAGCAGTGAAAGCAATGATGGAGGCACCAATGCAAAGGTGATTGCGTGCTGAACAGGCCCAGCACCAGCTTTCCCTCCTGGCTCTTCTGCTGTGGGAGCAGAGGCCAAACGTTCGTGCTGTACTCACTGTGCTGCTGGGCAGCTGAGAGAGACCACCTGAGAATTTGGATTCAAATGGACTTTTAGGTATGAAACCGAGGAGAGACTGCAATGATGGCGACACCGTTTCAAAGCTGACTGTGTGCTGACGAGGCTCAGAACCAGGTTTCCCTGATGGTCCTTCTGCTGTGGGAGCAGATGCCACTGTTCATTCTGTGCTGACTGTGTTTCTGCGCAGCAGAGAGCAGGTTCTGGACTGATTCCATTCAAATGCTTTTCCTGTATGAAAGTGAGCAGTGAAAGCAATGATGGAGGCAGCGACGCAGAGGTGATTGTGTGCTGAACAGGCCCAGCACCAGCTTTCAATCCTGGCTCTTCTGCTGTGGGAGAAGAGGCCAAACGTTCGTGCTGTACTCACTGTGCTGCTGGGCAGCTGAGAGAGACCACCTGAGAATTTGGATTCAAATGGACTTCTAGGTATGAAACCAAGGGAGACTGCAATGATGGTGACAGCGTTGCAATGCTGACTGTGTCCTGAAGAGGCCCAGCACCAGCTTTCCCTCCTGGGGCTTCTACTGTGGGAGCAGATGCCACTGTTCATTCTGTGCTGTGTTGCTGCGCAGCAGAGAGCAGGCTCTGGACTGATTCCATTCAAATGCTTTTCCTGCATGAAAGTGAGCAGTGAAAGCAATGATGGAGGCACCGATGAAAAGGTGATTGTGTGCTTAACAGGCCCAGCACCAGCTTTCCCTCCTGGCTCTTCTGCTGTGGGAGCAGAGGCCAAACATTCGTGCTGTACTCACTGTGCTGCTGGGCTGCTGAGAGCGACCACCCGAGAATTTGTATTCAAATGGACTTTTAGGCATGAAACCGAGGAGAGGCTGCAATGATGGTGACACAGTTGCAAAGCTGCCTGTGTGCTGAAGACGCCCAGCACCAGCTTTCCCTGCTGGCCCTTCTGCTGTGGCAGCAGATGCCACAGTTCATTCTGTGCTGACTGTGTTGCTGCGCAGCAGAGAGCAGGCTCTGGACTGATTCAATTCAAATGCTTTTCCTGTATGAAAGTGAGCAGTTGTCGTGGTTTAAACCCAGTCAGGTAACTTGTTCACTCACTCCCAGTGAGTGGTGCCGAGCTGACAACAATCGAGGTCCGTGTCCGTCTCCCCCCCGCCCTGCACCGGGGCTCTCCCCTTCCCCGCTCCCGGAGGAACGGGGAGGCGGATCGTGAGAGTGCAACTCCTACGGGTTGAGACAAGAACAGTCCAGCAACAAATCACCACCGCTACTATCAGTTAAAACCATGATAAGGGAAAATAACAAGAGAAGAGAATACGATACCACCGGCCAAGAAACGCGTTCCACCCGGAAGCCCCTGTCCTTCCGGGTAACTCCCAGTTACCCCCCACCCCGGGCATGACGTGCTGTGGTATGGAATACCTCCCCGGCTAGCCCGGATCAGGCGCCCCGTCTCTGCTTCCTCACAGCTTCCCCTCCTCCCTGGCAGAGCATGAGCCTCACAGAGTCCTTGGTCAGGGTAAACATCACTTAGCAACAACCGAAAACATCGGCTTCACCAACACTGTTCTCAAACTAGAAGTCAAAACACAGCACTGCACCAGTTAACACAAAGGAAAAAAACATGACTGCTACTGCTGAACCCAGGACAGCAGTGAAAGCAATGATGGAGGCACCGATGCAAAGGTGATTGTATAATGAACAGGACCAGCACCAGCTTTCAATCCTGGCTCTTCTGCTATGGGAGCAGAGGCCAAACGTGCGTGCTGTACCCACTGTGCTGCTGTGCAGCTGCGAACGACCAGCTGAGAATTTGTATTCAAATGGAATTTAAGTACGAATCCGAGGATAGACTGCAATGATGGTGATACCATTTCAAAGCTCACTGTGTGGTGAAGAGGCCCAGCACCAGCTTTCCCTGCTGGTCCTTCTGCCGTGGGAGCAGATGCCACTGTTCATTCTGTGCTGTGTTGCTGCGCAGTAGAGAGCAGGCTCTGGACTGTTTCCATTCCAATGCTTTTCCTGTATGAAAGTGAGCACTGAAAGCAAGGATGGAGGCTCCGATGCAAAGGTGATTGTGTGCTGAACAGGCCCAGCACCAGCTTTCCCTCCTGGCTCTTCTGCTGTGGGAGCAGAGGCCAAATGTTCGTGCTGTACGCACTGTGCTGCTGGGCAGCTGAGAGCGACCACCCGAGAATTTGGATTCAAATGGACTTTTAGGTATGAAACCGAGGATAGACTGCAATGATTGTGACACCGTTTCAATGCTGACTGTGTGCTGAAGAGGCCCAGCACCAGCTTTCCCTGCTGGCCCTTCTGCTGTGGCAGCAGATGCCACAGTTCATTCTGTGCTGACAGTGTTGCTGCGCAGCAGAGAGCAGGCTCTGGAATGATTCCATTCAAATGCTTTTCCTGTATGAAAGTGAGCAGTGAAAGCAATGATGGAGGCACCAATGTAAAGGTGATTGTGTGCTGAACATGCCCAGCACCAGCTTTCCCTCCTGGCTCTTCTGCTGTGGGAGCAGAAGCCAAACGTTCGTGCTGTGCTCACTGTGCTGCTGGGCAGCTGAGAGCGACCACCCGAGAATTTGGATTCAAATGGACTTTTAGGTATGAAACCGAGGAGAGACTGCAATGATGATGACACCGTGTCAAAGCTGACTGTGTACTGAAGAGGCCCAGCACCAGCTTTCCCTGCTGGTCCTTCTGCTCTGGGAGCAGATGCCACTGTTCATTCTGTGCTGTGTTGCTGCGCAGCAGAGAGCAGGCTCTGGACTGATTCCATTCAAATGCTTTTCCTGCATGAAAGTGAGCAGTGAAAGCAATGATGGAGGCACCGATGAAAAGGTGATTGTGTGCTTAACAGGCCCAGCACCAGCTTTCCCTCCTGGCTCTTCTGCTGTGGGAGCAGAGGCCAAACATTCGTGCTGTACTCACTGTGCTGCTGGGCTGCTGAGAGCGACCACCCGAGAATTTGTATTCAAATGGACTTTTAGGCATGAAACCGAGGAGAGGCTGCAATGATGGTGACACAGTTGCAAAGCTGCCTGTGTGCTGAAGACGCCCAGCACCAGCTTTCCCTGCTGGCCCTTCTGCTGTGGCAGCAGATGCCACAGTTCATTCTGTGCTGACTGTGTTGCTGCGCAGCAGAGAGCAGGCTCTGGACTGATTCAATTCAAATGCTTTTCCTGTATGAAAGTGAGCAGTTGTCGTGGTTTAAACCCAGTCAGGTAACTTGTTCACTCACTCCCAGTGAGTGGTGCCGAGCTGACAACAATCGAGGTCCGTGTCCGTCTCCCCCCCGCCCTGCACCGGGGCTCTCCCCTTCCCCGCTCCCGGAGGAACGGGGAGGAGGATCGAGAGAGTGCAACTCCTACGGGTTGAGACAAGAACAGTCCAGCAACAAATCACCACCGCTACTATCAGTTAAAACCATGATAAGGGAAAATAACAAGAGAAGAGAATACGATACCACCGGCCAAGAAACGCGTTCCACCCGGAAGCCCCTGTCCTTCCGGGTAACTCCCAGTTACCCCCCACCCCGGGGATGACGTGCTGTGGTATGGAATACCTCCCCGGCTAGCCCGGGTCAGGCGCCCCGTCTCTGCTTCGTCACAGTTTCCCCTCCTCCCTGGCAGAGCATGAGCCTCACAGAGTCCTTGGTCAGGGTAAACATCACTTAGCAACAACCGAAAACATCGGCTTCACCAACACTGTTCTCAAACTAGAAGTCAAAACACAGCACTGCACCAGTTAACACAAAGGAAAAAAACATGACTGCTACTGCTGAACCCAGGACAGCAGTGAAAGCAATGATGGAGGCACCGATGCAAAGGTGATTGTATAATGAACAGGACCAGCACCAGCTTTCAATCCTGGCTCTTCTGCTATGGGAGCAGAGGCCAAACGTGCGTGCTGTACCCACTGTGCTGCTGTGCAGCTGCGAACGACCAGCTGAGAATTTGTATTCAAATGGAATTTAAGTACGAATCCGAGGATAGACTGCAATGATGGTGATACCATTTCAAAGCTCACTGTGTGGTGAAGAGGCCCAGCACCAGCTTTCCCTGCTGGTCCTTCTGCCGTGGGAGCAGATGCCACTGTTCATTCTGTGCTGTGTTGCTGCGCAGTAGAGAGCAGGCTCTGGACTGTTTCCATTCCAATGCTTTTCCTGTATGAAAGTGAGCACTGAAAGCAAGGATGGAGGCTCCGATGCAAAGGTGATTGTGTGCTGAACAGGCCCAGCACCAGCTTTCCCTCCTGGCTCTTCTGCTGTGGGAGCAGAGGCCAAATGTTCGTGCTGTACGCACTGTGCTGCTGGGCAGCTGAGAGCGACCACCCGAGAATTTGGATTCAAATGGACTTTTAGGTATGAAACCGAGGATAGACTGCAATGATTGTGACACCGTTTCAATGCTGACTGTGTGCTGAAGAGGCCCAGCACCAGCTTTCCCTGCTGGCCCTTCTGCTGTGGCAGCAGATGCCACAGTTCATTCTGTGCTGACAGTGTTGCTGCGCAGCAGAGAGCAGGCTCTGGAATGATTCCATTCAAATGCTTTTCCTGTATGAAAGTGAGCAGTGAAAGCAATGATGGAGGCACCAATGTAAAGGTGATTGTGTGCTGAACATGCCCAGCACCAGCTTTCCCTCCTGGCTCTTCTGCTGTGGGAGCAGAAGCCAAACGTTCGTGCTGTGCTCACTGTGCTGCTGGGCAGCTGAGAGCGACCACCCGAGAATTTGGATTCAAATGGACTTTTAGGTATGAAACCGAGGAGAGACTGCAATGATGATGACACCGTGTCAAAGCTGACTGTGTACTGAAGAGGCCCAGCACCAGCTTTCCCTGCTGGTCCTTCTGCTCTGGGAGCAGATGCCACTGTTCATTCTGTGCTGTGTTGCTGCGCAGCAGAGAGCAGGCTCTGGACTGATTCCATTCAAATGCTTTTCCTGCATGAAAGTGAGCAGTGAAAGCAATGATGGAGGCACCGATGAAAAGGTGATTGTGTGCTTAACAGGCCCAGCACCAGCTTTCCCTCCTGGCTCTTCTGCTGTGGGAGCAGAGGCCAAACATTCGTGCTGTACTCACTGTGCTGCTGGGCTGCTGAGAGCGACCACCCGAGAATTTGTATTCAAATGGACTTTTAGGCATGAAACCGAGGAGAGGCTGCAATGATGGTGACACAGTTGCAAAGCTGCCTGTGTGCTGAAGACGCCCAGCACCAGCTTTCCCTGCTGGCCCTTCTGCTGTGGCAGCAGATGCCACAGTTCATTCTGTGCTGACTGTGTTGCTGCGCAGCAGAGAGCAGCCTCTGGACTGATTCCATTCAAATGCTTTTCCTGTATGAAAGTGAGCAGTTGTCGTGGTTTAAACCCAGTCAGGTAACTTGTTCACTCACTCCCAGTGAGTGGTGCCGAGCTGACAACAATCGAGGTCCGTGTCCGTCTCCCCCCCGCCCTGCACCGGGGCTCTCCCCTTCCCCGCTCCCGGAGGAACGGGGAGGAGGATCGTGAGAGTGCAACTCCTACGGGTTGAGACAAGAACAGTCCAGCAACAAATCACCACCGCTACTATCAGTTAAAACCATGATAAGGGAAAATAACAAGAGAAGAGAATACGATACCACCGGCCAAGAAACGCGTTCCACCCGGAAGCCCCTGTCCTTCCGGGTAACTCCCAGTTACCCCCCACCCCGGGCATGACGTGCTGTGGTATGGAATACCTCCCCGGCTAGCCCGGGTCAGGCGCCCCGTCTCTGCTTCCTCACAGCTTCCCCTCCTCCCTGGCAGAGCATGAGCCTCACAGAGTCCTTGGTCAGGGTAAACATCACTTAGCAACAACCGAAAACATCGGCTTCACCAACACTGTTCTCAAAACTAGAAGTCAAAACACAGCACTGCACCAGTTAACACAAAGGAAAAAAACATGACTGCTACTGCTGAACCCAGGACAGCAGTGAAAGCAATGATGGAGGCACCGATGCAAAGGTGATTGTATAATGAACAGGACCAGCACCAGCTTTCAATCCTGGCTCTTCTGCTATGGGAGCAGAGGCCAAACGTGCGTGCTGTACCCACTGTGCTGCTGTGCAGCTGCGAACGACCAGCTGAGAATTTGTATTCAAATGGAATTTAAGTACGAATCCGAGGATAGACTGCAATGATGGTGATACCATTTCAAAGCTCACTGTGTGGTGAAGAGGCCCAGCACCAGCTTTCCCTGCTGGTCCTTCTGCCGTGGGAGCAGATGCCACTGTTCATTCTGTGCTGTGTTGCTGCGCAGTAGAGAGCAGGCTCTGGACTGTTTCCATTCCAATGCTTTTCCGGTATGAAAGTGAGCACTGAAAGCAAGGATGGAGGCTCCGATGCAAAGGTGATTGTGTGCTGAACAGGCCCAGCACCAGCTTTCCCTCCTGGCTCTTCTGCTGTGGGAGCAGAGGCCAAATGTTCGTGCTGTACGCACTGTGCTGCTGGGCAGCTGAGAGCGACCACCCGAGAATTTGGATTCAAATGGACTTTTAGGTATGAAACCGAGGATAGACTGCAATGATTGTGACACCGTTTCAATGCTGACTGTGTGCTGAAGAGGCCCAGCACCAGCTTTCCCTGCTGGCCCTTCTGCTGTGGCAGCAGATGCCACAGTTCATTCTGTGCTGACAGTGTTGCTGCGCAGCAGAGAGCAGGCTCTGGAATGATTCCATTCAAATGCTTTTCCTGTATGAAAGTGAGCAGTGAAAGCAATGATGGAGGCACCAATGTAAAGGTGATTGTGTGCTGAACATGCCCAGCACCAGCTTTCCCTCCTGGCTCTTCTGCTGTGGGAGCAGAAGCCAAACGTTCGTGCTGTGCTCACTGTGCTGCTGGGCAGCTGAGAGCGACCACCCGAGAATTTGGATTCAAATGGACTTTTAGGTATGAAACCGAGGAGAGACTGCAATGATGATGACACCGTGTCAAAGCTGACTGTGTACTGAAGAGGCCCAGCACCAGCTTTCCCTGCTGGTCCTTCTGCTCTGGGAGCAGATGCCACTGTTCATTCTGTGCTGTGTTGCTGCGCAGCAGAGAGCAGGCTCTGGACTGATTCCATTCAAATGCTTTTCCTGCATGAAAGTGAGCAGTGAAAGCAATGATGGAGGCACCGATGAAAAGGTGATTGTGTGCTTAACAGGCCCAGCACCAGCTTTCCCTCCTGGCTCTTCTGCTGTGGGAGCAGAGGCCAAACATTCGTGCTGTACTCACTGTGCTGCTGGGCTGCTGAGAGCGACCACCCGAGAATTTGTATTCAAATGGACTTTTAGGCATGAAACCGAGGAGAGGCTGCAATGATGGTGACACAGTTGCAAAGCTGCCTGTGTGCTGAAGACGCCCAGCACCAGCTTTCCCTGCTGGCCCTTCTGCTGTGGCAGCAGATGCCACAGTTCATTCTGTGCTGACTGTGTTGCTGCGCAGCAGAGAGCAGCCTCTGGACTGATTCCATTCAAATGCTTTTCCTGTATGAAAGTGAGCAGTTGTCGTGGTTTAAACCCAGTCAGGTAACTTGTTCACTCACTCCCAGTGAGTGGTGCCGAGCTGACAACAATCGAGGTCCGTGTCCGTCTCCCCCCCGCCCTGCACCGGGGCTCTCCCCTTCCCCGCTCCCGGAGGAACGGGGAGGAGGATCGTGAGAGTGCAACTCCTACGGGTTGAGACAAGAACAGTCCAGCAACAAATCACCACCGCTACTATCAGTTAAAACCATGATAAGGGAAAATAACAAGAGAAGAGAATACGATACCACCGGCCAAGAAACGCGTTCCACCCGGAAGCCCCTGTCCTTCCGGGTAACTCCCAGTTACCCCCCACCCCGGGCATGACGTGCTGTGGTATGGAATACCTCCCCGGCTAGCCCGGGTCAGGCGCCCCGTCTCTGCTTCCTCACAGCTTCCCCTCCTCCCTGGCAGAGCATGAGCCTCACAGAGTCCTTGGTCAGGGTAAACATCACTTAGCAACAACCGAAAACATCGGCTTCACCAACACTGTTCTCAAAACTAGAAGTCAAAACACAGCACTGCACCAGTTAACACAAAGGAAAAAAACATGACTGCTACTGCTGAACCCAGGACAGCAGTGAAAGCAATGATGGAGGCACCGATGCAAAGGTGATTGTATAATGAACAGGACCAGCACCAGCTTTCAATCCTGGCTCTTCTGCTATGGGAGCAGAGGCCAAACGTGCGTGCTGTACCCACTGTGCTGCTGTGCAGCTGCGAACGACCAGCTGAGAATTTGTATTCAAATGGAATTTAAGTACGAATCCGAGGATAGACTGCAATGATGGTGATACCATTTCAAAGCTCACTGTGTGGTGAAGAGGCCCAGCACCAGCTTTCCCTGCTGGTCCTTCTGCCGTGGGAGCAGATGCCACTGTTCATTCTCTGCTGACTGTGTTGCTGCGCAGCAGAGAGCAGGCTCTGGAATGATTCCATTCAAATGCTTTTCCTGTATGAAAGTTAGCAGTGAAAGCAATGATGGAGGCACCGATGCAAAGGTGATTGTGTGCTGAACAGGCCCAGCACCAGCTTTCCCTCCTGGCTATTCTGCTGTGGGAGCAGAGGCCAAACGTTCGTGCTGTACGCACTGTGCTACTGGGCAGCTGAGAGCGACCACCCGAGTATTTGTATTCAAATGGACTTTTAGGTATGAATCCGAGGATAGACTGCAATGATGGTGACACCGTTTCAAAGCTGACTGTGTGCTGAAGAGGCCCAGCACCAGCTTTCCCTGCTGGTCCTTCTGCCCTGGGAGCCGATGCCACTGTTCATTCTGTGCTGACTGTGTTGCTGCGCAGCAGAGAGCAGGCTCTGGACTGATTCAATTCAAATGCTTTTCCTGTATGAAAGTGAGCAGTGAAAGCAATGATGGAGGCACCGATGTAAAGGTGATTGTGTTCTGAACAGGCCCAGCACCAGCTTTCAAACCTGGCTCTTCTGCTGTGGGAGCAAAGGCCAAACGTTCGTGCTGTACTCACTGTGCTGCTGGGCAGCTGAGAGCGACCACTCGAGAATTTGGATTCAAATGAACTTTTAGGTATGAAACCGAGGAGAGACTGCAATGATGGTGACAGCGTTGCAAAGCTGACTATGTGCTGAAGAGGCCCAGCACCAGCTTTCCCTGCTGGTCGTTCTGCTGTGGGAGCAGATGCCACTTTTCATTCCGTGCTGATTCTGTTGCTGCGCAGCAGAGAGCTGGCTCTGGACTGATTAAATTCAAATGCTTTTCCTGTATGAAAGTGAGCAGTGAAAGCAACGATGGAGGCACCAATATAAAAGTGATTGTGTGATGAACAAGCCCAGCACCAGCTTCCAATCCTGGCTCTTCTGCTGTGGGAGCAGAGGCCAAAAGTTCGTGCTCTACCCACTGTGCTGCTGGGCAGCTGAGAGAGACCACCTGAGAATTTGGATTCAAAGGGACTTTTAAGTATGAACCGAGGAGAGACTGCAATGATGGTGACAACGTTGCAAAGCTGCTTGTGTGCTGAAGAGGCCCAGCACCAGCTTTCCCTGCTGGTCCTTCTGCTGTGGGAGCAGTTGCCGCTGTTCATTCTGTGCTGTGTTGCTGCCAGCAGGGAGCAGGCTCTGGACTGATTCCATTCAAATGCTTTTCCTCTATGAAAGTGAGCAGTGAAAGCAAGGATAGAGGCACTAATGTAAAGGTGATTGTGTGCTGAACAGGCCCAGCACCAGCTTTAAATCCTGGCTTTTCTACTGTGGGTGCAGAGGACAAACGTTCGTGCTGTACTCACTGAGCTGATGGGCAGCTGAGAGCGACCACCCGAGAATTTGGATTCAAATGGACTTTTAGGTATGAAACCGAGGAGAGACTGCAATGATGGTGACACCGTTGCAAAGCTGCCAGCGCGCTGAAGAGGCCCCGCACAAGCTTTCCCTGCTGGTCCTTCTGCTGCGGGAGCAGATGCCACAGTTCATTCTGTGCTGACTGTGTTGCTGCGCAGCAGAGAGTACGCTCCGGACTGATTCCATTCAAATGCTTTTCCTGCATGAAAGTGAGCAGTGAAAGCAACAATGGAGGCATTGATGCAAAGGTGATTATGTGCTGAACAGGCCCAGCACCAGCATTCAATCCTGGCTCTTCTGCTATGGGAGCAGAGGCCAATCGTTCATGCTGTACTCACTGTGCTGCTGGGCAGCTGAGAGAGACAACCTGGGAATTTGGATTCAAATGGACTTTTAGGTATGAAACCGAGGTAAGACTGCAATGATGGTGACACCGTTGCAAAGCTGACTGTGTGCTGAAGAGGCCCAGCACTAGCTTTCCCTGCTGGTCCTTCTGCTGTGGGAGCAGATGCCACTCTTTAGACTGTGCTGACTGTGTTGCTGCGCAGCAGAGAGCAGGTTCTGGACTGATTCCATTCAAATCCTTTTCCTGTATGAAAGTGAGCAGTTAAAGCAATGATGGAGGCACCGATGTAAAGGTGATTGTGTGCTGAACAGGTCCAGCACCAGCTTTCAACCCTGGCTCTTCTGCTGTGGGAGCAGAGGACAAACGTTTGTGCTGTACTCACTGTGCTGCTGGGCAGCTGAGAGAGACCACCTGAGAGTTGGGATTCAAATGGACTTTTGTATGAAACCAAGGAGAGACTGCAATGATGGTAACACCATTGCAAAGCTGCTTGTGTGCTGAAGAGGCCCAGCTCTAGCTTTCCCTGCTGGCCCTTCTGCTGTGGGAGCAGATGCCAAACGTTCATTCTGTGCTGACTGTGTTGCTGCGCAGCAGAGAGCAGGCTCTGGACTGATTCCATTCAAATGCTTTTCCTGTATGAAAGTGAGCAGTGAAAGCAAGGATAGAGGCACCGATGCAAAGGTGCTTGTGTGCTGAACAGGCCCAGCACCAGCTTTCAATCCTGGCTCTTCTGCTGTGGGAGCAGAGGCCAAACGTTCGTGCTGTACTCACTGAGCTTCTGGGCGGCTGAGAGCGACCACCCGAGAATTTGGATTCAAATGGACTTTTAGGTATGAAACCGAGGAGACACTGCAATGATGGCTATACAGTTGCAAAGCTGACTATGTGCTGAAGAGGCCCAGCACCAGCTTTCCCTTCTGGCCCTTCTGCTGTGGGAGCAGATGCCAAACGTTCATTCTGTGCTGACTGTGTTGCAGTGCAGCAGAGAGCAGGCTCTGGACTGATTCCATTCAAATGCTTTTCCTGTATGAAAGTGAGCAGTGAAAGTAATAATGGAGGCACCGATGCAAAGGTGATTGTGTGCTGAACAGGCCCAGCACCAGCTCTCCCTCCTGGCTCTTCTGCTGTGGGAGCAGAGGCCAAACGTTCGTGCTGTACTCACTGTGCTGCTGGGCAGCTGAGAGAGACCACCTGAGAATTTCTATTTAAATGGACGTTTAGGTATGAAACGAGGAGAGATTGCAACGATGGTGACACTGTTACAAACCTGCTTGTGTGCTGAAGAGGCCCAGCACTAGCTTTCCCTGGTGGTCCTTCTGCTGTGGGAGCAGATGCCACTCTTCAGTCTGTGCTGACTGTGTTGCTGCGCAGCAGAGAGTACTCTCCGGACTGATTCCATTCAAATGCTTTTCCTATATGAATGTGAGCAGTGAAAGCAAGGATGGAGGCACCGATGCAAAGGTGATTGTGTGCTGAACAGGCCCAGCACCAGCTTTCCCTCCTGGCTCTTCTGCTGTAGGAGCAGAGGCCAAACGTTCGTGCTGTACACACTGTGCTGCTGGGCAGCTGAGAGAGATCACTCGAGAATTTGTATTCAAGTGGACTTTTAGGTATGAAACCGAGGAGAGACTGCAATGATGGTGACACCGTTGCAAAGCTGACTGTGTGTTGAAGAGGCCCAGCACTAGCTTTCCCTGCTGGTCCTTCTGCCGTGTGAGCAGATGCCACTGTTCATTCTGTGCTGACTGTGTTGCTGCGCAGCAGAGAGCGTGTTCTCAACTGATTCTATTCAAATACTTTTCCTGTATGAAAGTGAGCAGTGAAAGCAACGATGGAGAAACCAATGTAAAGGTGATTGTGTGCTGAACAGGCCCAGCACCAGCTTTCAATCCTGGCTCTTCTGCTGTGGGAGCAAAGGCCAAACGTTCGTGCTGTACTCACTGCGCTGCTGGGCAGCTGAGAGAGACCACCTGAGAATTTGGATTCAAATGGACTTTTAGGTATGAAACCGAGGAGAGACGGCAATGATGGTGACACCGTTGCAAAGCTGACTGTGTGCTGAACAGGCCCAGCACCATCTTTCCCTGCTGGCCCTTCTGCTGTTGGAGCAGGTGTCACTGTTCATTCTGTGCTGACTGTGTTGCTGCGCAGCAGAGAGCAGGCTCTGGACTGATTCCATGCAAATGCTTTTCCTGTATGAAAGTGAGCAGTGAAAGCAATGATGGAGGCACCGATGCAGAGGTGATTGTGTGCTGAACAGGCCCAGCACCAGCTTTCAATCCTGGCTCTTCTGCTGTGGGAGCAGAGGCCAAACGTTCGTGCTGTACTCACTGTGCTGCTGGGAAGCTGAGAGAGAGCCCCATGAGAACTTGAATTCATATGGACTTTTAGGTATGAAACCAAGGAGAGACTGCAATGATGGTAACACCATTGCAAAGCTGCTTGTGTGCTGAAGAGGCCCAGCTCTGGCTTTCCC
This sequence comes from Pezoporus flaviventris, assembly GCF_033815535.1. Classification (NCBI taxonomy): domain Eukaryota; kingdom Metazoa; phylum Chordata; class Aves; order Psittaciformes; family Psittacidae; genus Pezoporus; species Pezoporus flaviventris. The sequence goes on along the minus strand of NW_026892791.1, from coordinate 314,499 downwards.
TGCTGGCCCTTCTGCTGTGGGAACAGATGCCAAACGTTCATTCTGCGCTGACTGTGTTGCTGCGCAGCAGAGAGCAGTCTCTGGACTGATTCCATTCAAATGCTTTTCCTGTATGAAAGTGAGCAGTGAAAGCAATGATGGAGGCACCGATGCAAAGGTGATTGTGTGCTGAACAGGCCCAGCACCAGCTTTCAATCCTGGCTCTTCTGCTGTAGGAGCAGAGGCCAAACGTTCGTGCTGTACTCACTGTGCTTCTGGCGGCTGAGAGCGACCACCCGAGAATTTGGATTCAAATGGACTTTTAGGTATGAAACCGAGGAGAGACTCAATGATGGTGACACCGTTGCAAAGCTGACTGTGTGCTGAGGATGCGCAGCACCAGATTTCCCTGCTGGCCCTTCTGCTGTGGGAGCAGATGCCAAACGTTCATTCTGTGCTGACTGTGTTGCTGCGCAGCAGAGAGCAGGCTCTGGACTGATTCTATTCAAATGCTTTTCCTGTATGAAAGTGAGCAGTGAAAGCAATGATGGATGCACCGATGCAAAGGTGATTGTGTGCTGAACAGGCCCAGCACCAGCTTTCCCTCCTGGCTCTTCTGCTGTAGGAGCAGAGGCCAAACGTTCGTGCTGTACTCACTGTGCTTCTGGCGGCTGAGAGCGACCACCCGAGAATTTGGATTCAAATGGACTTTTAGGTATGAAATAGAGGAGAGACTGCATTGATGGTGACACCGTTGCAAAGCTGACTGTGTGCTGAAGAGGCCCAGCGCCAGCTTTTCCTGCTGGCCCTTCTGCTGTGGGAGCAGATGCCAAACGTTCATTCTGTGCAGTCTGTGTTGCTGCGCAGCTGAGAGCAGGTTCTGGACTGTTTCCATTCAAATGTTTTCCTGTATGAAAGTGAGCAGTGAAAGCAATGATGGAGGCACCTATGCAAAGGTGACTGTGTGCTGAACAGGCCCAGCAGCAGCTTTTCCTGCCTTCCCTTCTGCTGTGGGTGCAGAGGCCAAACGTTCGTGCTGTACTCACTGTAATGCTGGGCAGGTGAGAGCGACCACCTGAGAATTTGGATTCAAATGGACTTTTAGCTATGAAACCGAGGAGAGACTGCAATGATGGTGACACCGTTGCAAAGCTGCCTGTGTGCTGAAGACGCCCAGAACTAGCTTTCCCTGCTGGTCGTTCTGCTGTGGGAGCAGATGCCACTGTTCATTCTGTCCTGACAGTGTTGCTGCGCAGCAGAGAGCAGGCTCCGGAAAGACTACATTCAAATACTTTTCATGTATGACAGTGAGCAGTGAAAGCAATGATGGAGGCACCGATGCAGAGGTGATTGTGTGCTGAACAGGCCCAGCACCAGCTTTCCCTCATAGCTCCTCTGCTGTGGCAGCAGAGGCCAAATGTTCCTGATATACTCACTGTGCTGCCTGGCAGCTGAGAGCGACCACCCAGGAATTTGGATTCAAATGAACTTTTAGGTATTAATCGAGGAGAGACTGCAATGTGGGTGACACAGTTGCAAAGCTGACTGTGTGCTGAAGAGGCCCACCACCAGCTTTCCCTGCTGGCCCTTCTGCTGTGGGAGCAGATTCCAATTGTTCATTCTGTGCTGACTGTGTTGCTGCGCAGCAGAGAGCAGGCTCTGGCCTGATTACATTCAAATGTTTTTCATGTATGAAGTGAGCAGTGAAAGCAATGATGGAGGCACCGATGCAAAGGTGACTGTGTGGTGAACAGGCCCAGCAGCAGCTTTCCCTCCTGGCTCTTCTGCTGTGGGAGCAGAGGCCAAACGTTCGTACTGTACTCACTGTGCCGCTGGGCAGCTGAGAGCGACCACCCGAGAATTTGGATTCAAATGGACTTTTTGGTATGAAACCGAGGAGAGACTGCAATGATGGTGACACCGTTTCAAAGCTGACTGTGTGCTGAAGAGGCCCAGCACCAGCTTTCCCTGCTGGTCCTTCTGCTGAGGGAGCAGTTGCCAAACGTTCATTCTGTGCTGACTGTGTTGCTGCACAGCAGAGAGCAGGCTCTGGACTGATTCCATTCAAATGCTTTTCCTGTATGATAGTGAGCAGTGAAAGCAATGATGGAGGCCCTGATGCAAAGGTGATTGTATGCTGAACAGGCCCAGCACCAGCTTTCCCTCATGGCTCCTCTGCCGTGGCAGCAGAGGCCAAATTTTCCTGATATACTCACTGTGCTGCCTGGCAGCTGAGAGAGACCACCCAGGAATTTGTATTCAAATGAACTTTTAGGTATTAATCGAGGAGAGACTGCAATGAGGGTGACACCGTTGCAAAGCTGACCGTGTTCTAAAGAGGCCCAGCACCAGCTTTCCCTGCTGGCCCTTCTGCTGTGGGAGCCGTTGCCAAACGTTCATTCTCAGCTGTGTTGCTGCGCAGCAGAGAGCAGATTCTGGACTGATTCCATTCAAATGCTTTTCCTGTATGAAAGTGAGCAGTGAAAGCAATGATGGAGGCACCGATGCAAAGGTGATTTTGTGCTGAACAGGCCCAGCTCCAGCTTTTCCTCCTGGCTCTTCGGGTATGGGTGCAGAGGCCAAACGTTCGTGCTCTACTCACAGTGCTGCTGGGAAGCTGAGAGCGACCACCTGAGAATTTGTATTCAAATGGACTTTTAGGTATGAAACCGAGGAGAGACTGCAATGATGGTGACACCGTTGCAAAGCTGACTGTGTGCTTGAAGAGGCGCAGCACCACCTTTCCCTGCTGGCCCTTCTGCTGTGGGAGCAGATGCCAAACGTTCATTCTGTGCTGTGTTGCTGCGCAGCAGAGAGCAGGCTCCGCAGAGATTGCATTCAAATGCTTTTCATATATGACAGTGAGCAGTGAAAGCAATGATGGAGGCACCAATGCAAAGGTGATTGTGTGCTGAACAGGCCCAGCACCAGCTTTCCCTCCTGGCTCGTCGCCTGTGGGAGCAGAGGCCAAACATTTATGCTATACTCACTGTGCTGCCTGGCAGCTGAGAGCGACCACCTGAGAATTTGTATTCAAATGGACTTTTAGGTATTAACCGAGGAGAGACTGCAATGATGGTGTCACCATTGCAAAGCTGACTTTGTGCTGAAGAGGCCCATCACCAGCTTTCCCTGCTGGCCCTTCTGCTGTGGGAGCAGATGCCAAACGTTCATTCTCTGCTGTGTTGCTGCGCAGCAGAGAGCAGATTCTGTACTGAGAGCATTCAAATGCTTTTCCTGTATGAAAGTGAGCAGTGAAAGCTATGATGGAGGCACCGATGCAAAGGTGATTGCGTGCTGAACAGGCCCAGTACCAGCTTTCCCTCCTGGCTCTTCGGCTATGGGAGCTGAGGCCAAACGTTCGTGCTGTACTCACTGTGCTGCTGGGCAGCTGAGAGAGACCACCTGAGAATTTGGATTCAAATGGACTTTTAGGTATGAAACCGAGGAGAAACTGCAATGATGGTGACACCGTTGCAAAGCTGACTCTGTGCTGAAGAGGCGCAGCACCAGCTTTCCCTGCTGGCTTGTTGCCTTCGCAAGGCGTGGCGACCTGGTTCAGGAACGGCACGGCGACCAACCCCAGGCCGCTCGGGCCATCAGCTCACAGACACCAGTTTGGTGGACGGCAAATGGCGTTTATTACTTAGCAACACAGCATTATGTACTCTGGGTTTACAGCGTCACATCCATCTGCTTACCTCACAAGCTACATGCTATTGGCTATTAAACAGGGGGGGCTCTATCTTTCCGTACAACGCGGTATCTTCCGGCGGCCAGGCCCTAACTACCTGCATTTCCCCTCTCCCTATGCTTAATTAAGCTAACTGGCTGTAACAACAGTATATGGTTGATGCTTTCACCCAACATTGAGAACAGTTTCTGCAAACGGAATGTATGCTTGAAATAGGGATGCAGAGCTCATCGGGCAAGGCACGTGAAACAGGTGATAGCAGAGAATGACAAGGTATAATTGGGGATAGACCAAAAATTCTGAACAAGAACATTCCTAAAGCAACTGTTGGCATTCTATGAGCATGATGTTAACCTTTCCCAAACGACTTTTGACGAATGACATCAGCTTATTCAATATACAAGGGTCCAAAAATCAATGCAATCAGGATTGTTGTAACCAGCCCTAGCAGGGTAGATATCACAGGGGTAAGCCACGGTGAATTGGTGAACCAGGATGTGAACCAATTCTGTTCCGCCTCCTGTTCCCTTTTTCGTTTTTCTAGTCTCTCCCGTAGTTTGGCCATAGTATCTCTCACTATGCCAGTGTGATCGGCGTACAGACAACATTCTTCCTTCAGAGCTGCACATACTCCCCCTTGTCGTAGGAACACTAGGTCTAACCCTCTTCGATTCTGTAGCACGATCTCAGATAACGATCTAAGCGAACTCTCGAATGCACTGATAGATTGTTCTAGTCTAGCTAGGTCTTCATCCACTGCCATGCTTAGGGTGGTAAATTCTTTGTGTTGGCGCACTAGGGATGCCACCCCTGTGCCTACTCCCGCACCCACCATGATCAGGAGAGCGGCTATTGTCAATGCTGTAAAGGGTTCCCGTTTTGACTGGTGGTGTTCTGGAGTGGTTTGTGACTCATAGAAACATTGTTCGGAATGGTAGAAGATCTTTGGAACTATAGTTACTTGGACACAATATTCTGAGGATTCATCAAATTTGTCTAACGACAGACAGGGTGTAACTCCCATAATGGAGCAAACCCATTTGGCATTATTGGCCGGTACTAGCCACTGTGCAGGGGTTTTGGACTGTGTCACATTAGCACATAGTTGTTTTTTGTGTTTAGGGACTGTACCTATATATATACCACTTCTTGTCACATGTGCTAATGTAATCCCTTGTTTTTCTGTGTCCCAAGCGCACTGGGCCGGATTCGTACCATTTACTCGTAAGGGTGCGTCGTCTATTCCTATAGCCTCATAGTAGGGTGGTGTTATGCTGTAGCATAGCCAACAATGCTCCGTAAGATTTGGGTTATTCTTGTTCAGCAGTTGGTAGCTAGCTTGCATCATTTTCAAAAGGGGATTAATTTCAGGGGTTTCGTTAGGGGTTGGGTTATTCCGAAGGGTTTCATCAGGAGTTTGGGTGACTCGAGTAGTCTTCATTTCAGGAGTTATCGCTATATTGTCTATTTTAGTAATTCTTGTTGTACTATCCATTGTTCCTTTAGCCAAATCATCAGCTAGTATCTGGTTAGGGCCTACTGGCAGCGGATCATTTGGGACCACTTCCTTTTTTATGAGAATTAAACCACCCTTATCTGTCCCTGGTTCCGTATACCTCACTCCCCACACTCTTCCAATTATCCATCCTACGTCTTCAGGGCTGGTGACATTTAAGAAGAGGTATTTGCATTTTCCACGTCCTCCCCACCCTTGTGGTGGTTTGCACCCATATGGACCCCATTGCACCTTTAGGTACCTGTCTATACCACTACCCGGTATCCAACCAGGGGCTATAGTTTCACAACCCCAATAGCTGCAGTAATATTGATTAGGGTGGTTACAATATCCCTTTCCAGGATTCGAACTAGGGCACATATAGAATCCCAGGTATTCCCAGCATCGGGATCTCAGGACAAGGTGACATAAGGTAGCATTAAAGCTTGGTGCTCCCGGTGTTATTTGGGTTGCGATAACCTGTTGGCCCTCAAATCGGAGTAAGGTCCACTTGAAAGGCTGATGGGGGTAGGGTTCTGGTACCACTTGTGTGGTAGCGACGAGCTGTAAGGCGAAGAGCACACAAAGATGTCGCCATCCTTGTCTGCGGGGATCATGTTGCCGTTGCCCGGATTTCATCTGCTCAAGATTTTCGGGTATGGAAGGGATATCTGCGGACTTGTCATCTTCTCTCAGTATTGGAGCGTAGGAGTTGCGAGGACGTCCGATGATGTGATCCTGTGGAGAGAAAGACTCAAAGTTTTGTTAGTTTTGTTTCTGAAGGTCTGGTTTAATGGACTTAAGTGGGCACCACTTAACGATTCCGTCCTTTTTGACCGCGGCATACCCTCTCCCAGTAAGAACTAATCTCCACCCTTGTTCCCACTCTCCTAGCTCATTCCTGACTATGATTAACGGACCTTCGTCCATTGCTCGAGTGGCCCAGTGTTTTTGAGTGGGGCTATTCACCTCTTCCCCCCTGGGAAATTGGTTTAGCGCTAATAGGGCAGTGGCTAGCAAGCGTGCTTGATCTCCCGGGGGAACGGTGCTAGAGAAGCCTTCTGTTTTTGCCAGCACTTCTATTTTAGATTTCAACGTCTGATTTGCTCGTTCAACTATGGCTTGTCCTGTGCTATTATATGGGATACCTTGTATTAGGGTAATACCCCATTTTTGTGCGAATGCCCGGGATGACGCGGAGACAAAGTTTGGACCGTTGTCCGTTTTGATTTGCTTGGGAATACCAAGCCATGCCATAGCTGTTAACTAATGTTGGATTGTTGCTTTAGAGTTGGTTTTGAGATGCTGTGAGGCTATAATCACTCCGCTGTATGTATCTACTGTTACTGCTAACCATGCTCGGGGTTTTAATAATTGACAAAGGGTAAAATCTGTCTGCCACAGTTCGGAGGCTTTTAGACCTCTGGGATTGATTCCGCTGGACCATAGCGGTAGTTTCTGACAGTGGGGACATGTGGCCACTATGTGTTTTGCATCAGTGACTGAGATTTCACATTTCTTCGCCAGCGCTTTAGCTCCGATGTGGAGAGACTCGTGCAGTTGACGAGCATCTTTTAGCGTCCACAGTCCTTTTGCTGCAGCATCGGCTTTGTCATTGCCAGTCTGAAAAAAACCCTTGATTGGGTCGTGGCTGTTGACATGGATGACGGATATGGTACCTTTGCGAGACAGAAGTGCTTCTTCCAGCATTAAAGCTATTGTGGACATTGATACACCTGGCCCTGACATGGCCAGGCAAAGCTTGGCTACGAACATTGAATATGTTTGGAAAGGCAGGTATATTCTGGCGGGCTCAATGCCTAGATGTCTTAGGGCGAGCTTTCTGCCTCTCATGATGAGATCGCCAAGGCACTTGAGTCCTGGAGAGAACGCACATGATGGTTTTCCTAGGACTATCCATTGTATTGGCTGGGCTTTTTCAGGGGTTCCCTGGGCAAGTGCCCCTACTCCCCCTCCTTTTGTAAAATGCACATATAGGTCAAGCGGGACACCTGGGTTCCATCTGGCGAGCGTGCTCGATGAGGCTTGTTGTTCAATGAAATCAAGAGAGTTCATCGCCTCTGGCGTCAATGTTTTTTGTTCCCAGGGTTTTTTCCCTTTGAGAAGATCGTAGAGGGGGGTCATAATTTCGGGAGGGATCAGGACAACATTACGGAGCCATTGCAGGGATCCCACTAATTGCTGCATGTTGTGGAGTGTTTCAATGTTCCGACGGATTTTTATTTTGGGGGGGGGGTTACATAAGAGCCTGTGATCCCCATCCCCAAAAAGGTTACACACGATCCTCTTTTGACTTTTGCATCTGCAATTTCAAATCCATTCGTTTTTAAAGTTGTGGAAACTGCTGTCACTAGGTGGTCCACCTGGTCTTCTGACGGCGCAGCGATTAAGATGTCATCCATGTACTGAATGATAGTTGCAGTGGAATTATTGCGCCGAAAGGGTGCCAGCACCCGATCCACTACGATTTGGCAGATAGTAGGGGAATTAATCATTCCTTGAGGCAGTACTTTCCACTGGAAGCGTAGGTTGGGACATGAACTATTCGGAAAAACTACCGAAAAGGCAAATCGCTCTCTGTCTTCCTCATGCAATGGTATCGAAAAGAAACAGTCTTTAATGTCGAGGACAACACACGGTTGGCCCTCTGGTATCATAGAATTCATGGGCAGTAATGTTTGGACGGGGCCCATTGGTTGAATCTTCTTATTTACTTCACGCAGGTCACGGAGGAGGCGAAAGCCTTCACTAGTTCGTTTGGGTATTACAAAAACAAGAGTATTCCAAGGACTAGTGGACGGCTCTATATGACCTCTCTGCAATTCGCAGTCAGCCAGCTCGAGTAGAGCATTCATTCGAGGCTTTGACAGGGGCCACTGCTCGACCCACACCGGGTCCGACGATTTCCACGCCAATTTGATAGGTGGAAGTGGGTATGCGGCAGTGGCCCTTACAATAAATTTGTCACCCGGGCTTTCAGAAGGGCCAAAGCATCCCTTCCTAACAGGGGTGGGACCCCTGACATAACATATGGGAAGAGAGTGATGGTTTTCTCCGGCCCTTGTTCGGTATGAAGTGTGATTGCCACTAATTGAGCACTTTTTTGAGCCCGGATTAATCCGCCGACTCCACCCACCGTGGGGGCGCCTTCCAATTTCCAATTTTGGGGCCAACTTGTTTCTGGAATGACTGTTACATCTTCTCCGGTGTCAATCAGAAAAGGGACAGTAATGGTAGCGTCATCTGTGGTATTATAAAGGGAACAAATTCCCCACACTACTGGTGGGCTGTCGCATTTTACTGCCAGGGCCACCCTCGGGTCTTGTTCCCAAGAAATGGTTGTTGTTGTTCTTGGGGTGTAGATTGATTTGAATGGATCATCGGCTGGGCCACAAAATTGGTCGTTTCTCGTGGGGGCAACAGGTTCGGGAGTGCTTCGCCCCATCCGGGGTTGGCATAATTGGGCCGCCGTATGTCCCAGCTGGGAGAGGACTGTGCGCGGCCCAATTGCCCTCTCCCCTTCCTGTTTCCCTGACTTTTTGATCTACAATCTCTAGCAAAATGTCCTTTCTTTCCACTTTGGCGTGAAGGGGGTACCACGGATGAGTCCCCAAATCGGGGACAATTCGCTCCCACATGGCCCGCCTGGCTGCATTTAAAACATGTCATGACCTCAGCCACCGCAGTGCGGACAGCAACTTGAATCGGGGCTAAATGCTCTTCCCTTGTAACATGTTTGATCATGTCTGCTAGACTTGCTCCCACTGGCAGGGACCGTAAAATCTCTTTGTTTGTAGAATTACATTGCTGTTGTAAACAATCTGCAATGACCGGGCCTTTTGCTACCGCAGGCAGGATTGAAGAATCAACCGCTGCCTGAAGGCGATCTACAAATTGAGTAAAACTCTCACCTTCATTTTGTTTAATCGTAGACCAAGGTGTTGGCGCGGCAATGACCCTAGAGGCAGCATGAATAGCTTCTCTAGCCGCATGAGTGGTTATCATAACTTCATGGGGCCACAGGCCTTGGGCCTGTGCTTGGGGGGTGATCGTTGTTGGATCTGAGCCCATCAATCGCTGGATGTTGGAGCCATGCAGTGGGTGATCTGGCCCGGTCACTTTAGCTAATTGTTTCACACAGTTATTTTCCCATTCTTCCTTAAAAAAATCATCCCTGCCCCATCAAAGATCATTCTACAAGTTTGCTTTATATCAGATGGGAGCATATCACCTCCCCCAAAGACACTATCTAAGAGGGTGGACACCATGGTAGAGTTAAGTCCTTTATCCGCGATCGCCTTAACAATCGCATGTATATCTTTAGGGTTTACTGGCGAATAAATTCTCTGCCCCCCATTCGTTACTTGGACTGGGTATGCTAGCGTGGTTGAGGAAACACAACCAGCACACTCAGCTTTTATTTCTTCCCAGTTGGTGAATGGGGTGTTTACTTCTTGTGTTTTCGCTTCATTTTGGGTAGAAGTGTTTTGACTTTTTATTGTATCGACTCTCCTTGCCTCCTCCTCCGAGCTTGAATCAGTTGCGGACCACTCATCCCAGCTGGTATCGGACCCAGAGTCAGAGCTCGACTGGCTAGTTACTTCTGGTTTGCGGTGTCTTTTTGTCGGGCTTCGGCCCCGCCCGCTTCTCCTGTGGGCGGGTTTGTTCCGCCCTCTGCGTTTGTCCCTCCTATCTTGTTCATCCCGCCCACCCCGCCCACTACTCGGCGGGGTGTGTGCCCAGCAAGGGCATTTTCCCGGACGGCCGCTTTGATTGGCCCTCTACGTTCCACTCTCTTTTTCCTTCTCTTTTTGGCCGTCCCCTCCTTTGTCCTTCTTCTCGTTCCCCTCCCCCTTGCACACCGCCAGCACCTCCTCACTTTTCCCGCCATAGACACCTTCGTCCTGCCCTTCCCCGTTTCCGTTCGGCGCCATCTTGAGCGCATAGGGCGGTGGTCTAACGCAAGGTTCTCTAGACTCTACCTTTTCCTCAACTCCTCTGGCCTCCTCGACTAACCCTCCCCAGAAAGATTTAGCTCGTTCTTGTGCCTCCACAAGCGAGTTGGAGTTCGGGGACTGGGGAGGCATGCCGCCCTCTTGCAGATCTTTAGGGTCAGCAGAATCGCCGAGGGCTGGGAGGTGCAAAGTTTGTGTGGCCGCCCCGACTCCCAATTTGGGGATGGCCAATAGACAGCTCTCTGCCACCTTCCAGGTCTCCTGCGCTTGTATTGCCTTCTGCAGGGCCCGTTCGACTTTTCCCCATGACTTAAGGTTTTTCCCACAACCCGAGGACTTCGTCTCCTCAGCTAGCGCTTTAGTACATTTATCCCACACTTCAGGGTGGAGTATATCCACCGGCTGGTCAATGACCCCGATTTGCAAGAGTCTTGCAACAGCGAGAGAAAAATCTTTAGACTTGCAATCAATACCCTGATACAGAGGGTTGACCATTGTACAGGGGGGGTTGTACAGGGGGGTTGTACAAGGGGGTTGTACAGGGGGGTTGTACAGGGGGGTTAGAGGAATTTGTTTAAACAAAAGGACTATCTGTTGTAAATGCCTGCTAAGCAGAACAGAGACCTTCGGTCCTGTTAATAAGCAGACGCCTGAATCAACTGATAAAGGGGAGAAGTAGAGGATTTACGGCTGGGACGCTGACCAAACTCTAATGCCACACATAAAGACTAAAAAGGTGAAAAGTGCAAGAAGAGGAAGACTCATTTACTTCATCTTGAAGACCCCTACCCAGAGGAGGAAGAGTCATTTACTTCATCTTGAGACCCCTGCCCATGACCAGAGGGGGCACTGCGCAGGCACAGAGGACCTTCTGGCTCATTATAATACGAAGCGGGGATAGGACATGAATATGTATAGATGTATTGTGCAACCTTATGAATATATATAACTTTAGAGAATAAATGTACAGGGAAACAACACTGAGGTACGCATGACTTTGAGGAATTATCCCCATGCGTCTCAGCGCTGAATAAAAAGCATACCTACTTTACAACTTTAACGAGTTGTGGAGTCAATCCGCACATCAACCCCACTGTTTACGTAATTGTGATACAACCTTCACAAGGGCTTCCATCCTACTTGTTGGTCCGGGAGCGTCCTCCCCGCCGGGCTGGTCCTGCCGCTCCGGCTGCCGTTCACCCGTCCAGGCAAGTTTCCTGGGTTTCGGCACCACTTGTTGCCTTTGCAAGGTGTGGCGACCTGGTTCAGGAACGGCACAGCGACCAACCCCAGGCCGCTCGGGCCATCAGCTCACAGACACCAGTGTGGTGGATGGCAAATGGCGTTTATTACTTCGCAACACAGCGTTATATACTCTGGGTTTACAGCGTCACATCCGTCTGCTTACCTCACAAGCTACATACTGTTGCCTATTAAACAGGGGGGGCTCTATCTTTCCGTACAAAGCGATATCTTCAAGCCGCCAGGCCCTAACTACCTACACTGGCCCTTCTGCTGTGGGAGCAGATGCCAAACGTTCATTCTGTGCTGACTGTGTTGCTGTGCAGCAGAGAGCAGGCTCCGGAGAGATTGCATTCAAATGCTTTTCATGTATGACAGTGAGCAGTGAAAGCAATGATGGAGGCACCGTTGCAAAGCTGACTGTGTGCTGAAGAGGCCCAGCACCAGCTTTCCCTGCTGGCCCTTCTGCTGTGGGAGCAGATGCCAAACGTTCAGTCTGTGCTGACTGTGCTGCTGCGCAGCAGAGAGCAGGCTCTGGACTGATTATATTCAAATGTTTTTCATGTATGAAAGTGAGCATTGAAAGTAATGATGAAGGCACCGATGCAAAGCTGATTGTGTGCTGAACAGGCCCAGCACCAGCTTTCCCTCCTGACTCTACGGCTCAGGGAGCAGAGGCCAAACGTTCGTGCTCTACTCACAGTGCTGCTGGGCAGCTGAGAGCGACCCCATGAGAATTTGTATTCAAATGGACTTTTAGGTATGAAACCGAGGAGAGACTGCAATGAGGGTGACACCGTTGCAAAGCTGCCTGTGTGCTGAAGAGGCCCAGCACCAGATTTCCCTGCCGGCCCTTCTGCTGTGGGAGCAGATGCCAAACGTTCATTCTGTGCTGACTGTGTTGCTGCGCAGCAGAGAGCAGGCTCCGCAGAGATTGCATTCAAATGCTTTCCATGTATGACAGTGAGCAGTGAAAGCAATGATGGAGCCTCCGATGCAAAGGTGATTGTGTGCTGAACAGGCCCAGCACCAGCTCTCCCTCCTGGCTCTTCTGCTGTGGGAGCTGACGCCAAACGTTCGTGCTGTACTCACTGTGCTGCTGGGCAGCTGTGAGCGACCACCCGAGAATTTGTATTCAAATGGACTTTTAGGTATAAAACCGAGACTGCAATGATGGTGACACCGTTGCAAAGCTGACTGTGTGCTGAAGAGGCCCAGCACAAGCTTTCCCTGCTGGCCCTTCTGCTGTGGGAGCAGATGCCAAACGTTCATTCTGTGCTGTGTTGCTGCGCAGCAGAGAGCAGGTTCTGGACTGAGAGCACTCAAATGCTTTTCATGCATGAAAGTGAGCAGTGAAAGCAATGATGGAGGCACCGATGCAAAGGTGATTTTGTGCTGAACAGGCCCAGCACCAGCTTTCAACCCTGGCTCTTCTGCTGTGGGAGCGCAGGCCAAACGTTCGTGCTATACTCACTGTGCTGCCTGGCAGATGAGGGCCACCACCCGAGAATTTGTATTCAAATGGACTTTTAGGTATGAAACCGAGGATAGACTGCAATGATGGTGACACCGTTGCAAAGCTGACTGTGTGCTGAAGAGGCCCAGCAAAAGCTTTCCCTCCTGGCCCTTCTGCTGTGGGAGCAGATGCCAATTGTTCATTCTCTGCTGTCTGTGTTGCTGGGCAGCAGAGAGCAGGTTCTGGATTGATTCCATTCAAATGCTTTTTATGTATGAAACTGAGCAGTGTAAGCAATTATAGAGGCACCGATGCAAAGGTGATTGTGTGCTGAACAGGCCCAGCACCAGCTTTCCCTCCTGGCTCTTCGGCTCTGGGAGTAGAGGCCAACCTTTCGTGCTCTACTCACTGTAGTGCCTGCCAGCTGAGGGCGACCACCCGAGAATTTGGATTCAAATGGACTTTAAGGTATGAAACGGAGGAGAGACTGCAATGAGGGTGGCACTGTAGCAAAGCTGCCTGTGTGCTGAAGAGGCCCAGCAGCAGCTTTCCCTTCTGGCCCTTCTGCTGTGGCAGCAGAGGCCAAACGTTCATTCTGCGCTGACAGTGTTGCTGCGCAGAAGAGAGCAGGCTCTGGACTGAGAGCATTCGAATGCTTTTCCTGGATGAAAGTGAGCAGGGAAAGCAATGATGTAGGCATCTTTGCTAAGCTGAGTGTGCTGAGGATCACTAGCACAAGTTTCCCTCCTGGCTCTTCGGCTGTGTGAGCAGAGGCCAAGCGATCATGCTCTGCTCACTTTTGCTTCCGGGCAGCAGAGAACAAGCTCTGGATAGCTTGCATTCACATGGACTTTTAGGTATGAAACCGAGGAGCGACAGGATCGATGTTGAAAGAGTTGCAAAGCTGACTGTGTGCTGAAGATTCCCAGCACCAGCTTTCCCTGTTGGGTCTTCTGCTGTGGGAGTAAAGAACAAACTTTCATGCTCTACTCTCTGTGCTGCTGGGTAAGCGAGAGCAAGCTCCGCAGATGTTGCATTCAAATGCACTCTCAGATATGAAAGTGAGCAGTGAGAGCAATGATGGAGGCACCGTTGCAAAGCTGACTGTGTGCTGAAGATCGCTCGCACCAGCTTTCCCTCCTGCCTCTTCAGCTGTGGAAGCAGAGGGCAAACGTTCGTGCTCTCTTCGCTTTGCTGCCGGGCCCCCTAGAGCAAGCTCCGGAGAAGTACCATTCAAATGGACTTTTACGTATGAAAGTGAGCAGTGTCAGGAATGATAGTGACACCGTTGTAAAGCTGCCTGTGTGCTGAAGAATCCCAGAACCAGATTTCCCTTCTGGCTCTTCTGCTGTGGGAGTAAAGAACGAACGCTCATGCTCTACTCACTGTGCTGCTGGGCAGCAGAGTGCAGGTTTCAGAGAGGTTGTATTCAAATGCTCTTTCAGGTATGAAAGTGAACGGTGACAGCAATGATGGTGACACACTTGAAAGCTGACTGTGAGCTGAAGAATCCCCGCACCAGCTTTCCCTCGAGGATCTTCTGCTGTGGAAGCAGAGGCCAAACATTCATGCTCGACTCAGTGTGTTGCTTGGAAGCAGAGTGCAGGCTCCTGAGAAGTTGCCTTCAAATGCACTTTCATGTATGACAGTGAGCAGGGAAAGCAATGATGGAGGCACCGATGCAAAGGTGATTGTGTGCTGAACAGGCCCAGCACTAGCTTTCCCTCCTGGCACTTCTGCTGTGGGAGTAGAGGCCAAACGTTCGTTCTATACTCACTGTGCTGCTGGGCAGCTGAGAGCGACCACCTGAGAATTTGCATTCAAATGGACTTCTAGGTGCGCAACTCAGGAGAGACTGCAATGAGGGTGACACCGTTGCAAAGCTGACTGTGTGCTGAAGAGGCCCAGCACCAGCTTTCCCTGCTGGCCCTTCTGCTGTGGGAGCAGATGCCAAACGTTCATTCTGCGCTGACAGTGTCGCTGCGCACGAGAGAGCAGGTTCTGGACTGAGAGCATTCGAATGCTTTTCCTGTATGAAAGTGAGCAGTGAAAGCAATGATGGAGGCACCGATGCAAAGGTGATTGTGTGCTGAACAGGCCGATGAGCAGTGAAAGCAATGATGTAGGCATCTTTGCAAAGCTGACTGTTTGCTGAGGATCACTAGCACAGGTTTCCCTCCTGGCTCTTCTGCTGTGTGAGCAGAGGCCAAGCGATCATGCTCTGCTCACTTTTACTTCCAGGCAGCAGAGTACAAGCTCTGTATAGGTTACATTCAAATGGACCTTTAGATATGCAACCGAGGAGCGACCGGATTGATGTTGAAAGAGTTGCAAAGCTGACTGCGTGCTGAAGATTCCCAGTACCAGCTTTCCCTGCTAGCTCTTCTGTTGTGGGAGTAAAGAACAAACGTTCATGCTCTACTTCCTATGCTGCTGGGCAGCAGAGTGCAGGCTTCAGAGAGGTTGTATTCAAATGCTCTTTCAAGTATGAAAGTGAACGGTGACAGCAATGATAGTGACACACTTGAAAGCTTACTGTGAGATGAAGAATCCCCGCACCAACTTTCCCTCGTGGCTCTTCTGCTGTGGGAGCAGAGGCCAAACATTCATGCTCTACTCAGTGTGTTGCTGGGAAGCAGAGTACAGGCTCCGGAGAAGTTGCCTTCAAATGCACTTTCATGTATGACAGTGAGCAGGGAAAGCAATGATGGAGGCACCGTTGCAAAGCTGCCTGTGTGCTGAAGAGGCCCACCACTAGCTTTCCCTCCTGGCTCTTCTGCTGTGGGAGCAGATGCCAAACGTTCATTCTGTGCTGACAGTGTTGCTGCGCAGCAGAGCGCAGGTTCTGGACTGAGAGCATTCAAATGCTTTTCCTGTATGAAAGTGAGCAGTGAAAGCAATGATGGAGGCACCGATGCAAAGGTGATTGTGTGCTGAACAGGCCCAGCACCAGCTTTCCCTCCTGGCTCTTCGGCTCTGGGAGCAGAGGCCAAATGTTCGTGTTCTACTCACAGAGCTCCTGGGCAGCTGACAGCGACCACCCGAGAATTTTTATTCAAATGGACTTTTAGGTATGAAACCGAGGAGAGATTGCAATGATGGTGACACCGTTGCAAAGCTGACGGTTTGCTGAAGATGCCCAGCACCAGATTTGCCTCCTGGCACTTCTGCTGTGGGAGCAGATGCCAAACATTCATTCTGTGCTGACTGTGTTGCTGCGCAGCAGAGAGCCGGTTCTGGACTGATTGCATTCAAATGCTTTTCCTGTATGAAAGTGAGCAATGAAAGCAATGATGGAGGCACCGATGCAAAGGTGAGTGTGTGCTGAAGAGGCCCAGCACAAGCTTTCCCTCCTGGCCCTTCTGCTGTGGGAGCAGAGGCCAAATGTTCGTGCTATACTCACTATGCTGCCTGCCAGCTGAGGGCGACCACTTGAGAATTTGTATTCAAATGGACTTTTAGGTATGAAACCGAGACTGCAATGATGGTGACAGCGTTGCAAAGCTGACTGTGTGCTGAAGAGGCCAACCACAGATTTGCCTCCTGGCTCTTCTGCTCAGGGAGCAGAGGACAAACGTTCATTCTGTGCTGACGGTGTTGCTGCGCAGCAGATAGCAGCCTCCGGAGAGATTGCTTTCAAATGCTTTTCATGTATGACAGTGAGCAGTGAAAGCAATGGTGGAGGCACCTTTGCAAATCTGACTGTGTGCTGAGGATCACTAGCACAATTTTCACTTCTGGCTCTTCTTCTGTGGGAGCAGAGGCCAAACGTTCGTGCTATGCTCACTGTGTTTCCTGGCAGGTGAGGGTGACCACCCAAGAATTTGTGTTCAAATGGACTTTTAGGTATGAAACGGAGGAGAGACTGCAATGATGGTGACACCGTTGCAAAGCTGACTGTGTGCTGAAGACGCCCAGAACCAGCTTTTCCTCCTTGCTCTTCTGCTGTGGCAGCAGAGGCCAAACGTTCATTCTGCGCTGACAGTGTTGCTGCGCAGCAGAGAGCAGGCTCTGGACTGATTGCGTTCAAATGCTTTTCATGTATAAAAGTGAGCAGTGAAAGGAATGATGAAGGCACCGATTCAAAGCTGAGGGTGTGCTGAACAGGCCCAGCACCAGCTTTCCCTCCTGGCTCTTCTGCTGTGGGAGCAGGGGCCAAATGTTCATTCTGTGATCACTTTGTTGCTGCGAAGCAGAGAGCAGGCTCCGGAGAGATTGCATTCAAATGCTTTTCATGTAGGAAAATGGGCACTGACACCAATAATGGAGACACCTTTGCAAAGCTGGCTGTGTGCTGAATATCACTAGCACAAGCTTTCACTCCTTGATCTTCGGCCCTGTGAGCAGAGGCCAAATGATCATGCTCTGCTCACTTTTACTTCCGGGCAGCAGAGAACAAGCTCTGGATAGGTTGCATTCAAATGGACTTTTAGGTATGAAACCGAGGAGCGACAGGATTGATGTTGAAAGAGTTGCAAAGCTGACTGAGAGCTGAAGATTCCCAGCACCAGCTTTCCCTGCTGGCTCTTCTGCTGTGGGAGTAAAGAACAAACATTCATGCTCGACTCACTGTGCTGCTGGGTAGGCGAGAGCAAGCTCCGCAGATGTTGCATTCAAATGCACTCTCAGATAGGAAATTGAGCAGTGAGAGCAACGATGGAGGCACCGTTGCAAAGCTGTGTGCTGAACATCCCTCGCACCAGCTTTCCCTCCTGCCTCTTCAGCTGTGGAAGCAGAGGGCAAACGTGCCCTCCCCCTTGTGCTGCTGGGTCCCCTAGAGCAAGCTCCGGAGAGGTACAATTCAAGTTGACTTTTACATATGAAAGTGAGCAGTGTCAGGAATGATGGTGACACCGTTGTAAATCTGACTAGGTGCTGAAGAATGCCAGCACCAGCTTTCCCTCCTGGCTCTTCTGCTGTGCGAGTAAAGAACAAATGCTCATGCTCTACTCACTGTGCTGCTGGGCAGCAGAGGGCAGGTTTCAGAGAGCTTGTATTCAAATGCTCTTTCAGGTAGGAAAGTGAACAGTGACAGCAATGATGGTGACACTGTTGCAAAGCTGACTGTGAGCTGAAGAATCCCAGCGCCAGCTTTCCCTCCTGGCTCTTGTGTTGTGGGAGTGTCTTTGTTTAAACCCAGTCAGGTAACTTGTTCACTCACTCCCAGTAAGTGGTGCCGAGCTGACAACTATTGAGGTCCGTCCCCCCCCCCCCGCATCGGGGCTCTCCCGTTTCCCGCTCCCAGAGGAACGGGGAGCAGGTTCGAAAGAGTGCAACTCCTACGGGTTGAGACAAGAACAGTCCAGCAACCAATGTACAACACAAATCACCACCTCTACTATCAACTACAACAATGATAAGGGAAAATAACAAGGGAAGAGAATACGATACCACCGGCCAAGAAAACGAGTCCCACCCGGAAGCCCGTGTCCTTCCGGGTAACTCCCAGTTACACCCCACCCCGGCCATGACGTGCTGTGGTATGGAATACCTCCCTGGCTAGCCCGGGTCAGGCACCCCATCTCTGCTTCCTCACAGCTTCCCCTCCTCCCTGGCAGATTATGAGCCTCACAAAGTCCTTGGTCAGGGTGAACATCACTTAGCAACAACCAAAAACATCGGCTTCACCAACACTGTTCCCAGGCTGGAAGTCAAAACACAGCACTGCACCAGCTAACACAAAGGAAAAACATGACTGCTACTGCTGAACCCAGGACATTATCCACCCCTTATTCCATACCATTCACGTCGTGCTCAGATCCCACATTTTCAATACACCATCGCTCTCCCACATATATACATCCATATACATACAGACCAAGAGGAAAAGATCATTTTCTTAGTGCATGGACCAATCCCTATAATGCTGCCGAGTCCATTCGGTCCATGATGTTCAAAGTTCATTCTCTGTTGGGATGATGGCTGGAGGGAAGTCAGGGCCAGTAGCTGGTGACCTGGAGACATCTAGTTGATGGGCTATAAAAGTATTACACAGCAGGCAACGGCATACAATTGAGTTCACTGGCTGTTTTCCCCTAAAATCAAATCCCCTTGAGGTATACATCAGACTTCCCCATCTTCCCGCATTACCCACCAAGTATATCCAGGTCCCTGAGCAAAAGCAATCCCACGAGTGAGTTTGCCTTTACCTGAAGCAGAAATAACCCAGACTGTCTTCCCCAGCAAATTCTTCATATTCACCACGGGAACTTTGTCCCCCTCTACAATATGTAAAAGTTCTGACTGGGCTGGGCCAGCCCTGTTGGCAGATCCTCTGGTGTTGACCAACCAGGTGGCCTTTGGTAAGTGTGTATCCCAATGCTTGAAAGTTCCCCCACCCATTGCTCTCAGTGTAGTTTTTAACAGCCCATTGTACCGTCCGATTTTCCCAGAGGCTGGTGCATGGTAGGGGATGTGATATACCCACTCAATGCCATGCTCTTTAGCCCAAATATCTATAAGGTTATTTCGGAAATGAGTCCCATTGTCTGACTCAATTCTCTCTGGGGTGCCGTGTCGCCACAAAATCTGTTTCTCAAGGCCCAGGATAGTGTTCCGGGCAGTGGCATGGGGCACAGCGTATGTTTCCAGCCACCCGGTGGTTGCTTCCACCATGGTAAGCACATGGCGCTTGCCTTGGCGGGTTGGTGGCAGTGTGATATAGTCAATCTGCCAGGCCTCCCCATATTTATACTTCAACCATCGTCCTCCATACCAAAGAGGCTTTAACCACTTGGCTTGTTTAATTGCAGCACATGTTTCACACTCATGAATAACCTGGGCAATAGTGTCCATTGTTAAGTCCACCCCTCGATCACGGGCACATCTGTATGTTGCATCTCTGCCCTGATGGCCTGAAGTGTCATGGGCCCACCGGGCCAAAAATAATTCACCTTTATGTTGCCAATCTAAGTCCATCTGAGCAACTTCAATCTTAGCCGCTTTATCCACTTGTTGGTTGTTCTGGTGTTCCTCAATGGCCCGACTCTTGGGTACATGGGCATCTACATGACGTACCTTCACCACCAGGTTCTGCACCCGGGCAGCAATATCTTTCCACAGTGCAGCAGCCCAGATGGGTTTACCTCTGCGTTGCCAGTTGCTCTGCTTCCATTGCTTCAACCACCCCCACAGGGCATTTGCCACCATCCATGAGTCAGTATAGAGATAAAGTACTGGCCACTTTTCTCGTTCAGCAATGTCCAGGGCCAGCTGGATGGCTTTCACCTCGGCAAACTGACTCGATTCACCCTCTCCGTCAGCAGTTTCTGCAACTTGTCGTCCAGGACTCCATACAGCTGCCTTCCATCTCTGATGCTTTCCCACAATACGGCAAGAGCCATCAGTAAACAAGGCATACTGCTTTTCACTTTCTGACAGTTTATTATATGGTGGGGCCTCTTCCTTTGGTGACATTCCAAAATCTTTGCCCTCTGGCCAGTCCATGATGACTTCTAGAATGCCTGGAAGACTGAGATTTCCTATTCGAGTTCGTTGTGTAATTAGTGCAGCCCATTTACTCCATGTAGCATCAGTTGCATGATGTGTAGAGGAGACCCTGCCTTTGAACATCCAGCCCAGCACGGGCAACCAGGGTGCCAGGAGGAGCTGTGCTTCTGTGCCAATCACTTCTGAAGCAGCTCGAACCTCTTCATAGGCTGCCAGTATCTCTTTCTCAGTTGGGGTATAGCTGGCCTCAGATCCTTTATATCCCCGACTCCAAAAGCCAAGGGGTCGACCTCGAGTCTCCCCTGGAGCTTTCTGCCAGAGGCTCCAGGTAGGACCATTCTCCCCAGCTACAGTGTACAGTACATTTTTTACATCTGGCCCGATCCGGACTGGTCCAAGTGCTACTGCATGAACTATCTCGCGTTTAATTTGCTCAAAGGCTTGTTGCTGCTCAGGGCCCCATTTAAAATCATTCTTCTTCCGGGTCACATGATAGAGAGGGCTCTACAATCGAACTGTAATTCGAGATGGGCATTCTCCAGAACCCCACTGCACCCAAGAAAGCTTGCGTTTCTTTCTTATTAGTTGGTGGAGACATTGCTGTTATCTTGTTGATCACATCTGTGGGGATCTGTCTACGTCCATCTTGCCATTTTATTCCCAAAAATTGAATCTCCTGTGCAGGTCCCTTGACCTTACTCCGTTTTATGGCAAAACCGGCTTTCAGCAGGATTTGGATTATTTTCCTCCCTTTCTCAAAGACTTCTTCCGCTGTATCGCCCCACACAATAATGTCATCAATGTATTGCAGGTGTTCTGGAGCTTGCCCCTGTTCCAGTGCAGTCTGGATCAGTCCATGGCAAATGGTAGGGCTGTGTTTCCACCCCTGGGGCAGTCGGTTCCAAGTGAACTGGACACCCCTCCAAGTAAAAGCAAACTGTGGCCTGCACTCTGCTGCCAAAGGAATTGAGAAAAATGCATTGGCAATATCAATCGTGGCATACCACTTGGCTGCCTTTGACTCTAGTTCATACTGAAGTTCTAGCATGTCCAGTACGGCAGCACTCAATGGTGGTGTGACTTCATTCAGGCCACGATAGTCTACTGTTAGTCTCCATTCTCCATTAGACTTTCGCACTGGCCATATGGGGCTATTAAAGGGTGAGCGGGTCCTGCTGATCACCCCCTGACTCTCCAGTCTACGGATCAGCTGATGGATGGGAATCAGGGAGTCTCGGTTGGTGCGATATTGCCGCCGGTGCACTGTTGTGGTCGCAATTGGCACTTGTTGTTCTTCAACTTTCAGCAACCCCACAGCAGAGGGATCTTCTGAGAGACCAGGCAAGGTGGACAGCTGCTCAATTACCTCAGTCTCCAAAGCAGCAATACCAAAAGCCCACCGGTACCCTTTTGGGTCTTTGAAGTACCCTCTCTTGAGGTAGTCTATGCCGAGGATGCATGGAGCCTCTGGACCAGTCACAATAGGGTGCTTTTGCCATTCCCTCCCAGTCAGGCTGATTTCAGCCTCCAGCACAGTCAACTCTTGGGATCCTCCTGTTACTCCAAAAATACAGATGGGTTCCACCCCTTGACAGCTTGATGGCATCAGGGTACACTGTGCACCGGTATCTACTAGAGCCTTATACTTCTGTGGGACTGATGTGCCAGGCCATCTGATCCACACAGTCCAGTAAATCCGATTGTCCCCTACCTCCACCTGGCTGGAGGCAGGGCCCCTCTAATGGTCGTCACAGCTTTGGACACTTAAGTCATGGTGAAAGGGATTATTCTTCGTTATCACAGGAGCTGGAGTAAAATCAGCTCTTCCATTCCATCTGGGAAACTGCTCACCGGAGACTGAGGCCGTAGCTCTCATGGGACGATCAGTCTTGGCCCTTGCTCCCCTCTTCAGTTCACTCACCCGTTCCTCCAAAGCTGAAGTAGGTTTTCCATCCCACTTTGTCATGTCTTCTCCGTGATCCAGCAGGTAAAACCATAGGGTACCCCGTGGCCTATACCTCCTGTATCTCCTCTCTTGAACAATAGGACGCTTTTTGTTAATAGCTGAGACGTGTGTTGGTACACGTGAGGAGCTGGATAAATCAGATAGATCGTCCCTCAATTGTTCGAGGTCCTGGGACAGTTTTTTCACAGCTGAGATGATGGAAGGGGTGAGGTTGTCTTCGAACTCTCGGAGTTTATGAACCATTTCATCCACTGTTAGTGGTACTATGTCATTCCAGGTTACTGTTGCCAATGAATAGGCATATGATGACGGTGAATTCCGTGTAAGTTTTCGCCACATGGGTCGTGTACATTCAACTTCATCTGGATCTATAGGTGTATCCCCGTTATTCGGCTTGATGTGATGGATCATCTCTACAATGGCTGATTCCCTCAGAGACTGGATGCCTTTGTCTATAGTAGTCCACTTGGCCGAACGACTCGTAACATCGTCCTTGTACGGAAACCTTTCTTTCACAGCTGCCAAGAGCCGCCTCCAAAGGCTGAGGGACTTTTTCTCTCTTGCAATTGCTTTGTCAATTCCCCCTTCTCTAGCAAGTGATCCCAGCTGCTTGGCTTCTGTACCTTCTAGTTCGTGACCATCGGCCCCATTGTCCCAGCATCGGAGTAACCAGGTGATGATGTGCTCCCCTGGTTGACGGGTAAAATCTTTTCGCATATTCCGCAGCTCGGTTGAGGTCCAAGGTCGAGAAGTTACCTCTTCTTCTTCTTCTTCTTCTTCGTCATGTGATGATGACTCCTGATCAGATTCTGGACCGGGTGGTGAATTCATTGGTTCTTCATCTCGCTTCACCCTTTTTGCCTCCTTTTTACTTGTTCTCTTGCTTACAGGGGCAACCGATATTGGTACAAAGTGGTCCTCTGGTTTGGCTGCAGTGATTACCACTGTGGTTTGAGTAGCAACTGTACTTGTTGCTGGGGGTGGTACAGCTGCTGTGCTTGGAGCTGGGGTAACCGCGCTGTCTGTTGCAGTTGAAGTTTGAGCAGCTGCTGTACTTGCTGCTGGGGTAGCTGTGCTGTTCATTGCAGCCAAAGTTTGAGTAGCGACTGTTGCTTTGCCCTCAGATCCGCCGACATTCTTTTCCTTTTGAAGGTGCTGGATAGTGTTGAACAAGGCCCTGTAAGCATAGGCCAAGCCCCAGCACGTTGCCATGATTTGTCCATCTCTGATATGGCCAGAATGACCACACACCTCATTTAAGTGTTTTACTAATTCTTCTGGATTTTGCAGTTGTTCGGTAGTGAAATTCCAAAGTACTGGAGGGGCCCACTGACCTAGATACTTGCCCATACTATCCCACACACCCTGCCGCTCATGGCTGTCCAGCCTCAGGGAAAATCTCTTGGTCCTCCTACATCGTCGTTTGACCCCAGACAGCAGCACAGTGAGTAGAGCACGAATGTTTGGCCTCTGCTCCCACAGCAGAAGAGCCAAGAGGGAAAGCTGGTGATGGGATTCTTCAGCTCACAGTCAGCTTTCAAGTGTGTCAACATCATTGCTGTCACTGTTCACTTTCATACCTGAAAGAGCATTTGAATGAAACTTCTCCGGAGCCTGCACTCTGCTGCCCAGCAACACACTGAGTAGGGCATGAATGTTTGGCCTCTACTCCCACAACAGAAGAGCCAGGAAGGAAAGCTGGTGCTGGGATTCTTCAGCTCAAAGTCAGCTTTGCAACTGTGTCACCATCATTGCTGTCACTGTTCACTTTCCTACCTGAAAGAGCATTTGAATACAAGCTCTCTGAAACCTGCACTCTGCTGCCCAGCAGCACAGTGAGTTGAGCATGAGCGGTCGTTCTTTACTCCCACAGCAGAAGAGCCAGGAGGGAAAGCTGGTGCTGGCATTCTTCAGCACACAGGCAGCTTTACAACGGTGTCACCATCATTCTTGACACTGCTCACTTTCATATGTAAAAGTCCATGTGAATTGTTCCTCTCCGGAGCTTGCTGTAGTGGGCCCAGCAGCACAGCGAGGAGGGCACGAACGTTTGCCCTCTGCTTCCACAGCTGAAGAGCCAGGAGGGAAAGCTGGTGCGAGGGATGTTCAGCACACTGCTTTGCAACGGTGCCTCCATCATTGCTCTCACTGCTCACTTTCATATCTGAGAGTGCATTTGAATGCAACATCTGCAGAGCTTGCTCTCGCCTACCCAGTTGCACAGTGAGTAGAGCATGAATGTTTGTTCTTTACTCCCACAGCAGAAGAGCCAGCAGGGAAAGCTGGTGCTGGGAATCTTCAGTACTCAGTCAGCTGTGCAACTCTTTCAACATCAATCCTGTCCCTCCTCGGTTTCATACCTAAAAGTCCATTTGAATGCAACCTATCCAGAGCTTGTTCTCTGCTGCCCGGAAGTAAAAGTGAGCAGAGCATGATAATTTGGCCTCTGCTCACAGGGCCGAAGATGCAGGAGTGAAAGCTTGTGCTAGTGATATTCATCAAACGGTCAGCTTTGCAAAGGTGTCTCCATTATTGGTGTCACTGCCCACTTTCCTACATGAAAAGCATTTGAATGCAATCTCTCCAGAGCCTGCTCTCTGCAACGCAGGAACACAGTCAGCACAGAATGAACGTTTGGCCTCTGCTGCCACAGCAGAAGAGCCAGTAGGGAAAGCTGGTGCTGGGCGTCTTCAGCACACAGTCAGCTTTGCAACGGTGTCACCATCATTGCAGTCTCTCCTCGGTTTCCTACCTAAAAGTCCATTTGAATACAAATTCTCAGGTGGTCGCCCTCAGCTGCACAGCAACACAGTGAGCACAGAATGAACGTTTGGCCTCTGCTGCCACAGCAGAAGAGCCAGGAGGGAAAGCTGCTGCTGGGCCTGTTCAGCACACAATCACCTTTGCATCGGTGCCGCCATCATTGCTTTCACTGCTCACTTTCATGCATGAAAAGCATTTGCATGCTGTCAGTCCAGAACCTGCTCTCTGCTGCGCAGCAACACAGCACAGAATGAACGTTTGGCATCTGCTCCCACAGCAGAAGGGCCAGCAGGGAAAGCTGGTGCTGGGCCTCTTCAGCACACAGACAGCTTTGCAACGGTGTCACCATCACTGCAGTCTTTCCTCGGTTTCATACCTAAAAGTCCATTTGAATACAAACTCTTGGGTGGTCTCTCTCAGCTGCCCAGCAGCACTGTGAGTAGGGCACGAATGTTTGGCCTCTGCTCCCACAGCTGATGAGCCAGGAGGGAAAGCTAGTGCTGGGCCTGTTCAGCACACAGGCAGCTTTGCATCGGTGCCTCCATCATTGCTTTCACTGCTCACTGTCATACATGAAAAGCAGTTGAATGCAACCTCTCCGGAGCCTGCTCTCTGCTGCCCAGCAACAGACTGAGTAGAGCATGAATGTTTGGCCTCTGCTGCCACAGCAGAAGAGCCAGTAGGGAAAGCTGGTGCTGGGTGTCTTCAGCACACAGTCAGCTTTGCAACAGTGTCACCATCATTGCAGTCTCTCCTCAGTTTCATACCTAAAAGTCTATTTGAATACAAACTCTCGGGTGGTCGCTCTCAGCTGCCCAGCAGCACTGTGAGTAGGGCACGAATGTTTGGCCTCTGTTCTCACAGCCGATGAGCCAGGAGGAAAAGCGGGTGCTGGGCCTCTTCAACACACAGTCAGCTTTGCAACGGTGTCTCCATCATTGCTTTCACTGCTCACTGTCATACATGAAAGTGCATTTGAATGCAACCTCTCCGGATACTGCACTCAGCTGCCCAGCAGCACAGTGACTAGAGCAGGACCGTTTGGCCTCTGCTCCCACAGCAGAAGAGCCAGGAGGGAAAGCTGGTGCTGGGCCTCTTCAGCACACAGTCAGCTTTGCAATGGTCTCACCATCATTGCAGTCTCTCCTCGGTTTCATACCTAAAAGTCCATTTGCATACAAATTCTCTGGTGGTTGCTCTCAGCTGCCCAGCAGCACAGTGACTAGAGAACAAACGTTTGCCCTCGGCTCCCCCAGCACAAGAGTCAGCACGGAAATGTGGTGATGGGCCTCTTCAGCACACAGGCAGCTTTGCAACGGTGCCTCCATCATTGCTTTCACTGCTCACTTTCATACATGAAAGTGCATTTGAATGCAACCTCTGTGGAGCCTGCACTGTACTGCCCAGCAACACAGTAAGCAGAGCATGAACGTTTGGCCTCGGCTCCCACAGCCGAAGAGCCAGGAGATAAAGCTGGCGCTAGTGATCTTCAGCACACAGCTTTGCAAAGGTGCTTCCATTATTTGTGTCACTGCTCACTTTCATACATGAAAAGGTTGGAATGCAATCTCTCCAGAGCCTGCTCTCTGCTGCACAGCAACACAGTGAGCAGAGCATGAACGTTTGGCCTCTGCTCCCACACCTGAAGAGCTAGGCGGGAAAGCTGGGACTGGGCCTCTTCAGCACACAGTCAGCTTGACAACGGTGTCACTATCAGCGCTGTCTCTCCAAGCTTTCAAACCTAAAAGTGCATTTGAATTCAAAATCTCCAGAGCTTGCTCTTGGCTTCCCAGCAGCACAGTGATTGAGCATGAACCTTTCGGTTCTGCTCCCACAGCAGAAGAGCCAGGAGGGAAAGCTGGTGCTGGCATTCTTCAGCACACAGTCAGCTTTGCAACGGTGTCACCATCATTCCTGTCACTGCTCACTTTCATCCGCAGAAGTCCATTGGAATTGTACCTCTCCGGAGCTTGCTCTAGGGGGCCCAGCAGCACAGCGAGCAGGGCACAAACGTTTGCCCTTTGCTTCCCCAGCCGAAGAGCCAGGAGGGAAAGCTGCTGCGAGTGACCTTCAGCACACAGCTTTGCAACGGTGCCTCCATCATTGCTGTCACTGCTCACTTTCATACATGAAAGTGCATTTGAATACAACCTCTCCGGATCCTGCTCTCTGCTGCCCAGCACCACAGTGAGCAGAGCATGTGCGTTTGGCATCTGCTCCCACAGTAGTAGAGCCAGGAGGGAAAGCTGGTGCTGGGGCTCTTCAGCACACAGTCAGCTTTGCAACGGTGTCACCATCATTGCTGTTAGGGCTCACTTTCATACATGAGAGTGCATTTGAAAGCCACCTCTCCGGAGCTTACTGTCTGCTACCCAGCAGCACAGTGAGTAGAGCATGAACGTTTGGCCTCTGTTCTCCTAGCCAAAGAGCCAGGAGGGAAAGCTCGTGCTCAGATTCTTCAACACACAGTCAGCTTTGCAACGGTGTCACCATCATTGCAGTCTCTCCTTGGTTTCATCCCTAAAAGTCCATTTGAATACAAATTCTCTGGTGGTAGCTCTCAGCTGCCCAGCAGCACAGTGACTAGAGCAGGACCGTTTGGCCTCTGCTCCCACAGCCGAAGAGCAAGCAAAGAAAGCTGGTGCTGGGCCTCTTCAGCACAGAGTCCGCTTTGCATCGGTGCCTCCATTATGGCTTTCACTGCTCACTTTCAT
Organism: Pezoporus flaviventris; assembly: GCF_033815535.1. NCBI lineage: Eukaryota > Metazoa > Chordata > Aves > Psittaciformes > Psittacidae > Pezoporus > Pezoporus flaviventris. Next base: position 286,765 of record NW_026892791.1, on the reverse strand, counting down.
ACATGAAAGTGCATTTGAATGCAACCTCTCCGGATCCTGCACTCTGCTGCCCAGCAACACAGTGAGCAGGGAACGAACATTTGGCCTCTGCTCCCACAGTAGAAGAGCCAGGACGGAAAGCTGGTACTGGGCCTCTTCAGCACACAGTCAGCTTTGCAAAAGTACCTCAATCATTGCTGTCACTGCTTACTTTCATACGTGAGAGTGCATTTGAATACAACGTCTTCAGAGCTTGCTGTCTGCTGCCCAGTAGAACAATGAGTGGAGCATGAAGATTTGGCCTCTGCTCCCACAGCAGAAGATCCAGGAGGGAAAGCTGGTGCTGGGCCTGTTCAGGACACAATCAGCTTTGCAACGGTGCCTCCATCATTGCTTTCACTGCTCACTTTCATACAGGAAAGTGGATTTGAATGCAACCTCTCCGGATCCCGCACGCTGCTGCCCAGCAACACAGTGAGCAGAGCATGAATGTTTGGCCTCTGCTCCCACAGCCAAAGAGCCAGGAGGGAAAGCGGGGGCTGGGAATCTTCAGCACACAGTCAGCTTTGCAACGGTGCCACCATCATTGCAGTCTCTCCTTGGTTTCATTCCTAAAAGTCCATTTGAGTACAAAATCTCTGGTGGTCGCTCTCAGCTGCCCAGCAGCACAGTGAGTACAGCACGAACGTTTGGCCTCTGCTCCCACAGCAGAATAGCCCAGAGGGAAACTTGGTGCTAGTGATCTTCAGCACATAGTCAGCTTTGCAACGGTACCAGCATCAGTCTCTCCCTGGTTTCAGTCCTAAAAGTCCATTTGAATACCAATTCTCGGGTGGTCGCTCTCAGCTGCCCACCAGCACAGTGAGCAGAGCATGAATGTTTGGCCTCTGCTCCCACAGCAGAAGAGCCAGGAGGGAAAGCTGGGACTGGGGCTCTTCAGCACACAGCTCTGGAATGGTTTCACCATCAGTTCTGTCGCTCCTAGCTTTCAAACCTAAAAGTGCATTTGAATGCAAACACTCCAGAGCTTGCTCTCGGCTTCCCACCAGCACAGTGAGCAGAGCATGAACCTTTCGGTTCTTCTCCCACAGTAGAAGAGCCAGGAGCAATTGCTGCTGCTGGGCCTCTTCAGCAGACAGTCAGCTTCGCAACAGTGTCACCATCATTGCACTCTCTCCTCAGTTTCGTACCTAAAAGTCCATTTGAATACAAATTCTCAGGTGGTCGCTCTCATCTGCCCAGCAGCACAGTGACTAGAGCATGAACGTTTAGCCTCTGCTCCCATAGCCTAAGAGCCAGGATGGAAAGCTTGTGCTAGTGATCTTCAGCACACAGTCAGATTTGCAAAGGTGCTTCCATTATTGGTGTCAGTGCTCACTTTCATACGTGAGAGTGCATTTGAATGCAACCTCCAAAGAGCCTGCTCTCTGCTGCGCAGCACCACAGTGTGTAGAGCACGAACGTTTGGCCTCTGTTCTCACAGCCAAAGAGCCAGGAGGGAAAGCTTGTGCTAGTGATCTTCAGCACACAGTCAGCTTTGCAATGGTCTCACCATCATTGCAGTCTCTCCTCGGTTTCATACCTAAAAGTCCATTTGAATACAAATTCTCGGGTGGTCGCTCTCAGCTGCCCAGCAGCTCAGTGAGTAGAGCACAAACGTTTGGCCTCTGCTCCCCCAGCACAAGACCCAGCACGGAAAGGTGGTGATGGGCCTCTTCAGCACACAGGCAGCATTGCAACGGTGCCTCCATCATTGCTTTCACTGCTCACTTTCATACATGAAAGTGCATTTGAATGCAACCTCTGCGGAGCCTGCATTGTACTGCCCAGCAACACAGTAAGCAGAGCATGAACATTTGCCCTCTGCTCCCACAGCAGAAGAGCCAGGAGGGAAAGCTGCTGCAAGTGATCTGCAGCACACACTCAGCTTTGCAACGGTAACTCCATCATTGCTGTCAGTGCTCACTATCATGAGGGCGAGTGCATTTGAATGCAACGTCTCCGGAGCTTGCTGTCTGCTGCCCAGCAGCACAGTGAGTAGAGCAAGAACGTTTGGCCTCTGCTCTCACAGCAGAAGAGCCAGGAGGGAAAGCGGGTGCTGGGAATCTTCAGCACACGGTCAGCTTTGCAACGGTGTCACCATCAGTGCTGTCTCTCCTAGCTTTCAAACCTAAAAGTGCATTTGAATGCAACCTCTAGAGAGCCTGCTCTCGGCTGTCCAGCAGCAGAGTAAGTAGGCATGAACGTTTGGGTTCTGCTCCCACAGTATAAGAGCCAGGAGGGAAAGCTGGTGCTGGCATTCTTCAGCACACAGTCAGCTTTACAACCGTGTCACCATCATTCCTGTCACTGCTCACTTTCATGCGTACAAGTCTATTTGAATTGTACCTCTCCGGAGCTTGCTCTAGGGCACCCAGCAGCACAGCGGGGAGGGCATGAACATTTGCCCACTGCTTCCACAGCCGAAGAGCCAGGAGGGAAAGCTGCTGCAAGTGATCTTCAGCACATATTCAGCTTTGCAACGGTGCCTCCATCATTGCTCTCACTGCTCACTTTCATATCTGATTGTGCATTTCAATGCAACATCTGCGGAGCTTGCTCTCGCCTACCCAGCAGTCCAGTGAGTAGCACACGAACGTTTGCCCTCTGCTCCCACAGCAGAAGAGCCAGGAGGGAAAGCTGGTGCTGGGCCTCTTCAGCACACAGTCAGCTTTGCAACAGTGCCTCCCTCATTGCTTTCACTGCTCATTTTCATCCATGAAATTGCATTTGAATGCAAATTCCATGGTGGTCGCTCTCAGCTGCCCAGCAGCACAGTGAGTACAGCACGAACGTTTGGCCTCTGCTCCCACAGCAGAAGATCCAGGAGGGAAAGCTGGGCTGGGCCTCTTCAGCACACATTCAGCTTTGCAGCGGTGCCTCCATCCTTGCTTTGACTCCTCACTTTCATACCTGAAAGTCGATTTGAATGCAACCTCTCCGGAGCTTGCTGTCTGCTTCCCAGCATCACAGTCATTAGAGCACGAACGTTTGGCCTCTGGTCCCACAGCCAAAGAGCCAGGAGGGAAAGCTGGTGCTGGAAATCGTCAGCATACAGTCACCTTTGAAACCGCGCCATCATCAGTGTTGTCACTCTTCGGTTTCATACCTAAAAGTCCATTTGAATCGTACCTCGCCGGAGCCGGCTCACGGCTGCCAAGCAGCCCAGTGATTAGAGCACGAACATTTGCCCTCTACTCCCACAGCCGAAGAGCCAGGAGGGAAAGTTGTTGTTGGGCAACTTCAGCAGACAGCCAGTTTTTCAGGAGTACCTCCATCATTGCTTTCACTGCTCACTTTCATACCTAAAAGTGCATTAGAATGCAACCCCTTCGCAGCTTGCTGTCTTCTGCCCAGCAGCACAGTGAGTAGAGTACGAATGTTTGGCCTCTGCTCCCAAAGCTGAAGAGCCAGGAGGGAAAGCTGGTGCTGGGCAACTTCAGCAGACAGACAGCTTTTCAACAGTGCCTCCATCATTTCTGCTGATCCTCCATTTCGTACCGAAAATTGCATTTGAATGCAACCTCTTCGCATCTTGCTCTCTGCTGCCCAGCAGCACAGTGAGTAGATCACGAATGTTTGGCCTCTGCTCTCAGCAGACGAGCCAGGAGGGAAAGCTGGTGCTGGGCATCTTCAGCCCAGGGTCAGCTTTGCAACATTTTCACCATCCGTGCTGTCTCTCCTCACCGTAATGCCTAAAAGTGCATTTGAATGCTACCTCTCTAGAGCTTGCTCTCAGCTGCCCAGCAGCACAGTGAGTAGAGCATGAGCGGTCGTTCTTTACTCCCACAGCTGAAGAGCCAGGAGGGAAAGCTGGTGCTGGGATTCTTCAGCACACAGGCAGCTTTACAACGGTGTCACCATCATTCCTGACACTGCTCACTTTCATAGGTAAAAGTCCATTTGAATTGTACATCTCCGGAGCCTGCTCTAGAGGGCCCAGCAGCCCAGTGATTAGAGAACGAACATTTGGCCTTTGCACCAACAGCCAAAGAGCCTGGAGGGAAAGCTGGTGTTGGGAATCTTCAGCACACAGTCAGCTTTAAATCGTGCCACCATCATTCCTGTTGCTCCTCAGTTTCATCCCGAAAAGGCCATTTGAATCGTACCTCTCCAGAGCTTGCTCTAATGGGCCCAGCAGTATAGTGAGTGAACAAGAACTTTTGGCATCTGCTCCCACAGCCAAAGAAAAAGAGGGAAATCTGGTGGTGTGCAACTGGTGGTGCGCTACTGCTGAACCGCGGACACCCAATCACACTCCAAGTGTCCATGGATGGCTGTCTGGAAAAAATGATGATAAATCTTCATACTTTCAAATTGTTTAAAACTGAATGGATGCCACTGCCAGGTAAGAGCCAGCTCCTCGTGGTCTTGCCACAGAACACTTTTCAGACTGGAGTTGTGATTTCATGTGAATGCTTATATTCTGCTAAGATGTGTGTAAGAACACACAAGGCCTGCTTGGAATGATCATCGAAGGACAATTGTCATCACGTAGGGCTTGAGCCACAGACTAAAAAGGGGAAAACCAGGAATGCTGAATACATAGCAGAATTAAGTACGTGGGTTTTGTTTCCCACCCACTCTAAGAAAATGCTCCAAACTGGACTCTGTAGCCTCCTCCCCAAACTTGACTGCTGGAGCTGCAAGACACATTCATGATGTGAGAATCCAGCCTCTCAATGTGATTTGGGAAAAGACTATTCTTTGCTTTTGTAGTGACAAAAAAGAAAAGACCTCTTCACTTTGGATCGGCAGGTAAGGCAGTAATGACTGGGCAATCGCTCCTTGCCTCCCCCTTACTTTTCTCCTAAAGAAGAGTAAGAATTTAACACAACTAACACAGCTTTAGTGCAAGGCGGTTTAGAGATGGGAGAAATAAGACAGTACATTTGAGTCCAAAATCAGTTCCACAAAAGACAGACTTTTTTTCCTAGCTACATTACTGAGGAGCTCTACATAACAGGAGCCTTAAGAACTGGTTTGAGACACTCTGCTCGACTGCTGCAGAGTACTTAAGTACTAAAGGATACTTCTCACAGTACATCACATGGGTAGCTGCAGATACTCTTTAAGGAAACAGTAATCACCGAAAGAGTTAGGGATCTGATGTGCATACAAGACCTTCATCCCTGACCAAATTACTGTCAAAGCGTATGTATGGAACAACTCCTTATACGGTGAAATCAGAATAATTCAAAGCTTTGCTGTAGCTCAGTAAAATCATGTGTATTACACATTGCGTGAAGAAAAAAAAAGTATTCCATCTCCTCCTGATACACACAGACCTTGTGAGAACTCTTAAAACCAGGTCTGCAGAACTGCTTCAAGTAATTCCACTGATCGGGTTTGTAGCTGTAGAAGCCTGATCATCAATGTAGGTCACAAACCTGCCTGGGCACTGTGAGACACAAGCTGTAAGAAAAGAAGACACATTGGGGGTAGAGAAGGGTAAGGAAAATCAGTGCAATCAAAAAGCAACAAAAAAGGCCACTTGTAAAAGTGCCCCATTTTATGGAATTGCCTTCAATGATGCTCACTGCAGCATTTGGAAAGGGACGCAATGCACTCGTGATTTCCTAGGTGAGTACTTCTCAAACTCTTTGGTAAATACCTTCCAAGTCTCTCCCCTTCCCTGGCACATCGAGCACCGCCTGTATCCCTGTCAGCTCCACACATCCCGGTGGATCTGCAGAGCTCCCAGGCTGCTGGGGAAAAACAAACCTCACTTTTTTTTTAACAGCAGTAAAAACCATCTGCTCGGTCCTCCTCTGCTCCCTCAGCAGCTGTGTCCTGAGTGAGGCGGTGCAGTCGCTGCTCTCACAGTGCACACCTCATGTCCTTCTAGCACATTTGTAAGGAAAACTTTATTTGGAAAAGGTCTCGTGCAGCTGAAGTTCTTCAACCTTTCTACGCAGTCTCTTCAGTCAAACACAGCTCCACGGTTTTGTGTCAATCACTCAGAAGTGACTTTACTACTGACTAATGATGAATGTTCCCTGGTTACAAAGCAGGAAGGGTGCACATGCCAGCAATGAAGTTCTGAGCACTTCAAGTACAGCCATTATAAACCAGATCTATGTGAGAAATCAGGCAAGGACTGGGGTTTGGCGGAAGCATCCACTCAGAAGTTAGGATTCATGGAATGGAGAAGCAGCTGTCCCATTGGCCCCGAAGGCTCTGCTGGGCTCTGGAACCATGCAAGTGTACAGCCGGTCTGACTCCCTAGTGCTCCTGAACACTCCCACGTAGTCTGAAGTCCATCTGTTTAGCAAGTTTCAGCCTTTTCCAGAAGGCTGTTCACTGTTTTCAGAGCTGTGCTAACCAAACACGCTTTGCAAAGCTCTGCTATCCAAGCACCAGAGGACATCATGCACGAAGCTGTGGTTCACCTCGAGGGATTCCATCATACATGATTCACCTGAGGGACTTTTGCCAAAAGATCTTGTACTAATCCTCAGAACAGGGCAGATGCTGCAAGAGGTCATTCTACATGGGTGTTACAGTCCGGCTCACTACCCACAGGCCAAGGAACAAAGAAGTTTTGTCTTGCTGGGACAAGAGGTAACTAACAAGTATATACTTTACTCTGACCTTGGCTTCCCACCTGTGAAACAGGCAATGAAACACGCTGTCTATGGATGCAGTGAACTGTAATAACAGTTTGCAAATCCAGTGTCTTACTCAAGAACTGAAGCCCTTCCCACACCAGTTCTTGTTTTTTTCCCTCCTCCTGTTTGATAGGAACGGGACAGGAATGAAAGACCTTGTTTGCAGCTCAAAAGAGGAATTATCAAAAGAGCTTTTCACAAGAGACCAGAGAATTAACCATCTGCAGGAGCAAACAGCCAAAACCATTCTGTGCTTTGGAGATGTTGTACATTTGGAAACAAACAAAATAACTGCTCTGCTGCCCCAAACTCTCCTTCAAAAAGTATTTCACCTTACTTGATTCGTGACCACTGCCAACTTGCCCACAGCCCCAGTCACATCGCACACAATGACCTCAGGATTTCTGAAACAGGCTGGAAGTTCCAGTAACAGAGTCTAAAGACTGCAGGGTAACGGTGTCAGTGTTTGCATGCGAGCAGACAGGGATTCCTGGAACAAACCTGTTGCTGACAGAGACAGTTTCCATTCCAACAGCAGCTGGTCATTGTTAAGAGGGTTCTTGCTCTTCCCTGCTGGAGATTTCCATCTCTTCAGCTGTGTCAAATAGTCCATATGGTCACACTAACTGATAGGCCAGAAACATCTATCAAGGCCAGGGATCAGGAGTAAGGACAAGCTGGAATGGGAAGCATTTTTAAATGACAGTCAAATAAAGACAATTAACATTTGGAATCAGAAAATTGGTGACCATGTAACAACCCTCATCCAGATTAATACCGGACCTCACTGAATATTATCAACATGGCCAAGACCATACTTGGTCACCTGCAGTTTAGTTACACAGTACAATTACTCTGGCAGCAAAGTTGGATCAGAGCAGCCCTTCACCGAAGTCCTCTGACCTCTCCATGTCATAGGTTGTTGCCTCAGAAGATGGAACAGATGAGTATAACTGTGCAATTGTTCAACAAAGCAGGTCAGTGAAATGGTCTCATGGAAAAACATCAGCAGGATGATGTTAACCCACACATACTCAGTGACTGGGTTTATTTCACAGCTACATGGGATGCTGCAGCACAGCCAAAGGACTGCGAATTGTGGAACATGGCAAGAACAAGCCTTCGAGATCTTCACTTGCAAAGTGCCGCAGGCAGTAATCATACCCAAATACTCCTGTCACTGGGGGTATGCACATCTTCTTGAACACGTCTACTTTGGAAAGCCCTAGATGTTGATCAGAAGTATTTTCTGCATGCACTGATTACTACTCAACATCTGCTTGTGATGAACTCATAAGTTACAAATTGCTGCATTCAGCTAAACAGACTGTTTTGGGTTTTTTTTGTCAGCTCTTATCCAAAACACTCAATCTTGTGCATTTCTGTGTATTTCTTCTGACCACCACAGGCTACAGGGACCGTGTGCTACAGGTGGTCTATAAACCCAGCCATGTTACCTTTTGACGGATATGAATTTTTAAATCAAACAAAAGTTATGTCTATTTCTTAAGCACCATGACTAAGATGCAGGGAGAATGCATTATCTCGGTACTTCACTCACCTGCGTTGTAGGGCACTGTACGTTTATTAACACTACAGGGCTGGCACATTTCAGAATGTTGAAGTGAAACAGAGTGATCTTGTTCCTATGGAAGTGGATATAAGACAAGTAACATCAGGGTTATGGGTGCTTGTACATCCTACCTTTCAAAACCTGACAGCACATATTGATATTTAAATTCTACTATTGTGATTGGTGACACTGCAAGCACAAAACAAAACAAAACAAGAAAACCAACCAAACAAATCCCAAGCAGATCCTGGGTGTTTCATGCCAAGACATCTCCAAAACCAGAAGATTTGGTCTAAAGAAGTATGTGAGCTAAAGAATGCTAACTTTTGAGAAGGTGTTTTCACAGCACGGTTTTAAGCTGAAACAACCCAGGCACTGTTACAGGCATCTGTAGTCCTGCTTCCGAGAAGTGAGGTCTGTAAAATGCCCCTGCAAAAACTGTGGCTCCTCTGCTCGCACTGAACACACTGTGTGTGCACTGCGTGCAAAATCATTATCGGCAAACGCTACACTGTGAAAGCTGCCTGTTTCTAGCTGGTCAGAAGGAGGCACCAAAATCAACCAAAAGCTTTTTACGGCTGAAACCCGAAAGCAACTGGTCAGGAAACAGAATGATAATAATAGCATCTGCTCCTACCCCTGACAAACCTCCTGTGATGTAAAGAAGGGACAGTCTGAGGAGTTTGCACCCCAGATCCTCACACTTGACAGCTTCTGGAATTTCACTGCACATACAAGTTCCCTTTAAAACTGGGGTTAGCTCAACTGCCTCACATTTTACAAGGTTAAATTGTTTTCACTAAGGTCTGTTCTACGGTGCACTGGTAACAAACCACACAACCTGGCAAAACCAGTTTCACTAACATTCGCTGTGATTTCTTCAAATCCACAGAGTAAATTTTTGGACTGAAATGTCATCGGTCTTCAACAGCTTCTTGACAGTGCTCATGACTACTCCTCAGTGACACTGCTGCAAATGCTTCCTCCAAGCACAAGACTCAAAACACAGAGACTGCGATCACTTTTCAAGGGAAACTTCTCAGACTAAAGCCTTAGAGACTCAGGAAAACCATAGTCCTGGGTTAGCCTTTCACAGTGCTTACTTTGAGGACATCAGAAAACCCTGACAATGGCAGCAGTGAAGGCATCATGAGCACATCCCACACCTCTGCTTTCAGGGACCAGAGGGACTTGTTCAGAGGGGCCTCCTGGCCTACTGCCACCAACACTCCTGCTTTCCCAGTGGGTTGTGTTATGTCTCTTTTGGCTTATATTTTTCTGAGAAACTCCTCAACATAGCCAGGAAGTACCAAAATGCAGTCTCAGCAGCTGTACTATACTCCAGCAATCGTATAGACGGAGGACATTTTTGGATAGGAACTGGAAATCACATTGTAAAAAACAACCAAAGGGAAGACTTGATTAACAAAGAGAAAGAAGGAATGGGAGTGTAACAACGCAGAAGAAGGAACGGGAGTGGATGGTAACAGAGACGCACATCTGGCCTCCCCCATAGCACCCATGGGTGCTAGGAACCCCCATGGGACCAATCTATGGAACCACCCCCGTGGAACCCCTCAATGGGTGCTGGTTTCCCCCATGGGACACCCTCCATGGAACCCCCCCAAAGGGTGCTGACACCCACCCCCATGAGGCTCCCACATAAGACCTCCCATAATGGCTGCTGGGACTCCTTTCATGGGATCCCCCCCATGAGACCCCCCGATGAGTGCTGGGAACCCCACAGTGGGTGCTGGGACCCCCTCATGAGCCCCCCTCTAAATGGGTGCTGGGACCGGCCCATGGAACCTCCCTATTGGACCCCCACCAATGTGCGCTGGGACCTCCCCATGTGACCCCCCCAATGGGTGTTGGGACCCCTCCCAATGGGTGCTGTGACCCCCTCCCATGGTCTCTCCCATAGGACCCCCCCCAGTGGGTACTGGGCCCCCCCCATGGGACCCCTCTATGGGACCTCCCATTATGGGTGCTTGGACCTCCCCCATGGGACCTCCCTTAATGGATGCTGGGACCCCCCTCATGGAATCCACTCCATGGGTGCTGGGACTCCTACATGAGGCCCCCCCATAAGACCTTCCCTAATGGATGCTGGAACAGCTCTAATGGACCCCATCCCCCCATGAGAACCCCCGCAATGGGTGCTGGGACTGCTCATTAGACCCACCCAATAGTTGTAGGGACACCCCCCCCCATGAGATCCCCCCATGGGACTTCCCCTAATTGGTGTTGGCATCCCCCATGGGCCCCCAATGGAATGCCCCCCCATGGGACACTTCTATAGGACCCCCCCCCAATGGGTGCTTGGACCCCTCCATAGCACCCTCTCCATGGAATGCCCCCCAGTGGATGCTGGCATTCCCCCCATTGAACCCCTTTGGTACCCCCATCTCCCCACTGTCATCCCTGTATCCCTGCAGCTGCCACCATGGTGGAGCTGGGCCGGGATGCTCCGGATCCGGATGCACTGGCACAGGCCCTGGATTCCCAGCTCGGGGACTTTGCCTTCCCGGATGAGTTCGCCTTCGACGTCTCGGGGGACCATCAGCGACGCCAAAACAAGGTGCAAATAAGAGGGGACCCCTCCACCAGTATAGGGACACCCACCACCCTATGGGGACCCCCCCTCTTCATGCCATGCTTTAATGGTGGGGCAATGACTGGACTTGATGCTCCTGAAAGTCTTTCACAAACTGGTTGATTCCCTGATTCCCAGCTCCCGCTTCCCACTGTTCCTTGCCCTCCATCCCTCATCCCCATTCCTGCGCATGGACCAGAAGAGGTAGGCATGCAAAGCATCCTCTCTATGGGAAAATAAGGCAACTTTATTGAAGCTCAAGCCAACTTCAAGCGATGCCGCTCCCCAAGTCTTCTTCCCCCTTAGAGCCTGCAGCAACTCCTGCACGCGACTGACAAATTCCACGAGCACCCGGTATGGGAAGGAGCAGATGTCACTGGTGCTCGAGGCCGTTGGAGCCGGCATCGTCTGCTGGATGGGTGTATGCGAGACGTGCTGGTGGCTCCATGCCGGGGGCATCACGGAGGCTCCCGCGGAGTGGAACATCCCCACATGGTAGAGGATCCACTCATGGAAGTGCCTTGTTGAGGTGTAGACCCCCGATTGCTTGGCCCTGGCGCAGCCACGGCCCCAGCTCGTCAGCCCCACAACCCAGAAAAAGTTGGCATGGTTGTCCCGGCACATGAGGGCACCGCCACTGTCACCCTATGGAGGAGAAACAGAGAAGGGATGAGGATGGGGATGGGTGGCCATGGCAATGGCTGAGGGGACCACCGCTGTCACCCTACGGAGGAGAAGGGGAGAGGATGAGGGTGGGGATGGGTGGCCATGGCAACGCCTGAGGGGACCACTGCTGTCACCCTATGAAGGAGAACGGGAGAGGAAGAGGATTGGGATGGGTCGCCATGGCAATGCCGGAGGGGACCACCGCTGTCACCCTATGGGGATGGAAGGGTTCTCCATCATTTGGGTGTGGAGAGGGACCTTCAGCATGGATTGGAGCCATAAGACGAGGGGTGATGGGTTCCCACTGGAATGGGGGACTTGGGTTGGAGATAAGAAGTTATTCCCTATGAGGGTGGTGGGACACTGGGATGGGTAGGATGGAGAAGGATAGATGGGGCTTGGAGCAACCTGGTCTAATGGAAGGCATCCTTGCCCCTTGCTTAGAACTGGATGCTTTAAGCTCCTTCCCAACCTAACTCATTCCATGAATCCATGCTCATGGCATGGTTTAGTGGTGGAATCTCAATGCTCTCAAAGGTCCAACCTCTATGGTCCCTGCGCAGGGATGATGGAGCAGGAGCTGGATGTGTTTCCAAAGCTGGGATAAAGGGGATGCAGAGCAAGGCCCTGCAGATGGGAGAGGAGAAGGGAGCCCCAGTGGCACATCCCTACCTGGCAGGTGTCGATGCCACCCTGCGGGTACCCAGCACACAGGTTGTGGCTCTTGATGGCCCCTCGGTACCATAGGCTGCTGTTGCAGAGCTTGGCATCGATGAGGCGGACCGTGGCCTCCTGCAGGGCAGATGGGGACGATGCCCCTGCTGTGGGGACACAAAGAGGGTCAGGACTGTGGGGAGAAGGGACGGATATGGGGGTATTTGGGGCTGAGAAGATCAATGGGAGCCATTAACACCGCCTCATGGCATGGGTTGCATCCCCTTTGCTCTGCATCCTCAACATAAGGAGGACATGGAGGGACCTTCAGCGATGGGACAAGGGGTGATGGGTTCCAACTGAACCAGGGATGTTCAAGTTGGAGAGAAGGAAGTGGTGGGAGACTGGGATGGGTTGGATGGAGAAGGCTGAGATGCTCCATCCCCAGTCGGAGCAACATCCAGTAGACCTGGATGAGCTTTACCCTCCCTTCCATCCTATTCCATGAATCCATGACCCGGCATCCCAAGGCCAACGGGGCCGTCAGGCACTCACTTCTGGCCTCCTTCGCACCCCATCCGCTGATGAAGCACTCGGAGACCTGGGATACCCTGAGTGCCGCATCGGGCAGGCAGGCGAGCTGCACGTGGTACCCACACTGCACCGGCTGGTCCAGCTCCACCAAGGCAATGTTGAAGCCATCAGAGACATTGGTGTAATATTCACGGACCACGACCCTCTGGATCCAACGTTTCTGGGTCTCGGAATTGGCCCAAGCCAGGTCCGTGATTCCGACCATCACGAACCAATCCATGGTGAAGCTGGAAGAGCAGGGATTGGAGCCATAGGACAAGGGGTGATGGGTTCTGACTGGGAAATGCAGGTTGGAGATAAGGAAGGCATTCCCTATGAGGGCGCTGGGGCACTGGGATGGGATGGATGGAGAAGGTTTGGATGCTCCATCACTGGCAGTGCTCAAGGTCAGCTTGGAGCAAGCTGCTCTATGGAAGGCATCCCTGCCTTCCAAGCAAGGGCTTGGAACTGGATGATCCCAAGCTCCTTTCCCACCCAACCCATTCCATGATCCATTCCATTCCATCCCATCCCATCCCATTCTATGGAGGGGTGGGAAGGAGCCACATTCCTGCTGCTGCCCAAAGGAAAGCACTGCCCCAGCACGCCTTAGGCTCAAGGACTGTCAAGCTGGAAGCAGCCTTCTCCTGAGCGCTCTTCCCAGTGCATCCAGGATGGGGAAGGGGACAGGATGGGAGCTGCTCCTTGGCTATTCCCTATGGCTGGAATCCCTTCTCCCCTTTACTTTTGCCCGATGAAGCAGTGAGCAGCCGTGAGGACCCATTGCAGGGTGATGAGGGACCCCCCGCAGATGTGCGAGAAGCCGGTGGCCGTGGGGAACTGCATGCTGACCATCCATGGCCAGGCGCCCTGCTGCACATCCACGCCTCCGACGATGTGTGACATCCCATAGGAATCAGCCATGGGACGGGTACCACAGGTCCCTCTGGAAGCAGAAGCCCAACACTGGATGGTTAGGGATGAAGGGCGAGCATCATCCCGCCCCACTGGGTGATGCAGGCACAAGGGACCCTATGGGGTGTCCCATAGATGAGCATCATCCCACTGTGGAGACAGTGTTCTCACAGGAGAATGGATAATTGGTACATAAACTCTGAATAATCCTGAAAGATACAGCAAGGCCATGAGAGGCCCAAGGAAGCTTAAGCAAGCAAGATAAGAAGAAGATGGAATTCACTGAGGTAATGAGAACTGTGGACTGTTGGCAAGCTTTCGAGGTCAAGTTCCCACACCTGTGCTTAAACAATTATATGCTAGTTGCAAAGGGTCTTCAAGACATGTATCCAATCATAATATGCCAAATCACTGTAAGTGCATGTAAGAAATAGTATTTAAGGGGTTAAGGCTTTGTAATAAACGGCTTTTTGTCTGATCATATTGATCTCTGACTGAGTCCTTATATATTCTGCGGCAATTGGTACCCGAACAGGGACCCCCCATATTTTTCATATTGAAACTGAAGGAATTAAAGTGCGTGGCACCGAAGAAAGTGGAAACCGCGGAGCCTCAGGGATGTCAGCTGGGTTCAATCCGGCAGGACCAGGATCGGGAGGTAGACGCCTCGGAACGGAACCTAGTGAGCCCGGAAGACACTGTGCAGTGCAAATAAAGTAACAGCCAACGGGGTCTGGAAGACGGTTAGGATGGGGAAAAAAAAAAAATGGTTATCCTTAAGCTCTTCCAGCATATCCTCTCAGTGAGAGGGATAGAATATGACGATAATCTGTTAAAAAGATTGTTGCTCTGGGTAAAGAAAAAGAGCTGATCCAGGGGGTTAATGAAGCTTTTGATCTCGGGACTTGGAAAAAAATTGGGGCATGCCTGTGGGATCAAGTTACTTTTCGGTTTAAGGAGGCGAAGTCTCTTTCTGCCCCCTGGTTACTACTAAAAGGGACTCTAGCCGCAATGAAGGCTGAGAAACAGGCGGCAAAATCCGTTTTTACAGCTCTCTCTGACTCGCCTTCACAACAGCAGGGCTCGGCACCTACATTAGATTCAGCACCCGGTGCTACAGCCATGGTAGTGTCGTCTGTTTTGAGCATAAGATATTCTGGTCAAAAACCAGCGCGCAGTACGGTACGAATGTTTGAGGACCCTGTGCCTTTCCCCTATCCTGTGTCGAGAATGCCTTTACCAGCGGTAGTTCCAGCTGATACTCGGGAGCCAGTAGCGGCTACTGAGCAACCAAAACAAACTGATGTTAACCCTTTTCATGCTGCTACTGCCCCTAAACTTAATCTCCAAGAATTTTTGCCAGGGTGGGAGTCTCCTGAGGAAGAGAGTGTAACTCCGAATAAATACCCACCTCCGCCACATGCATCACTGCTTGCATCGCTCCCACTGGAGCTGCAAAATGAGTGGAACTGGGGGCAATGGACAAAATCCTTAGATAAGCAATTGCAGGACTTGCGGAACCATCTGGACAAATTGGGGGAGGAGAGGGAGCAAACCCCAGAAAAAACGGAAAAAAAAGATCAGTCCGTGTGATGTGCCGTTACCACCGACTCCTACATCTAATAAAGCTAATCCGAGTGCCATGAGATGGCGAGGCTGCATTTAGGATGCAATTATAGACGGTACTATTTTACCGATAGATGTTCCCGCTGCATTCCCTGTTATTATAAATTCTCAGGGACAGTCTGTCTGGACTCCTATGGACTGGAAAGCCATGAAAGAAATTAAGGGAGCAATTACTCAGTATGGGTTGTCTTCCTCATATACACAGAAAATGTTATCTGCTTTCTTTTCTAGTAATGTTCTAACTCCAAATGATTGTCTCAGAGTGGCTGCAATTTTATTAACTCCTTCACAGCTCCTACATTTTAAAAGTGGGTTTGAGGAGCTTGCTGCAAGGGGTGCAGATGAGAATTCAGAGTGTAATCCTCATCACCCTTTGCACGGTGTTTCATCTGAAATGTTATTGGGAAAGGGACAATTTCACCCTGATGGAGTACAAGCTCATATGAAAATTGAAGTTTTACAGCAAGCACAGCAATTGGCTTTAGCTGCTCTGAAAGCTGTGACGGAAGCAGGAAAGCCTAAACCTTCATACACATCAGTAAAGCAGGGACCTACTGAGCCCTATATGCAATTTATTGACAGATTGACAGAGGCTATTGAAAAGAATATTGATCTGGCGTCTAATGCTAAAGATGCTTATGTCTCTGGCTATGGAAAATGCTAATCCAGCTTGTAAGCGTATTTTGCAGGTTTTGCAAAAATCTGCTGGTCTTCAAGAAATGATGGATGCATGTTCTAAAGTGGGCACAGCAGAGGAAAAGGCTCGATACATGGCTACTGCCTTCGCCGCTGCTGTTAAACCCCTTCTACAACAAGGTCAGGGTGATCGTGGGGGTACTAAAGGTATGAGATATTATAACTGTGGACGGATGGGGCATTTTAAAAAGCAGCGTACTGTAAAGAAAATCAGGTCAGCAACCCGCCCCCCTCAGTGTGGTGTTACTGATTTTGCAGACAAATGTATTGAATGTGACAAATTTGGCCACAAGACAATTGAATGTCGTTCAAAGTTTAAAAAAGACAGAACCCCGTTGGGAAATTTGAATGTGAGTGCGATGCCACCCCGCGCGACGACACAAAATCAGGGTGTCTGGACTGCATCCCCTCCGCCACCATAGGGAGTGCCGGAGTGGACGTGGCAACAGCAATAGATTTTACCATAACTGATACTTCTGTTCACTGTATTCCATCTCAATTAAATGGACTTCTTGGTCATGGGTTACGGTGCTTTGCTACTGGGACGATCATCAACATCAAGGAAAGGAATCTTTGTATTACCCGGTGTAATTGATGCTGACTACACTGGAAACATTGGGATCACGGTGCAAACACATGCTCCTCCGGTCAACATCCCTGAAAATAGCTCAAATCTCAAATGATGATCTGACCGATCTCAATGCCCCTTTTAAAGGGTGAGTCAAAGGCAGAACAAAAAAGAGTTCTATCAAAAGCTCAGTATGAGGCCTTAGATCACATCATGACAAAAATCACTAATCTTGTCACGATTGTCAAGGCCAAGCAGTAGGTAGAGGCCTTGAAGTCAACCCTTGAGGCCTCCAGCCTCTTCAGCTTTGGCAAATGGATGTGACTCATGTACCCTCTTTTGGGAAACTGAAATATGTTACTACTGACACTATTCTCCTGGAGGACAAGCTATTATTGAACGAACACATCAAACTTTGAAACAACTATTGGAAAAACAAAAAACGGGGGAAGAAGGACTTACACCGGTAGCAAGGACACAGAAAGCTGTATCTGTTATGAATTTTTTGCGATTGACAGGAGACTTTAATGATCCCCCTGCCATAATACATGGTCAGGCACTAGGTTCAGGCTCCACCCTCTCTGTGTGCCCCAGGTAGGAGAGCGCGGCCGCTGCCCCACCCGGCTGAGAAGCGGCCTCCGCGGAGCCCGCAGCGCGGAGCCCACAGTCCGGCCCCCGCCTCTGATCTCAGCGCTCTGGCTGGATCCCAGCGGGGATTTTGTGCCAAATGTGGAACCTCTGAAGGCAACAGAAAACGTCGGTGTAGCCGCCCGCGGGATTGCCAGGGAGAAACTGCTGCGGGGTTGGGCGTGTGCGCCATCCCCGGCGGGAATAGAAGGGGCCCCAAAATGCTGGAGAGGTGGCGATAAAGTGGTGGAGCGGATACAGCGGTTTCGCAGTCAGCGGAAAGGTAAAACGGGAAAGGTAAAGGAATAGTGCAGTGCTAGGGTCGTTTCTCTTGCGCGCAAAAGGCAATCAGATAGTCCCTGCCCCCGAAACAACTGTCGATGGAGAATCTCTTGCCTTGGAATCGGGAAACCAAGTGTTGAAAACTTGGCTGACTCCTGACTTCAGAAGAAAACGGAGGAAACTTGAGGGCACGAGCTGGTGACCTCAGGAGTGAAACAACAACCTGAGAATGCTGCAACCCGAGCCAGGTTTTCAGCAGGAACAATTGGATGTGGGGAGCCAAGTGCTGCGGTCGGGTTCAGCGGAACAGATCCGGCAATGAATCGGTTGTGCGGAGCCCGCAATATGGGCTGGAGATACCCGGCACCGTGATGGTAATGAGGAACTGGATGAAGGTTTTGGTTGTGATCTTGCCCCAGAACCCGTACCTATGCGGCCCTGGATTAAACCTGAAACCACAAAGGAGGAGGCGATGATGCCCGTACTGCTGCACGCGCCATCCCAGGGGCTCCTGCTGAAGCGTCAAATTTGCAGGACAAATATTGCAGATGGCGAGTGGAATCCAAGTCGGAGTGTGCGTGGCAAGTGTCCCTCCCAGGAGGAGACCAAATGTTCCCGAGGGGAGCAGAAGCGGGAGATTATTGGCGTCCCAGAGCATTTTGAACCACCCCAGCGGGCGACCACAACTCTCCATTGACCATACGAGCCGCTTCCTGGGGCAGTAGTACAGACCCGCAGGAGTGAGGGGACCCTCTTGGGATTAACCTGCAGAGTTCGGGGATCTCGCTGTATCCATGGGAATGGCAGCCAGCAGGCAGCAATGGAGGAGAGAGCACCAGTGCTCGCCGCGATCGATCCGGCCAGAGGAGCTCCGGCGGCTACGAAAACGTCAGATCCACACACGTCCCCCACGCGCCCAAAAGAAAGCAAATCGTTCATTCTAAATCCGTGCCCTCAGCCCCAGAACGGGCTTTATTTGACTTCGCTAATACCGCGACCAAAAAGGGGCATCCCCGGGGCGGGCAGTGAGCCGCCCTGCCCGGCAGGGTGCGCAATGCAACGGCTCTTTGCTAAACATCAGGAGCCCGTGATCTCCATGCCGACAGGACCCAGGAGATCGTCTGCAGACTTCCTAAATGACGCAGGGGCGTAGACGTCGGGAATTACTAATCGACGACCAAACGATCTAGATAGAAAGCCAGTTCACCGTAAAAGGAACGTTCGGGGAACTGAGGGAACGATCCAAGAGTGTCCCACTGCAGAAGTTGCCTTATGGCTCCCGGGGAGCAGAAACTAACTGGTGTTCAAGTACCGGTTGTGCTGCTCATAGGAGCACCCTGGGGTTTGATCTGCTCTACGGCAGGACGTGGGAACTCCCCCGTGGAACACTTTGTTTTGCTGGACGAGGCGATGGAGAATGGCCCTTATCGATGCTGACTGCAATTGTAGAGTGGACTCGGGAATCGGGACCAAACCCAATTCCATTACCAGAAGTGTCCATCCTTGTGCCACGCTCGCAGGTCACTAACGCAGGACAATTCCCCTCGGCGGCTGCCGCACAACAGGGAACTGACAGGGGGGTGATGGATCTGGGGAAGAGGCGTTATCACCCGTGCCCGTTCTCCCGGCAATTGACCTGTCTGGCCGCTGAAAACACCGACGGCGCCGCGGCGGCTTACAATTGAGTGCGGGTGATGAAACGCCGAGGCCGCACCTTTACTAGGGGTAGCCCAGCGAGGTGGCACGGACAGACCCACCGAGCACAGCCGGGAACGGGTGGAATCGCGGGAGCAACCCTTACGAGCCCAGACAGACACGAAGGCGACCGCCCCTTTGGCACCTTGTCGGGAGGAACTGGAGCGGTTAAAACCCCAGGAGCCGCCTTTGGGGCGCGGGCCGCCTGCTCCGCCGGGTGAGCACAGACCTAGGAACCAGTGTGGTGCCGGCGGAATGGCCAGACCAGCATTTCTTTTCCCATTCTCGGTCCCAGACAGCCCAGAGGACGGCTGCCTACACCGGCTCCCGCCTCGGCAGCCGCTCCCGTGGCACGGGACACCTGCTGGTGTTTTACACCAGTGCGGAGCTGGAATAACTCCCTTTCAGTTTGACGGTCTCTGTCATGAGAAGCTATTTACTGGTTTAGAAGGCTGCGCTGAGCAAAGCGCTGAAGAGAGGAGCAGAGAAAATTCACGTTGCCGGCGGAGTTGGTTTTCGTGGCGCGAGAGCGCTGGAGGCGGTGGCCGCTCTGCGCGTCCTGCCCTGGTTTGTGCCGTTGGCAGCAGCAGGGTCTGCCCTTCCCGGTTTCCCGGGGCAGAGGGATGGAGCTCACGGGGCTTGAGCAGTGTGACGCTGGAGCCTCCGTAACGAACGGCGTTGAGGCGACGTCGGGGCTGGGGACACGGGAAGCGGCTGAAGGGACGGCAGCGCTCAGGGGCCGTCGGGACCTGGGCCCGCTGAAGGCACCGGCGGAGCTGAGGGAAGCGGGGAGCCGCCGAGGCAGCGGCCGGGACTGGCGCCGGCGGGCTGTGGCGGCGCTGCGGGTGCGGCTGTGCCGAGGGGCTCGAGAGGCCGGGCCGGCCTCGGCGGGCAGCGCAGGCTGAAGCCGCTCCCGTGCCCGGCGGCGCGCGGGCCGGTGCCGCTCCCCCAGCGCGGGCCGTTGGGGCCGGCCCTCGCGCGGCGGCCGGTGCAGGGCGAGTGGCCCGAGCGTCCGTTGGCGGGGAGAGCCATGGAGGGGCAGCGGCTGCCCGGCGCTGTCGACCCCAAGCGCTTCCCGGGCAAGCTGTGGCAGCTGGTGAACAGCCCGCGCTGCGGCTCCGGGCGCTGCGATGCCCGTGGCGAGGGGCTGCTCATCGACCGGCGGCTCTTCGAGCGGGAGCTGCCGGGCGCAGGGCCGGCCGGCGAGGGGGCGGCGCTGGCCGCCGCCTTCTTCAAGACCAGGAACTTCCCCAGCTTCATCCGGCAGCTCAACCTGTACGGCTTCCGCAAGCTGGGGCCGGGGCCCCCGCAGGGCCTGCCGGGGGGCGATGCCGGCAGCTCGGCCGGGCCCCTGCTCCACTTCCACAGCCCCCATTTCAGCCGCGACCGCCCCGACCTCCTCGTCCACCTGAAGCGCCTGACGAGAGCCAAAGAGAAGCTGGCAGCCGGCCTGCAGGTGCCCAGCCGCCCGCACCAGCCCTCTCAGCGCCTGCTCGGCACGGCGCTGCACGGGGACCCGCTGCTGCCGCCCCCGAGGCTCGGCGAGGTGCCAGGCCCGGTGAGCTGGGGTGGGCCCCAGCGTGGTGGTGAGAAGCGCTGGGGACCGTGGGGTTTGTAAATCGGCACCCTGCAGGTGAGTGGAACCCGAAGAACGTTCCTCCTCCGTGCACGGCAGTAGCAGTGGAGATGCTGCCTCAGCAGTCATTCAATGGGCGTGAAGCGGTGGCCCATGTGCAGTGCCAAGCAGAGCATCCCGTCAGCTCTGTGCAAAGGAAAAGAGACGCGGCACCGAGATTTCTGTCAGGTGTCCCCCTGGGCTAATGGGTTATTATAACCCAAAACCTAACGGGAACCCCTAACCCATAGCCCTGCAGTAACCCTTACCCTAAACCTAACCCATAACACTAACCCTAATCTTGACGCTAACATTAATCCCTAAACCTAACCCTAATATCCTCTAATGCTAAACGTAACCCTAAACCATAACCCTCACGCTAACACCTTACCCAAACCTTACCCCTAAACGTAACTCTGATGGCCTCAAACGCTATCCCTAATGGCTCATAACCCTAATCTTATCCCTAACCTTAAAGTGTCAGGGTTATTATCATAAATGTTAGTAGTATTAGTAGCAAAGCTGGAGTTTGGTAAAGCAGTGCTTTGTGATTCCCCTTTTATTGCAATGTACTGTCTGCTGTAGTTCACGGCACTTTCTGAAATCCTCATGCTTGGTTCAGTCAGGTGCCACCCGTTTCGATTTCTAGCACATTTCTAACTCCTGATCACTTGGTACTGGAGGCTTCAGGAGACTGAATGGTCACAGGCGAGCGTGTGTTGGCACAGCAGTGTTATGTTACTGTATGTTCAGGTGTAAGAATAAAGTCTGTTTGTGGATGAAGAACATTGGAGCAAAGGTGGTCTTCCCAAAGAACATTGTGGAGCCTTGGCTCCTCATCCTGCCTTGCAGCGCCAGTGAAAACTGCTTTCCTTAGCCCTTGTTTCCCTTTGTTTTGCAGGACTGGTGACTGGAGGACAGGCTCCTCAACCTGGTGGTCCAGAGAGCTTCTTTGGTTACTCGGACAAAGCGGCCTTGTGCCAGAACCCCGGTGCTTTCGTGCCAGAGCCTTTCCAGCAGACTCCGATCCCTTCCAGAACATGGCAGGGCTCTTTTGGGCTGCTGCCAGGGCACCGGGCTTCCCCAGCTATTCCAGGCCCAGGGGCTCCCTTTCCGGTCCTGCACAAGTGTTCCACAGAGGTCACGTACACTCTGCAGACTGTGTTCTGGCTTCTGCCGCTTCAGCAAGGGGCTCCAGCTGGGGCCGCTTCCCTCCCGCAAGACAGCAGCTGCGCGTCTCCAGGGCAGTGCTCGCAAGCCCCCGATCCAACGGGTATGGCCAAAGTTCTGCACTTGCTGCTCAAGCAGTTATTGACAAGTGATGCTGGAAATGTTTTTCTCCAGTGTCTGTCCCCATGTGTGTATCTCAGGTGGAAATTAGACAGCAAGCGTAAAGTCTAGAAAAGGAAGAGAGACCACGAAAGGCCAGAGATGTTCTGGTTTGTGTTCTTGTCCTTGGTCCAGCTTTTGAGGGTCCCCTGGTGACTTTCCAGAGATCCTCTCCTTGGAGGCTCCAGGGCGAGGAGGAAACCAATTGGCCACAGCCAGTCAGCGTTAGGCTAACTTGCATGGGGTTTTTTTCACCTCCCCCATGTTGTGTCCTGCAGAGGGGGTGAAGTTTCCCATCCGTAGCTTGTACAGGCAGAAGTGTGTCTCTTTCTTGGCAAACCCCAAATCTCCATTGAGGCAGATCCATCTTATTTGATGGGAGGGGCTGCATCTTTTGTTTGTTCAGTAAATGAGGATTTCATAAGCTTCCATTCATGCCCCTCTCTTTAGCGTTCAAATGAGACCCTGTTCTCTGTCTTTTACTTGATAACAGCTGGTGACAGAATGTGCTTTAGCTGCTCATTTCTTCTGGCTCTGGTGAGATTAACTATAGCAGAGATAGAAGAGCTTAGAAATATCTTCTCTGCAATTCACAGGGTAGGACAGAAGTGTGTGAATGCAGCAGGTGTGTGGAATCTTGATTCAATTGGTAGACGTATTCAAAAGAAATTGACACCTTTGCCTTTGCTAACACTGCCCATCAGTAAAGATTATCTGTCCTGCAAAGAAAGCCTTTACTCTGAAGATATCTTTGCAAGTCACCAAAAAATAATACCTGCAGAATACAGCTTCAACTACAAGGCTGCTTTTTGGAATAAGATCAGTGTTTAATTGTGAGTGTGAACATGCAGGCCCTTCCTGTGTGAATCCACTTTCTGTGGTATGTTGCGATGAGGCAGTCAGGCGGCCAAATCAAAAAGGTGATCTTAAGCTCTAGAAGATCGTGACCATGAAGTTTCTCTGAGTGTGTATATATATTTGTAATCTGCATGCACATGTGTCAGAACCAATACGTTTTAGGGTGAAGAAATCAGTCTTCCAACCACTGGGGAGGTCCTAACCCATTTCAGGCAGTTTACTCTGTGGTCAGTGCAGTGTTTAATCCAAGTAAGCAGTAGCACTGTGCACACTGAACACCAGTTCTGGCAGTCTGATCTCTGTGTCTGAATTCTCCAGCAGTGCTGCAGTGTCCTTCACCCCCTGCCCAGGGAGAGCCTCTCGCTGTCAGCGCCAGCGCTGCGGCTGCAGCGTGCACCCACTGCGGCTTTGTGCAGGTGAGTGCAGCGCAGGAAGAGCAGGGGGAAGCAGAGGAGCCCCTGCACGTGGACTGCAGGGTTCTGGGCTTGTGGCAGGAGGGAGAGAAGTTTGGGAATGGATCTGCTGGAGAAAGGGCAAGTCACGGGGTTTCCCAATGCCCATTTGAGAGCAGCACTGAACGTGGCAGGGGCAGAGGCTGCCATGCAGGTGAGGTGTCAGGGCAGCAGCATCGTGGGTGTCATCGCTGGAGAGGTTTTTCCTGTCAAAGTGATATGTGTGGCTGCACCAGAATTTGCTTTAGTTCATGAGTCTCCGTTTATCTGAAGAATGTCCTTGCCTGCACAAAGGTGATTCTTTAATGTTACGGAAATCCTGGAACCAGCTCCACTTTTCCATCCCAGAGAGCTTGCGGCAGTTCTGAGTTTCACTGGGTGAATGAGAAAAACTAAGGTGACTTTTGGAATTGGGCTCACCTCAGAGAAAACTCCAGTACTTCCTTTCTGGAATTCTGGGGGCAATTGCTCCCGATTGGGTGGCCTGGCTTATCAAATAGCAAAAGAACCTCAGTACAAATGCCAGGGCTTCCTTTTGCATTGCAGCAGCACGCATATGCTTTTGGTTGTTTTCCTTCCAGAGGGCAAGCAAAACAAGTTCTGATGTGTGTGTTGCAAAAGGGCTGACCTATGCAAGCCTGATCATCCAGTGTCTTGTCTTACAAATATCAACCTTTTGTCTTCATTGCATGTTTTCCTTTTCTCATCTGAGCTTACCCAAGCTGGGCAGGTTGTGGCCAGGATAACACGTTGCTGTAAGGCTAGAAGTAGCCAACAGCCAGGCCTGCCGCTGATAGGCTGGTGTTTCTTTCTCAGGCAGTGCGTCTTTGTCCTCCCACTTCCACTGTGAGCTGCTTTTCCCTCCAGGACATGAGGATCGGTCTGAGTGTCGGGAAGTCGCAATCACATAACTGCTCATCTCAGAAGGCTGAGATCAGTGTCTGGGATAGCAAATGGTGCCCAAGGAGCTGTCGGGGTGGTGGTGTGGCTAGACTGAAAGGTGATAGAAATACAGTGCCCACAGGGTCTGGTAAAACTCAGGTGCTTGATGAAAAGCGAGTCCATGGGGTCAGAAGAGATGTACTGGTTCCTGAAGCAGTAAGTGTCCTGGTAACTTGCTGGTTAACCACTTGCTCCTTAGTGGTTGCTTGGGTTATGCAGGCACAGGCAGGGAAGTGCCAGTCAAAAGCTGCTGGTGCATGTGAGCAGAGATTGCTGGAAGGTCCCCTCTGGGTGAGCAGCCCAGAGGCACCCAGGGAGCAGGACAACACGAGTATTGTGCAGAATGGCTCAAAAGGACTTGATGTTTCCAAGTGTTAGGGTAGCCTGGATCATTCCTCCAGGGTGGGGAGCAGGGTGGCAGGGGCTGTGCAGGTGGCACAGAATACAGTGCTTTGCCTGTGGATCTCACTGAGCTCTGGCCAGTAATCAGTTTACCTTGTGTGTGCTCAGGGGCAGGCACTTCCCCAGGTTCTGTTGGGGGATGCAGACGGCTCCAGCATTGCTCATCCTGCCCTGCTTGTGTATTGATAATCAGAAACCACCTGCACAGTCCTTAGAAACAGTAATACCATCAGCCCTGACTGATCAATCACTGTGTGGTTTTGGTATGAACGTTCCCTGTCTTCTGTTTCTCCCAGAGTCCACCAGCGCAGCCACCTTGTGCAGCTGAATGCCTGCCCTGTGGCGGGGCTTCTGGTGAAGAGAAGATGATGGAGGAATTAAGTTTTGAAGCCATACTTGAGGTTCTGGATAAGATGCTTTCACCACCCAACGCTGAAATAGTGCCAGTGGAACCTGTGGAGAGCGAGATGTCAACCCCTCAGTCTCTCAGAAGTCAGCCGCTCCTGGTTAGTAGTGGGAAGAGCGACACCCCTTCTGCCGCTGAGGAAAGTGAGCTGGCACCTCTGACTCCTGTGGAGGCAGAGACCTCATTTCTGATGGAAGCAGCTGAAGCATTAACTGCTGCAGAAGGCTGTGATGGAGAGCTTCTTGCTCCCTATGACACTGCATGCGTAGAACGTGCCGCTGCTGCTGAAATGGCACTAGAAGCTGTGGCCACACAGGAAGCCCCCAAAGAAGGGAGAGAACCACTGGATCAGTGCCCAGCTCCCCCTTGAATTGTTCTGGAAGGACTGTTCAGAGGAGAGCAGGTAAGGGCTAAAGGGAGGTAAACGTGCCCAGGAATGGAGAGGTTTAGCTCATCGCCACGTAAACCATCTAGGCAGCGCTCAGCGCTCGTCAGGTGTCCATTGGGAGTGGAGAACGGTTCGCTTTGTCCCTGCAGCCATAACAAAAAAACATTGAGGGATCTTTGGTTTCATTTCTTTGTCTCTTTGTTTGGTGTTTTTTGAAAGGATATTCTCCTGTTTGGTGGGACGCAGTGACAGAAGAGAGACAACTGACTTCAGGAAGCGAGGCAGGGAGCAAACCTGGTGTCCTGGGTTCAGCAGTAGCAGTCATGTTTTTTTCCTTTGTGTTAACTGGTGCAGTGCTGTGTTTTGACTTCTAGTTTGAGAACAGCGTTGGTGAAGCCGATGTTGTTGGTTGTTGCTAAGTGATGTTTACCCTGACCAAGGACTCTGTGAGGCTCATGCTCTGCCAGGGAGGAGGGGAAGCTGTGAGGAAGCAGAGACGGGGCGCCTGACCCGGGCTAGCCGGGGAGGTATTCCATACCACAGCACGTCATGCCCGGGGTGGGGGGTAACTGGGAGTTACCCGGAAGGACAGGGGCTTCCGGGTGGAACTCGTTTTCTTGGCCGGTGGTATCGTATTCTCTTCCCTTGTTATTTTCCCTTATCATTGTTTTAGCTGATAGTAGCGGTGGTGATTTGTTGCTGGACTGTTCTTGTCTCAACCCGTAGGAGTTGCACTCTCTCGATCCTCCTCCCCGTTCCTCCGGGAGCGGGGAAGGGGAGAGCCCCGGTGCGGGGGGGGGGAGACGGACACGGACCTTGATTGTTGTCAGCTCGGCACCACTCACTGGGAGTGAGTGAACAAGTTACCTGACTGGGTTTAAACCACGACAGTTCTTTTTGGCGCCCAACGTGGGGCACGAGGGGTTGAGATAAGAACAGATCTGACTGGATTGGTAGTCACTCGTCACAATGCTGATTTATTGGCTCTCAAGGTTTTTCCTCTTGATCTCACAGTTTCAGTATACCATATCTTACGTCCATCCGGTATTGGCTGTATTAGTGTTTTTCAAGTGTGGGGCTTGGGCTAAGGTTTTTATCCCATTGTACTTTATGGTAATGACTTGTAATACAATAGAATCATTGATCATGAAACTGATCTGGTTTATGTTCCCAGTGTGGTCACCACCTTTATACTTTGGGAGGTATATGATGGAGGTGCTTAGCAATTACACATCTTTTTTCTCCTTCTCAGGTGCTCAACCTGTGAAGGAGACATCCTTTTACCCTCCTAGTCGTCCCCCCAGACCATTTACATTTGAGAGTTTTGAATTTTTTGAATGGCATTTTAATGCTGTTGAGACTTGTTTACTGATGGTGATGGGAATCACCATGCTAACACGCATACAGAGTGTGTTTTGCCCACTACTGATTTCAAGAGTTAAGCAGATTCAGGTTTGGGTCTTGTCTGGGGTCAAAAGACGATGTAGGAGGACCGAGAGATTTTCCCAGAGGCTGGACAGCCATGAGTGGCAGGGTGTGTGGGATAGTATGGGCAAGTATCTAGGTCAGTGGGCCCCTCCAGTATTTTGGAATTTCACTACCGAACAACTGCAAAATCCAGAAGAATTAGTAAAACACTTAAATGAGGTGTGTGGTCATTCTGGCCATACCAGAGATGGACAAATCACGGCAACGTGCTGGGGCTTGGCCTATGCTTACAGGGCCTTGTTCAACACTATCCAGCACCTTCAAAAGGAAAAGAATATCGGCGGATTTGAGGGCAAAGCGACAGTCGCTACTCAAACTTTGGCTGCAATGAACTGCGCAGCTACCCCAGTGGCAAGTACAGCAGCTGCTCAAACTTCAACTGCAACAGACAGCGCGGTTACCCCAGCTCCAAGCACGGTAGCTACACCACCCCCAGCAACAAGAACAGTCGCTACTCAAACCACAGTGATAATCACTGCAGCCAAACCAGAGGACCAATTCGTACCAATATCAGTTGCCCCTGTACGCAAGAGAACAAGCAAAAAGGAGGCAAAAAGGGTGAAGCGAGATGAAGAACCAATGAATTCACCACCCGGTCCAGAATCTGATCAGGAGTCATCATCACATGACGAAGAAGAAGAAGAGGTAACTTCTCGACCTCGAACCTCAACCGAGCTGCGGAATATGCGAAAAGATTTTACCCGTCAACCAGGGGAGCACATCATCACCTGGTTACTCCGATGCTGGGACAATGGGGCCGATGGTCACGAACTAGAAGGTACAGAAGCCAAGCAGCTGGGATCACTTGCTAGAGAAGGGGGAATTGACAAAGCAATTGCAAGAGAGAAAAAGTCCCTCAGCCTTTGGAGGAGGCTCTTGGCAGCTGTGAAAGAAAGGTTTCCGTACAAGGACGATGTTACGAGTCGTTCGGCCAAGTGGACTACTATAGACAAAGGCATCCAGTCTCTGAGGGAATCGGCCATCGTAGAGATGATCTATCACATCAAGCCGAATAACGGGGATACACCTATAGATCCAGATGAAGTTGAATGTACACGACCCATGTGGTGAAAACTTACACGGAATGCACCGTCATCATATGCCCATTCATTGGCAACAGTGACCTGGAATGACATAGTACCACTAACAGTGGATGAAATGGTTCATAAACTCCGAGAGTTCGAAGACAATCTCACTCCTTCCATCATCTCAGCTGTGAAAAAACTGTCCCAGGACCTCGACAAATTGAGGGACGATGTATCTGATTTATCCAGCTACTCACGTGTACCAACACACGTCTCAGCTATTAACAAAAGACGTCCTATTGTTCAAGAGAGGAGATACAGAAGGTATACGCCACGGGGTACCCTATGGTTTTACCTGCTGGATCACGGAGAAGACATGACAAAGTGGGATGGAAAACCTACTTCAGCTTTGGAGGAACGGGTGAGTGAACTGAAGAGGGGAGCAAGGGCCAAGACTGATCGTCCCATGAGAGCTACGGCTTCAGTCTCTGGTGAGCAGTTTCCCAGATGGAGTGGAAGAGCTGATTTTACTCCAGCTCCTGTGATAACGAAGAATAATCCCTTTCAACACGACTTAAGTGTCCAATGCTGTGACGACCATTAGAGGGGCCCTGCCTCCAGCCAGGTGGAGGTAGGGGACAATCGGATTTACTGGACTGTGTGGATCAGATGGCCTGGCACATCAGTCCCACAGAAGTATAAGGCTCTAGTAGATACCGGTGCACAGTGTACCCTGATGCCATCAAGCTGTCAAGGGGTGGAACCCATCTATATTTCTGGAGTAACAGGAGGATCCCAAGAGTTGACTGTGCTGGAGGCTGAAATCAGCCTGACTGGGAGGGAGTGGCAAAAGCACCCTATTGTGACTGGTCCAGAGGCTCCATGCATCCTCGGCATAGACTACCTCAAGAGAGGGTACTTCAAAGACCCAAAAGGGTACCGGTGGGCTTTTGGTATTGCTGCTTTGGAGACTGAGGAAATTGAGCAGCTGTCCACCTTGCCTGGTCTCTCAGAAGATCCCTCTGCTGTGGGGTTGCTGAAAGTTGAAGAACAACAAGTGCCAATTGCGACCACAACAGTGCACCGGCGGCAATATCGCACCAACCGAGACTCCCTGATTCCCATCCATCAGCTGATCCGTAGACTGGAGAGTCAGGGGGTGATCAGCAGGACCCGCTCACCCTTCAATAGCCCCATATGGCCAGTGCGAAAGTCTAATGGAGAATGGAGACTAACAGTAGACTATCGTGGCCTGAATGAAGTCACACCACCATTGAGTGCTGCCGTACCGGACATGCTAGAACTTCAGTATGAACTAGAGTCAAAGGCAGCCAAGTGGTATGCCACGATTGATATTGCCAATGCATTTTTCTCCATTCCTTTGGCAGCAGAGTGCAGGTCACAGTTTGCTTTTACTTGGAGGGGTGTCCAGTTCACTTGGAACCGACTGCCCCAGGGGTGGAAACACAGCCCTACCATTTGCCATGGACTGATCCAGACTGCACTGGAACAGGGGCAAGCTCCAGAACACCTGCAATACATTGATGACATTATTGTGTGGGGCGATACAGCGGAAGAAGTCTTTGAGAAAGGGAGGAAAATAATCCAAATCCTGCTGAAAGCCGGTTTTGCCATAAAACGGAGTAAGGTCAAGGGACCTGCACAGGAGATTCAGTTTTTGGGAATAAAATGGCAAGATGGACGTAGACAGATCCCCACAGATGTGATCAACAAGATAACAGCAATGTCTCCACCAACTAATAAGAAAGAAACGCAAGCTTTCTTGGGTGCAGTGGGGTTCTGGAGAATGCACATCCCAAATTACAGTTCGACTGTAAGCCCTCTCTATCATGTGACCCGGAAGAAGAATGATTTTAAATGGGGCCCTGAGCAGCAACAAGCCTTTGAGCAAATTAAACGCGAGATAGTTCATGCAGTAGCACTTGGACCAGTCCGGACCGGGCCAGATGTAAAAAATGTGCTGTACACTGCAGCTGGGGAGAACGGTCCTACCTGGAGCCTCTGGCAGAAAGCTCCAGGGGAGACTCGAGGTCGACCCCTCGGCTTTTGGAGTCGGGGATACAAAGGATCTGAGGCCAGCTATACCCCAACTGAGAAAGAGATACTGGCAGCGTATGAAGGGGTTCGAGCTGCTTCGGAAGTGATTGGCACTGAAGCACAGCTCCTCCTGGCACCCCGGTTGCCCGTGCTGGGCTGGATGTTCAAAGGCAGGGTCTCCTCTACACATCATGCAACTGATGCTACATGGAGTAAATGGGCTGCACTAATTACACAACGAACTCGAATAGGAAATCCCAGTCGTCCAGGCATTCTAGAAGTCATCATGGACTGGCCAGAGGGCAAAGATTTCGGAATGTCACCAGAGGAGGAGGTGGTGCGTGCTGAAGAGGCCCCACCATATAATAAACTGTCAGAAAGTGAAAAGCAGTATGCCTTGTTTACTGATGGCTCTTGCCGTATTGTGGGAAAGCATCGGAGATGGAAGGCAGCTGTATGGAGTCCTGGACGACAAGTTGCAGAAACTGCTGACGGAGAGGGTGAATCGAGTCAATTTGCCGAGGTGAAAGCCATCCAGCTGGCCCTGGACATTGCTGAACGAGAAAAGTGGCCAGTACTTTATCTCTATACTGACTCATGGATGGTGGCAAATGCCCTGTGGGGGTGGTTGAAGCAATGGAAGCAGAACAACTGGCAACGCAGAGGTAAACCCATCTGGGCTGCTGCACTGTGGAAAGATATTGCTGCCCGGGTGCAGAACCTGGTGGTGAAGGTACGTCATGTAGATGCCCATGTACCCAAGAGTCGGGCCACTGAGGAACACCAGAACAACCAACAAGTTGATAAAGCGGCTAAGATTGAAGTTGCTCAGATGGACTTAGATTGGCAACATAAAGGTGAATTATTTCTGGCCCGGTGGGCCCATGACACTTCAGGCCATCAGGGCAGAGATGCAACATATAGATGGGCCCGTGACCGAGGGGTGGACTTAACAATGGACACTATTGCCCAGGTTATTCATGAGTGTGAAGCATGTGCTGCAATTAAACAAGCCAAGCGGTTAAAGCCTCTTTGGTATGGAGGACGATGGTTGAAGTATAAATATGGGGAGGCCTGGCAGATTGACTATATCACACTGCCACCAACCCGCCAAGGCAAGCGCCATGTGCTTACCATGGTGGAAGCAATCACCGGGTGGCTGGAAACATACTCTGTGCCCCATGCCACTGCCCGGAACACTATCCTGGGCCTTGAGAAACAGATTTTGTGGCGACACGGCACCCCAGAGAGAATTGAATCAGACAATGGGACTCATTTCCGGAATAACCTTATAGATATTTGGGCCAAAGAGCATGGCATTGAGTGGGTATATCACATCCCCTACCATGCACCAGCCTCTGGGAAAATTGAACGGTACAATGGGCTGTTAAAAACTACACTGAGAGCAATGGGTGGGGGAACTTTCAAGCATTGGGATACACATTTACCAAAGGCCACCTGGTTGGTCAACACCAGAGGATCTGCCAACAGGGCTGGCCCAGCCCAGTCAGAACTTTTACATATTGTAGAGGGGGACAAAGTTCCCGTGGTGCATATGAAGAATTTGCTGGGGAAGACAGTCTGGGTTATTCCTGCTTCAGGTAAAGGCAAACCCACTCGTGGGATTGCTTTTGCACAGGGACCTGGATATACTTGGTGGGTAATGCGGGAAGATGGGGAAGTCCGATGTATACCTCAAGGGGATTTGATTTTAGGGGAAAACAGCCAGTGAACTCAATTGTATACTGTTGCCTGCTGTGTAATGCTTTTATAGCCCATCAACTAGATGTCTCCAGGTCACCAGCGACTGGCCCTGACTTCCCTCCAGCCATCATCCCAACAGAGAATGAACTTGGAACATCATGGACCGAATGGACTCGGCAGCATTATAGGGATTGGTCCATGCACTAAGAAAATGATTTTTTCCTCTTGGTCTGTATGTATATGGATGTATATATGTGGGAGAGCGATGGTGTATTGAAAATGTGGGATCTGAGCACGACGTGAATGGTATGGAATAAGGGGTGGATAATGTCCTGGGTTCAGCAGTAGCAGTCATGTTTTTTTCCTTTGTGTTAACTGGTGCAGTGCTGTGTTTTGACTTCTAGTTTGAGAACAGCGTTGGTGAAGCCGATGTTGTTGGTTGTTGCTAAGTGATGTTTACCCTGACCAAGGACTCTGTGAGGCTCATGCTCTGCCAGGGAGGAGGGGAAGCTGTGAGGAAGCAGAGACGGGGCGCCTGACCCGGGCTAGCCGGGGAGGTATTCCATACCACAGCACGTCATGCCCGGGGTGGGGGGTAACTGGGAGTTACCCGGAAGGACAGGGGCTTCCGGGTGGAACTCGTTTTCTTGGCCGGTGGTATCGTATTCTCTTCCCTTGTTATTTTCCCTTATCATTGTTTTAGCTGATAGTAGCGGTGGTGATTTGTTGCTGGACTGTTCTTGTCTCAACCCGTAGGAGTTGCACTCTCTCGATCCTCCTCCCCGTTCCTCCGGGAGCGGGGAAGGGGAGAGCCCCGGTGCAGGGGGGGGGGAGACGGACACGGACCTTGATTGTTGTCAGCTCGGCACCACTCACTGGGAGTGAGTGAACAAGTTACCTGACTGGGTTTAAACCACGACACCTGGAGAAGAGCGAGGGTCACCTGTCAGAGCTGGCTGCAGGAAAAAAAGACACAGCTGGGATGAGGGTAAGTCCCTGGTGAGAGATTCTCCATTGCTGAGGTGGCCGAGGCAGCTGCACTGAAACTTCCAGAACGGGGAGATCAGAAGAGTTGTTATTGTCTGCAGTGTAAGTACCTCGGGAAGAGCCTTTGGTTAAAACGTTCCGCTTGTAGAAGCCCTTGGTGTCCTTCCCAACATGCTGCTTTGGCTATGCTGGCGCTAAGTGCCCTTCTGTGGAAAAGAATAAAAATGAGATGGGTCGATAAAAGCTGAAGCTGTGGGGGTTGTGTCAGACCCTGGATGTCACAATACACAAGACTGAGATGAAGTCCAGAGGTACGTTTGCTGGAGGGTGACAGTGCCACGAAAGATACGCTGCCTACTGAGGTGACTGTTGAAGTGAGAGGGCAAAACCCCACCACGCTGATGAAGTGAGTACACAAGTCCAACCTTTTGGCTCAGATCACGAAATAAGTCTTGTACCAGTCTGCTGATACTTGAGCAGAAAGACTGAGACAAACGAGCTCCATGGACCGTGGTGCCAGGGTGGGCAATGGGGAGAGGCAGGAGGGGGAGCTGAGGCTCTGTGCTCTCGTGCTGGGCTGCTGAGACCTCTGGCTTCGTGTGACGGGAGGAGTGCGAGGGAGACTCCTCCGCAAAGCCCTTCCTCAACAGAGCCCCGCGCAGGGCAGAGGCTGCACCATAAGGGCACCAGCAGCACTTCCTTCAGGCTGGGCAAGGAGATGAGCTCAGGACACGCTTCTGTCTCCAAAGCAGAGGAATAAACGTGAGCAGAGGGTTCAAGCATCACAGGAAAGGAGCCTTGTCCTGGAGACAAGGAGCAGGCCCTCGAGTCTCTTATCCCTAGGCACATCCTGACCTCGGACTCTTTGCAAGGCCTTGGTCATTGGCCCTTGCTGAGCCGCCTGCTGAGACAAGATCAAGGGGTGGTTCCTAACACGGGCCAGTTTCCATGCGGTGGTTCCGAATGAAGCCTTTGGAGATGGGTCTCTTCAGTGCTTGTCCCCACACTTGTGTGCTTGTCCAGACACGTGCCTGGAGACACGAATGTGCCTCAGGTCACAGGAAGCGAAGGAAGATAAAGGGGCTGAAGCATCTCTCCTACAAGGAAGAGCTGAGAGAGCCCCTTCCTCTCCCCCCCTCTCCAGCCCACAGTCACATCCCGCTCAGAGGTCACAGAAAGCAACTCCCACATTCAGGCTAGAACAAGGATTTATTTGGACTCTGATTGTGTAACCGCGATCCCTGCCCTTCATCTTCTCACCCTTGTCCCTCCCAGGGCCACTTTGAGGTCCCTCCTGGGGGCTTTCTGCTGTGG
This sequence comes from Pezoporus flaviventris, assembly GCF_033815535.1. Taxonomy (NCBI): domain Eukaryota; kingdom Metazoa; phylum Chordata; class Aves; order Psittaciformes; family Psittacidae; genus Pezoporus; species Pezoporus flaviventris. The sequence continues at coordinate 252,697 of NW_026892791.1, read as the reverse complement.
ATTCAGCTGGAGCAGCGGAACTGGCTCGATGCTGTTTGCTGCCACACCAGAGTCAGCCCTGGCTGGGGCTGTCCCACTGCAGTGTCCACCTGCCCCTCATCATCCGCACTGAAGCCACCTTGAGGGCCTCCTGTGGCCCTGGGCACGTTGGTCACGGCAGGATCCTTGTCCAGGATCTAAGCTCTCTTCTCTCTCCCATCTCCCTTCTTGCTCCAGCTCCTGGAGCTCTCCTTCAAGCCCAGACACGGCTTGGGCTGGATGTGCCTCCTGCTCCAGCTCAGTGGGCTTCTGCCAGGGCTCAGGGAGGTGCTGGGTGCTGGGGTGGCTGCGATGGGTACGAGGGGCCGGCTGCTGACCTGCAGCCCTGCCCCACCTGGCTCCTTCCTGGGCATGGGGTGCGGGTGCAGGGGCACTGACCTGGCCTCAGGGCTGGCCCTGGGCACCGGGCGGGAGGTGAGGGGTGCCTGGTGCTCCTGGGGTGCGACCCGGGCTGTCTGGCGCTGTGCTTTGAGGCAGGGGCCAGCGCCATGAGTCCTGTTCCGAAGGCGTTTGGGCAGGGACCGCTGCATGGCCATGGAGCTGCATGGCACAGCTGCCAGGGGCCTGAGCTGCTCCATCTCCAGTCATTTCCTTGCAATGTGTGCCTCGAGTTTGCTGTGCACCTCCTGGCTCAGCTTCAGCCTGGAGATGAGAGCAGGCACCGAAGCACGAGGCTGGCTCATGTCCACAGGGCTGGCCTCCCGCCTGCTCCGGGGAATGGTGAGGTTGGTCTGGAGGCCGACATCTCTCTTCTGCGGGACTGAAGATGATGCTGGTCCTTTTGCCGGTTCCTCTGCCTTGTGGTCTGGCTTGGGAAGGGCTGGCTGGGCTGAGGATGAGCCAAGAGGGCACGGGAACAGCTCTCGCTGCAGTAACTGCCCATGCGGGTGAAGGAGGCTCTCACTGATGCCAGTCCCTGGGGCTGGGGCTGGGCTGGTGAAGCAGATGGCACCACCCGCAGCGTGCAGGAGCGCCTTCAAGCTGTGCTGGCTGGGCAGCTCCTGCCGGCCCTCCATGGGCTGCCCCATGGCTCTGGCCTGAGCCAGGGCCTGGGCTCCCCATGTGCTGTGTTTCCAAAGGAGCTTCAGGGCCGGAGGCATGAGCAGTAGTGGAGGGCACGGCACCAGCAGATTCAGGGACTCCTCGGTGGGGTTGGGGTCCCCCCACAGCCTCCGGACTTCTTTCTCTTTGATGGTGTCCGCGATGGTGTCTGCCTTGGCCTGCATCCAGGGGCGCATCCTGCAGCGTGGCAAGGGCTGGCTCTGCCCGGGCTGGATGAGCTTTGGCAGGACACGGCGGCCCTGCTGCTGCACTGCCTGCTCCTGGGAGAGTTGCACCAGCATGGGCAGGGCCCCCAGCTGCACTTCCAACCTTTTCCTGGCCACGTGCATCTTCAGTGCTGACCAGGCTCCCCCAGCACGCAAGGACCCCAGGGAGGAGGCAGAGCCCAGCCGCACCGGGGTCTCTGGGTCCAGGCTCACGCAGGCATCCGTCAGGCTCTCAGGGCTGCCGAGCCTCGTGGAGAAGCTGGAGGAGCTGAGGCTGTGGCAGGAGAGGCAGCCCCGCTTCCACAGCGCCCGCAGGTCCCCCCCTGCTCCCTGCCTGGTGCCGTGGTCCTGTGCAGGCACTGAGCCCATCCCCAGCGGCGGTGACAGCGTCACTTGCTGCAGCTCCTGGGCAGCCCAGGTGCAGTGCACACAGTTGGGGCACATCCCACGTTTGCCACGGGCGAAAGAGGGAGGAGGGCCTGAGCCATGGGGCTGGGGACACCAGGGCCTCAAGGGGCTGCCTGCCTGCACTGGGGCCAGGCTGCCCCAAGGGGCCCTGCTCTGCCCTCTCCTGCCCTGGGGACAGGCCCAGGTACCCCCTGGGTCACAGGGAGGACCCATGGGGCTCTTTGGGCTCTCCAGTGCTGCCGCTTGCTGCCACCCTGCCCAGCATCGCCGGCTCTGTTTGTCACCCTGTGGGAACAGAGCAGAGCACAGGGACCTGCTGGGGAGGACCTCATCAGCACCCACCCCGAGTGACCCCTGGCTCTGAGCAGCCCCTACCTTTGGCCGTCGGGTGGTGATGAACAGGATGGTCCCCACAGCCAGGATCAGGATGGCCGAGGAGCCAGTTGGGGTCAGTCATCGTGCAGGGCCTGACAGAGTCGCATGGCACGGCGCAGCACAGTGTGTGCATTTCAGGGACGCTGCTTCCCTGCTCCCAGTTCCTGCCTGCCTGTTTCGGAGGGATCAGGCTCCGTCCTGCCCTGGGAACAGCAAAGGTTTGACCAGGAGCGTCACATACAGGAGAAAGAGCTGCAACGGAATTCGCTTTCACTTTTGGACAAGCCCTGGCGTGGTCGGGTGTTGGACAAGGGGATTGCTGCAAGCCCCTCCCAATGGAGCTGCTCTACAGTTCTGGGGCTCTCCCTTTTCTCCTTCTCTCCCCCTTCCCTTTCTCTTTCCCCTTCCCCATCAGCCTGGCCATAAGGAGACCAGAGGAAACCTGTGCCAGCTTTCGCGCCCCTGTGCAGCCTCCCAGCCTTTACTGACAGGGAGCAGCAGCTCCGCTCAGCGCCATCGGCATCCTGGCTCTGTGCCGCGGGTCCAATCCTCTCCCTCTGCCAAGTCCGCATCTCTCCCAGCGGAGAGGAGCCCAGCTCAGGACGCTCGGCCAAATGAGCCTTCTGCCCTGGAGCCTGCCTCTGCTTTTGGAGCCCAGAGCCCCGTGATGTCCCTGGGGTCACTGTGACGCTTCTGACATCGCCCCTTGGGAGCCGCGCGCGGCAGCGCCGGGGGCCCCAGCGCTGTCCTGTGCATGGGGACAGCTGCTGCGGGGGGACGAAGGAGCCCGGCCCCTGCGCTGCCCTCGCGGCCAGGCCGGGAGCCGCTTTGCTGCCGGAGAGGTCAGTCCCGGCAGCGGGAGCGCTCGGAGATGCCTACGGTGCCGCTCGCCTGCCCCGGGATGGGCCCTGGCTCGCTCCCGGCAGCGCGGGCACCTCCTGGGGCTTCCCTGCCTCGGGCCGGTGGTGCCCGCAGGGCAGGGCTGAGCTCTGCATGGCTTTGGGTTGCAGGGAGGTGGCGGACGGGGAGCGCTTGGACAGGGGCGGCTCTTCCCTGCCAACAGCAGGCGGGGGTCCCGGGCGGAGCCGATGAAGGCGTCTGAGGAGCCGAGGGGCCAGGAACCCCCCAACAGCGGAGTCTGCCTGGGCTCCTGCAGGCACTGCTTCTGCTTGCCCTGCATCCAGGAGTGGGCCCGCAGGAGAGCCGTGTGCCCGAGGTGCCAGGGCTCCGTTAACCACATCTTCCCTATGCGGGACGGCCGCATCCATGAGGGCCATGAAGAGGGCAGGGGGAGACCCTTGCGCCGCCGGTCGGACGGGAGGCGGCCGTGCCCCTCCGGCCGCTGGAATGTCGGCTCTTCCAGACGAGCCCGTGCCCGTGCTCACGGCCGGGGCTCAGCGAGGAGCAGGAGCAGGTCCCGGAGGTGGCACCGCAGCAACCGCCGACGGTCGCGGCGGGGCTGGAGATCGCTGCGGAACGGGAGGCGGTTCCGGAGCACGGCCTGGGGCATTGACCGCAACGCGGGACGTGGTCTGCCCCCCGAGCGCGCCGTCCTGGACAACTCGAGGACTTCCCACATCCCAGCCATCACTCTGCACCTCTCTGGCCTTCCACAGCTGGATATATGCTATTCCTCTCCTGCCTTCACTCCAGTTAATTTCAGGGGAAAACGGCTTGGGAGGACCTGGTACACCTTGAATTGCATTTTTCAGCAGCCACAGCTTGGTAGAGCAGCATTTCCACACCAATCCAAGCTGCTGATGCAGTTCGTCACGGGGGCTGGTTGTGCCCAAGCCCAGCAGCACAATCTTGCTCTCCACTTCAGTCCCAGCTACCACCTCCTCCTGCCCTCAAACACCAGCCTTTGAACTCACCCCATTATTGTACATGTTAATGTCCCAGAAATCCATAACTTGGGCTATCAGAGAAGCTCGTCATCTCCCTAAATATACACTCAGCACGTGGGATGTCTGGATTGCCTATGGAATGGCTTCTGCTGGGTGGAATAAGGCTGGTCACGCTGTTGCACTGCAGGGAATAATTGAGAGGAAAAAGAACCACCATCATCTTCAGATGATGAAGAGCCCTCTTTGGGGCCTATAGGAGTTCAGTGATGAGCACCAGAGATTGTATTCCAAGGTGGATGACGATCCTGTCTGGCAAAGTTTACTTTTGTTCCGCAGAAACCTGCTGCCAATAGACCTGGAATTCACCCAGTTTTCCTGGTTATCCTCAAAGTCAGGCTTTGCTACCAAAGACTGCCCTGGGGAACCGTACACCCAGCAGCAGCTGAGAGAAGCAGGTAGTGCTTAGCACACGTGATGTCCAGGAACCTGAAGAGAGCTCTCACAGTCAGTTTTCTCTGCGTATGCTTTTCTCTTCAAACACAAAGCATCCCATCGGGTATGAGCCCATGTTCATTTACCTCCTGCTCTAGGAAATCCACTCTCTGGCCAAGGCAGCATCTTTGAGCGTGGTGCCAGGGAGCTGGAAATGCCGCATGTGCCCACCTGAGCTCACACACAAACATGGCACTGGGCAAGCCCTGGAAGCACAGAGGTCACCACTGCACATGAGCGTGTCTTTGTGCCAAAGCTGCATCTCCTCTCTTAGAACAACAGCAAGTAAGGAAAGACTCAAAGGACTTCTGCTAAGATAATACTGGTAAACAAAGGTTCTTGGAACAGTACAAATAGGCTGGAAGAGCGAGCACATGTGGGCAGCACTGCCCTGAGAGAGGCCCCAGAGCTGCAGCAGGCTGGAGTTCGGAGGTCTTCACAAAGACCAGCACCTCTGCAAGGCCAGCAGAGTAGTTCCTGAGGATGGTGCCTCCGTCGAACACACGGGCAGTGGTGGTGTCCATCCAGAGGTGCCCCTCTCCGGGCAGGTAGATGTCCCTCCACGTCTGCCCTTTCTCTGTTACTGGAGCAACCAGGACCTGCAGGGAATAAAGAGAAACGTAGCACTTGGAGGATTAGCCAGGACGTGCACCAAGCAAAGCACAAGGCTGAAGGAACAACCAACCACAGAGGAGGTCAGGGGGTCTGGCCCTTAACTGCAGATGAGTGTCCATGCGTGCCACAGCAGAGGTAAGCACAAAGCTCCCTGAGCTGTGCTGAGCAAAGGCCAGAGAATCACACAATGGTTCGGGTTGGAAGGGACCTTCAAAGCTCATCTAGTTCAGCCCCCTGCAGTGAGCAGGGACACCATGAACTAGCTTGGGGTGCCCAGAGGCACATGCAGGTGGGTTCAGGCTCCCACAAAGCAGCTTCTGAGAAGGTTTTATGGGATTGCAGTAGGCACTGGTGGCACCGAGTATGGACGAGAGACATCCCCAAGCCATCTGTGGCAGAGTTGAGAATTTCCCTTTCCTGCCGTGCTTGGGAGGATTTGATTCAGGCCGACTCTTTGATACAACTTAGTCAGTGAAGCCAAAGAGAATCCCGTAGGAAACCAAGCAGAAACTCGTATTTCAGGTAGATATGAACATGTTCCACCTGAATAGGAAAGAGACTGGAAAAAGGTAGGAAAAGAGCTTTAGCTCCAGGCTGCTCAAAAGGACTTCGAAAGCCCTCTGTTTGGGGCTGCTCTGCAGGCAACTTAACGCTCTCTTCCCACCTCCCCTCCCACCTTTCCTCTCCTGCATCTAGGAGAAGGATTTGTTTCTACCTCTCAGACTAATTGAGTGTTACAGGTTAGAGGTGAGGTAGGATTAAACCCTAGGAAAAGGCGATGCTCAAAATACACAATGTGATCGATACTATCCCAAGCAACGGATGCATATTTATCATTCTGTGGACTCAAGGCTCCTTTGGGAGACTCAAAGGACTTAGCTTCCCAGCACCCTCAAATGGTCATCAAAATCCCAGCCAGTGGCCTTGGCATAGGGATGATTACATTTAATAAGTATGTAAAAGTAAAAGCATGAAGAAGTTGCTCTTGGGTCAAATCAGTGAGCCCCATTCGGAACAGAGGCATAAGGAGAGGTGTGCTCTGCTCTGCACAGCCGCGTCATCCCAGGGACAAGTCCTGGTGTTTGCAACATTTGGGGGGACACTTTTGAACCCTCCCGGCCTTCATAAATGTATTTGGCAGCCACACTTGGCTTTCTCACCTGCAGCATCCCTTTCGCCAGGCAGATGGCACTGACAAGCAGCCACAAACCACCGCACGACACAAACCAGCACAGCTTGGCTCTTTGCTGTTGTATTTCAACGTGCTTTGCTGGAAGAATTCAGCAGGGGTCTGCTCCAATTCCCTTCCCAGTAGTGACGTTTGCTCATGAGTAATGCTGGAATGTGGCTGTGCAGTGTTAAATCCAGCTTCAAGACCTCAAGCCTGATCAAAACCACCCTGCCCACTGCAGTCCACCACTGCATCCAAAGCCGCTTGCAGACACCCAAAGGCATTGCTGTCTGTCTGCTCAAGGGGAGATGATGCTTATTTCCCTTCGTAGTCAGCAAAAATCTGACCTAAAACCTGCTTATGGAGCATTCTGGCACGTTTAACAGCTATAGTGCCCGGCCTGATTCAGGCTGAACGTGCCAAGAGATCTGGAAGTGATGAATGCACAAATCACAGCCCGACAATCAGCTTTCAGAGCAGGGCTGTCCCAGCCCAGGGTAACCCCCAAAACACCTCAGGTGCGACTCAGAAGCAGGAGGGCATCAGGAATAGCATCCCAGATTGGTTGGTGTTGGAAGGGGCCTTAAAGCTCATCCACTTCCAACCCCCTGGCACATGCAGGGCCACCAGAGCTGTGCTCATCAGCGCTTGCGGCAGCTGCTTGCACTGAGCAATGATGCTCAGAGGGTTTATCCTGCTGTTCTGCCCTTAGTCCTGCCTCAGACTGTACCGGGACGGAACCACACTGCATTTCCCAGTAGTTCAGAGCTAATGATGCTCCACATTGCACCAAAGCTGTTTCTGGAGCATGTTTCTGTTCTTGCAGCTTCCAAACGGCAGCTTGGAATCAAACCATCCCTGCCTGGGCTCCCCACACACAGGCTCAGGCTCTCTTGGAAAATGAGAGCAATAACGATTAAAACCTGAAGCCAGGGGAGCTTCTTGGCAGCCTCACCTCCTGCTCTATCACAACTGCCTGGCCCTGACACCCTTACAGAGCACACACCACATTTTACCCTACTTCAGCAGTGTTCAGCCAAGCCAAAGCTTTGCACCTCGCAGGGGAGAGAAGCCTGAAGCTGCTCTGACCCTTTATTATCTTTCCTCCCGGAGCCTGCAGGGTTGAACGGGGAATGTCAGCTAACATGGAGCACACTCTTGCCCTGCCTGCCTGAATTGCATCGATCGAGAGATTCTAGGGGAAGGGACTAAGTTTAAGCTTGCTCAGTTCAAAACTAATACCCCCATTAGTGCCCAAACAACCCTGGGACAGGGGCAAAGCCTCAGCTCCCTGCGACCTCTGCACTCACACAGTGCTGCTCTCCAATTCCTTTGTGCCAAAGGTTTGTGTTCTAAAAGCTTCCCAACTTAGGTCGGACTTGATGATTTTAAAGGTCTTTTCCAACCTGGGTGATTCTATGATTCTATCCGAGCTCTCTCTAAAGGCCTTTCTGCTCCTTCTTAAGAAGCTGGTCTCCTGCAGTGAAATTTTCCGTAATAATAATAATAAATACTAAAATCTATAAATGAATTCACATATTTTATGACCAGAAACTCATATGTGGCAGTCGGGTATTGCAGCATCTGTTGGAGGCTGCAGGCAGAGCCTCGAAAGGTACCTCTGCAGCACAAGCTGCTTTCCTATTGAAACAAGGAACAAACTGCTACTGAGCTTTGCTTTGGGATTGAGGATACTTATTTTATGGAGGTGATATCCCCATGATTAGCAGCATCCCTGTGTAAAGACAGCCCAGTGTGTCGCTGCAAAATGAATTCAATAGTATGAACTGAGGATTATGCTTTTAATGGACTAAAAAACCCGGGTAGGAACTGCCGAAGTCTTGAGCTGTTGGGATCCTGCACCCAGGCAAAGCAGGAGGGACAAAGATCAAGGGATGCCATTGCCCAAACCGGAGGCTCCTTACAACCATGGCAGGATGAGGCACAGTTTCCTTTAAGGAAAGTCTTTTCCAAAAGGCATGAGTTGCTTTTCCAAGAGCTTTTTGGTTTGAAGCAGCACAGACCACATCAACTATCAGGCCATCTAAAGGAGCAGCAGTGGGATGGACACATCTGCAGGGACAGACTCCCGCTACGTGACCAAAGTGTGAGCACACCAGGCTTGCAGGGAGCATTTACAGCATGAAACAATCGTGCTGTAGCATCAAGTAATGGGACAAGCAGCCTGAAAAGAGGGGGGAAAGAACTGCTGACAATCAGGGGGTGTCTTCCAGCAGAAAGGACTGAAGAATACCCTGATATTAAAAGCCAAAAGGAAAGAAGCCTTGTCAACAACTCAATCTGAATAAATCGCAAAGCTGAAGGAGCCACAGGGTCCCACCAGCCCTATGGTTCCCCACCACCCCTACCCCAGTGCTGTACTCAGGCAGGATGCAAAGAGGTGGATGGGTGAGGGCAGGGGGCACCTTATTTACCCTGGGAGAGCATTCAGCCCCACATTCCCTACCTCATCTCCAATGAGGAACTCATCCTGGATGGTGAAAGCGGCTGGATCTGTGGGGCTGAGCCACCAGGCCGGCCGGAAGATGGGATACCCCCAGCTGAGCCATTCCGAGCTGTATTTGATGAGCAGCGGCACAACGAAGTCCCGGTGCCTCTGGATGCAGCGGCGGGTGAGGTTCAGGACCTGCAGCATGGGGGAGAAAAGAGAAACCTGTGACCAGCTTAACCCAATAAAGGGCAAAGCAAGAATCTCTTGCGTTCTGGTGTCCTCAGCAGAAGAAGGACACAGAGCTGTTGGAGCAAGTCCAGAGGAGGCCATGAGGATGCTGGAGCAGCTCCCGTATGGAGCCAGGCTGAGTACATTGGGGCTGTTCAGCCTGGAGAAGAGAAGCTGCGTGTAGACCTCAGAGCAGCTTCCAGTGTCTGAAGGGGGCTGCAAGGATGCTGAGGAGGGAGGGACTCTTCATCAGGGGCTGGAGCGATAGGACAAGGGGTGATGGGTTCAGACCGAAACAGGAGATTTAGGCTAAAGGAAGGGACAGGATGCCCAGAGAAGCTGTGGCTGCCCCATCCCTGGAGGTGTTCAAGTCCAGGTTGGACACAGGGGCTTGGAGCAAGCTGCTCTAGTGGAATGGGTCCCTGCCTGTGGCAGGGGTTGGAGCTGGAGGAGCTTTAAGGTCCCTTCAACCCAAACCACTCTGACTCTATGATCTTTGGCCCTTTTAGGACCAGATGTCTCCAGAGTTTCTACATTTAATCAGAATATATAAAAAGGGATTTCTTTCTTGCAGAGAAAACCATTGGGGAAATGCTGGGTTTTCTTTCCACAATGGCATGCAAAGACAAAGCATCACGGGAGAGTACTCCTGTGCTTTAGCTCCCTTCAGTTCCATAGTGCACAGCAGTGGAGAAGAAGAGTATTGTTGTCAGAAATACTCAGTGGAAGGGGATTCCAGATGCCCTCTGAAACACCGTGGAGGGGCTTGGGAAGGACAGGAGAGGGTGGGAAGGGACAGGGAAAGGGAGATGAAGCCTTTGGAGCCGGAGCATCCTCGCTCTGAAAATCTGGCTCAGCCTGTATAGAAATGCCACACAGAACTGAGCCAAGGGCTCAGCCAAGCCGCCCACAGAGCCCCAGTCCCTCCAGAGGCTCCTCACATCTCGAGCAGCCCCTGTTGCTGCCGCAGCTCCCAGGCTGAGGTTACGCAGCCCCGTGGACCGCACACCAGTGGGTTCAGCATCTCTGTGGTGTGATTGCCCAGGCCCTGTTTTCTAAGGAAAACTGTCTAAAAATAGGGCCCCATTGAAGGATTGCTCCCTGACCTCTTTACCAGCGCTCTCTGCACGTTTTGAACACAAACAGGACCCCGTCCTGAACATGATGCTGCTTCAGCCTCCTCGCCAGTGACCTCAAACCTCATTTTATTTTGGCAGCTGAACCCTCTGGGCCAGAATACCTCCAGACTGGAGGCCTATGCCGTGGAAAGAGCTGGTGGCTGCACCCTGTGCCAGCACAAGATGCTTCACCATGCGGGTGCTGAGGCGCTAGCACAGGGTGCTCAGAGGAGCTGTGTGCTGCCCCTTCCCTGGCAGTGCTCAAGGCCAGACTGGACACAGGGGCTTGGAGCATCCTGCTCCAGTGGAAGGGGTCCCTACCCGTGGGAATGCCTTACCCCAGGAGCGCTGTATCCGGCAGCGCCGGCTCCTACGCGCTGAGCTGGGTGCCCACGTGCTGGTGCACGGCCGCGATGTCAGTGCTGGCACAGAGGGTGTAGTGCAGGGGCTCGACCGCTCTGCCCACCGGGGATGCCAGGCAGAAATGCCAGTTGCTCTCCAGCGAGAGGAGCACGGGCTCGTCGGGAGGCACCGTCACCGTCACGCCTTGGGGGAGAGCAGAGCAAGGCGGTGTCTCAGCGCGTGCCTGCCCGGCCTCGGTCCTCAGCACTGGTGGTCACAGGGATAGGGATGTACAGGGCAGAGCCTAACTGGTACCAGGACCTCCTGGACTGATCCCAGCCACGCAGGCAAAGCCCTGCTCTCTGCTTTCGCTATTCCCTTTAAACCAAAACGCCTTTCGAGGGGGGATTTACTCCATTTCCTGCCTTTTTGCTCTGCATTCAGCTTAGGCAGCAGCTTCAGCTTCATCACTGCAGGGCAGTCGCAGATCATTTGATTAATTAGGGGCAATGGCTGAAGTCTGGAGTGCTGCAGAATAATCCAAATATCCACCCAAAAATGACAACAGCCCCTAAGCTCTCATCCAGCATCCCAGAGCAGTGTCAGGGACCTGGGAGCTCAGGATGAAGCCATTCAAGTGGTGCTGGAGGAGCTGGCAATGGACACAGATCTCTGCTTAAACAGATCCTAAAAACGAAGAAAGACCAAGAGCAGGGATTTCCTTGGGGCGAGCTGAGCCAACCCCATCCTCTCAGGCACTGAGGTTTGGTATCATAGCCTTTTCCATAGGGATGAGGCAAAGTGGGATCCATCCACTGTGTCCCGCTGCCAGTTGGGACTGCATTAGAAGGATAGCTTCACCTCCAAGGCATCAACCCTGCTGCTAAACCAGTTGCTTTATAGATGAGGAGAGGATGGAGAAACACAGGGATTGAAGGAACAGGAAGCTGGATGGGGAAGGAAGCAGTTACCTGTGCAGCCCAAGAAGTACCTCTCCAGAACAGGCCCATATCCCGTGGGATTCTTGCTGAAGCCTCCACTGACAAAAGGCTGCGCCTGGCTTTGGGCTCCATTGAGCGGCCAGCGCTGGGCACGGAGGCTCACCCCTCCGTACCAGGAGATTTTGGCCATGGAGAAGCAATCCTGCAGCCAAGAGAGTCATTGGGGAGTGAGGATGAACATGGGAATAGTTGCATTTGAGAGGCAATTTGAGAGGCAATTGAGAGACATTTGAGTTATTCCAGTGCTATCAGAGCGGTCGTGGGATGGGGCTTTTCCCGGGAAGAAAAATCCCATGTCCATGAGATTTAGGGGTTTCATCCAAAAAGCAGTGGGTGCTCGTGGTAGAGCACACCTGGGGTGAAGATTTTCTTCCACAAGAGCTGTGCTTCCAGGTACAAAACTAACGCCAAAATTCATGGAATCACAGCATGGGTTGGGATGGGAGGAACCTTAAAGCTCATTCAGTTCCAACTCTGCCATTCAGCTCTACAGCACCGCAGGGTCCCTGGGGTACCTTGTGGGTTTTCTGCTCTCTCCCAAGGCAAAGCGTCCCTCTTCCCTGTGGGCTGGTGACAAGAAGCATTTCCCTGGTATTATGGGAATGTAATGGCACTAATAATGAGTGTATTCCCTCAATAAGACTACATCAGTAGGAGTATTTGGAGCACTTCCCATAGGGCTGACAGGACAGAGCAACAAGCCATCCCCAAGAACTCCCAGTCCCAGTGACATCCCTATCCTCAACCCGTCTCCTTTCAGAAACCATCAGCTTTCACTTCAAAGCCTCGGAAAGTGCCCTCTTTCTGCCAAAGCCGGGATCAGCAGGACTCAGCATCCCGCATGACTTCCCATGGGGATTTGGGAATGCAGAGGGGGGGCTGGGGTGGGCAGAGAAGGACCCAGCTCAACACAACCCATGCTCATTCACCCCAGCATGGAGCTGAAACAAGGGGGCACAAAATCACAAAACAGAATATGGAAACCTTTAGAATTAGATTTAAGTAACGTTAAGTTTGATGGCTTTGTAACAGTAGCAATGGAAAATTACTGAGGTGCATGATACATAGAGAAAAAAAAAATAGATTGCAACTAGAGAACATATTGAGAATTCTCACATCGTTAACAAATCGTTATAGTTGTGACATAGTTTAAGAAAAACAGTCTAGAAGAACAGGACACAGGGATAAGGAGTGTCTGGGAACCACAGGTGTCCAGGATGGGCTACAGCTAAACTTGATGCACGGATTGACTCCACAACTCGTTAAAGTTGTAAAGTAGGTATGCTTTTTATTCAGTGCTGAGACGCACGGGGATAATTCCTCAAAGTCATGCGTGCCTCAGTGTTGTTTCCCTCTACATTTATTCTCTAAAGTTATATATATTCCATAAGGTTGCACAACACGCCTATATTCATGTCCTATCCCCGCTTCGTATTATAATGAGCCAGAAGGTCCTCTGCAGCTGCGCAGTGCCCCCTCTGGTCATGGGCAGGGGTCTCAAGATGAAGTAAATGACTCTTCCTCCTGTGGGTAGGGGTCTTCAAGATGAAGTAAATGAGTCTTCCTCTTCTTGCACTTTTCACCTTTCAGTCTTCACATATGGCCTTAGGGTTTGGTCAGTATCCCAGCCATCTGCTTCTCCCCCTTATCAGTAGATTCAGGTGTCTGCTTTTCCTTATCAATAGCTGCTTATCAATAGGATCAAGTGTCTGCATTTCCTTATCAATAGCTGCTTATCAATAGGACCAAGTGTCTGCATTTCCTTATCAACAGGACCAGGTGCCTTTGTTCTGCTTAGCAGGCATTTACAACAGACAATACTTTTGTTTAAGCAAGCAAATTCCTCTAACCAGCTTGTACAAACCCCCCGTACAACCCCCTTGTACAACCCCCCTGTACATTGGTCAACTGTCTGCATCAAACTAACTGATAAGTAGGAGGACAGGAGGATTATTATGTCTCTGGTGCTAACGAACCAATTAAACTGGTATGAGCATCTACTGTGCATGCTTCAAAGGCTGCCAGAAGTGATGAAGACTGCTGGAAGAAGTAAACGACCCTCAGAGACCACCACCACAATTCTGTACGTATGCGGGGACCTTTCTGGAAAACTACGTAATCCATACGTAGCCTCATGAATATGTATGTATGCCCAGCGGCTATAAAAGGACGGCTTGTGTGGCAATTGGGGTGATACACGCTAGGTGGAGCTATCCCCCGTGTCTCCCGGCGTCGCAATAAAGAATACCTGCTTGTCAGCTTGAAAACTTTGTTGGCGAGTTTGTTCCTGGGGTTTTCTCCGTATCACTTGGAAAGTGCCTCTGTTGGTGCCTCAGTTCGAGACATAGCAGCTGGAACAACTTTTGTGTCCTTTAAGAGAGGAAATAATAAAGAAAATGAAATGAAGCTGCTCCTCTCACAGGGGAGAGGAAGCTGTGACTTGTGCATTTGCAATCCTGCCCCAGGAAGGTTTTTGCTTTCTCTGTGACTTTCCCCACCTGGAGTTGATTTAATCACTTCTGCCTGTCCCAAGGACTTGCAGCAGTGGTGTGATGCTACTTCTCTGCAGTTTGCAGAAGGGGAGAGCTCTGTCTGGACACACTCCTCAAGAAAGCCATGCCATTAGAGTGTCTTCTATGTAGGCCAAGTCAGAGCCCCACAGGGTCAGGGTTTTCAGGAACAAATGGCGCACAGAGGATTAACAGACTGCCCCTATGTCAGGTGGTGCTGTTCATCCTGCCTGGGCTCGGGAAGCATTGCTGCCACCGGCGCACAGAGCCTGGGCAGGGTGTGGGTGCCCAAGAGCCAGCAGTTTCGGGCTTCCTGCCCTCCTACACAGCCCACTCTCAGGCCCCCAGTGGCAGGCATTATGCCCCCCCCCTCGTGTCTGGAGAGGACTTTCAGACATGTCCCCATGTCCCCTCAGCTCCCTGCTGCCATTCTAACCAGCAAGTGTCGAACAAAAGGCTCAGGAACCTGAGCTGAGCTTTGGCAGAGCCAAGCTACCCAACCGAAAAGCTGCCCCCCATAGCTTCCCTCTGCCCAGGCACGCTTCCTGCCTAGGCTTTCATTGTCCCCGGGGCACTGCTCGGTGCACCTCTGACACAGCTGGCTTCCAGATATAGGGCCCTGGCTCTACAGGCCCCGGGGTGCTGCCCTGGCAGCTCTGTTGCCCTGGGCACCCAGGACTGTGCTTCCTTCTCTTCTTCCATCCTCTCCTCTCCATTCTCCCCAGAAGAGCTGTGCAGCCATGGCAGGGCACACTGCCAGAGACCAGAGGGTGCAGGGACCACCAAGAGCAGGGCTGCAGCTGAGCTGCTATAGCAAAGCCTTGGGAGAAGGTTAGGGTTCTGTCCTGAACCTGGTCCAAGCTCACCTTTGCACGTATGAGTACTGCAAAGGGCAAAGCCTCAGCTTGTGCTCTGGGCTCTCCTCATCCTCTCCTGGTGTCTCGCCACCATGTGGGAATGTCACAAATGCAGGACCCTGCACAGAGAGGTAAGAATGGGAGATGTCGCTGGGCAATGGAAAGGTGCCTCGAGCTGGTACAGTCCCGCAGAGGACAGTCAGCCCCCACGCTCCTATGCCTTAGGGACCTTCCCACCTTGGCTCCCCGGAGGACAGGAATGCTCTTTTCCTAATTATTTTTCCCTGCGGCAGTACCTGGACCTCCCATTGCTCTTGCTTTTCATTCCAAGCCTTCGGGGGTGCCACTTTCACCCTTGTCTTCTGCTGGTACTTCTTGCGCAACGAGTCCCAGAGCTTGTGTTTTTCCTCCTCCACGCACCCGCAGACCGGCACCTGCAGGGCCATAGCAATGCAGCAGTGGGCACTGTCAGCCTCCCCTGCAGAGGGCTGGGGGAATTTTAGCTCTCCCCCTCCCTCCCGCCCCTTCTTTCCAGCCCCTTCTTTCCATCAGCCCTGGTTTGCTTGCAGTCACAAAAGCACAGAATCATCAGGGTAGGAAGGGAGCTCTGGAGATCTGCCAAGGCAGGGCCATCCAGAGCAGGTCACACAGGAACAGATCTAGGTGGGGTTTGAATGTCTCGAGAGAGGGCGACTCCAGCCCCTCCTGGGGAGCCTGTTCCAGGGCTCTGCCACCCTCAAATGCAGGGGCCTTCCATTCTCAACTACCTTCTTCCATTTACTTCCTCTGGGTAAAAAAAGAAATAGCACTGTTCAGTTTACTCTAACATGCTACAATATGTGCATACGTAACTGTAGGTGACGCGTGAGTTACTTCAAGATGTGCTTTTTCATTGAAGTGTGCTTTTCCTTTTACAAATTCTACATCAAGGTGGAAGGAAGGAAGGAGGGCAGGCTGCAGAGTGCTCATACACTGAAGCTGAAGGAACTTCTCCTGAACGGAGTTAAGATGTTCGTTCCAATGGACAAACTACTCTATGCCATGCACTCTGGCCTGAGCCAGTATTAAACATTCCAGAAACTTGGTGATTTGTCTGGATAGCTAATGGCAAGGCTGATAGCAGCAATGTTTTTCAGGGCCTAAAAGAGAGAAGGAAAAAGTCATGATTCTCCTCAATCCAAAATGAAAGAAAACCTTGTATGAAATTAAACAGAAATAGATAAATAACCATCTAGCTGCTCCTCTCATGGTAGTGCAAAAATTGTCATGTATCCAGGCAGTTCCAGCAAGGCAACTGCATTTCCAGCTACTGAAAGACCAGTCCCCATCCCCATTTCCACGTTTTGGCAGTTCAGAGGTCAGTTTGGTAAACCAGATGACACCCAACAGCCAGTTTGTGGCACACCAGCTGATTATGAAAGGAGAACATTTGTGCATGGTTCATTCACGTATTTCAGAAGCCTTTCATAGTAAAGTCCAAGTACATTTCTCTCTACTTTATATAACTCCACTGGGCACTCAGAAACCATTCATTATCTCTGCCTGTCAGAAAGATATTGCAAAACCACACATCACTGAGGTTGTGCAATCTTATTACCTGTGCTGTGCAGTGATGAAGTTGATCTTCAGTATTTAAGGCAAGCAAATACTCTTGTAGAGATCCAAGCTCCTGCAAGAAAGCCTTCAGTGAACACCAACACTTCTAGTAAAGATATCATCCTACTAATTAACATTAAAGTGCAGTAGTCCCCATGAACCAAAGGTATCTGAACTACACATAAGACTCTCTCTGACTAGAACACGGTTTGTGAACACAGAAATCAGTTCATTACAGACTGTTCCTATGTAATGTGCAAAACCAACTCAAGGAAAAGCACATTTAAATACCTTAAAATTAATTATTAAACCAGCATGCCTCTCAGAATAAAGAGTGGCTTTAGGGCTTGCTGTCTTAAGTGCGTAAGGAGGAGTCATGACTATTACATAAGGCTCCACAATGGATATGGCAACAGTATGGCCCCTCTATTAGAATTTGCTGCCAGACTCCACAAGAGAAAGTTTCCAACGTTTCTGAAGCATTTAATGGTTCTAAAGCTCTGATGAACTTTGCCAAGGTAAAGGAAAACTGCTTTTAATTTAACACTGAACTACATATCATTCTGGGCACTGCAGAGAGGAGGGATACAAATACAGGAACTGCTTACGCTAACCCTGTTTTCTGTAACAAAGAAGAGTTCTGCAAGTGCACGATGAAGAGGAAGGAGAATCCCAGGCTTGGCCATGTCGTGACACAAGTTGTTTTCCATAGTGGTAAAAAGCTGCCGAAGTGGCTTCAACAAGGTAAAGTCACAGTCCCTGAAAAAAAGGTAATTCAAATGTAATAGTGAGTAACCGTGACCTTATGCCTGTTTCTGGGAGGGAAAAAAAAGCCAACACAGAACCCCAAACAAATTCAAGAGAACAAAGCCATACAGTTTTAACAGATGCATAAATGAAGGAAGAAGCACAAGAATTATTCTAAAATTTAAATTCAGTCAAGTGTTTCAGCACAATTCATTTCATTCTGAATCAGTGAAGTGGAGAAAACCTCACATCTGTGAATATGTCCAAATGACTTTCGTAAAACTATGTGGCCTCATGAAATGAAGACTTTGAAATACCTGTATCCGTTACTTTGCGAAATGCTGTAGCTCCATGGATTGAAATTATCCAATACTGCACTACAGCACTAAGCAGGTGATGCCCTTGTATAGGGCAGACAAAAACTGATCTATAGCTTTAAAAACAATTCCAACCCTGCCTCCTTCCTACTCCTGAGTTAAAGCCAACTAACCCAAATGTTACTTACTACACAGATAGGATGACAAATATTGGGGGGGGGGGGGGGGGGGGGGGGGGGAGAAGAAACTCAATTTCAGAATGTATCATCAGATTAACACAAGAAAATATTAAATAATACAACCACAATGGAGACTTGGCCTTTCAGCAATTAAATCTGTTGTCCACATGAGAAAGATGACATTTGCTGATGAAAATACCTAAGGGAACTTGAAAAAGTAAGAAATCCATGATTGAAATCCCAAAGCCAGGTTTTCAGACTTGGACACAGACTAGTGTATCTAAAGTTTGCAGAGAGCCAAATGGTTTTATGTAATTGTCACAGCACGAATATACTTTTTGACTTCTCTTTATCAAAGCAAGCTAGCAGGATGCTGTTATTTTAATGATTTTGCTTATTCTGAACTGAAAAGGTATAAGCAGGTAAGTGTCCATGTTCCAGCACTGTTGTCTGTGTTTCCAGTATTTCTCGAGTTAATGTGACTATAAACATATGCAAAACACTAAGAGCTCAACAGTGTTTTGAATGTGTATTTTCATGAGGAATACCCATGCCATACATACTTTTTTTCCTTCAAAACAACATTTGAGCTCAGTGGACCTCTTTTAGAAAGCCAGGAAAAAAAAAAAAAAAAAAGGATGGCTTCAAAATAACCCTTTATAATAAATATCTATCAGGCAGTGTGAATTTTATCTGAAAGGCAAATTATCTACTTCAAATCATTGTTTTCTGCCCTCAAAATAATATCAGCTTAGTCATTTTTTCTTCCCTTTTCTTACTTTTTCTTCACAGATTAATCCTAGAAATCATCATTCAGGAGATGTGATCTTTTGCTTTTTGGTAATTCTGAAATGCACAGAACACTTACCATTAAGCTGGAGGCTGAAGTAAAACACGGAATGGTTTCCACTGTCTAAAGATACAAGGATAATGCCTCTTACATTTTTGTCAGCTAGCTTGAAGGAGGAGTTAAAGAACCTCTATACTGGACGCAGTTAAGCTTCCCTTTTCCAATTGTGTTATGGATCAGTTATGATTTACGAAGAAAGAACCTTTACACAGGCAGCCAAATTCACAGCCCATTAAACAAAAGGTTAAAAACCAGAGAAAGCAAAGCTGCACTGCTTTTACAGGTCAGAGAATTAAATGGCACACTTTCAGTCTAGGGAACAAGACCCTTAAGTGGTTAGGATTAAAAGTGGAAGAGCTATCAAAACGTTTCACCATTTTGCTGTAGGAACTGGAACATTCAAGAAGTTCTTGTCATTGTAGCATCTCCAGCTTCTCAGAGGGGAACACTGGTGGTTAGCTGTAATGCTAAACAAAACAGGTCCTTACCTGTTGTGCTCTGCAATAGTAGATCTGGTTAAAACGGAATTGCCTTCTGTTCCATGGAAAATCCTGTCACCCTGGGACAAGCATGCCAGTTTTCACCGAGAAGCAGAATTTGCAGTTTCATGAAGAAACATTTTAGAAACATTTTTTTACGATTAAAAAGCCCCTAAAAATCTAACAGCTTCTTCCCTTTTTCATCACAAATGGACTCATTGCTCTCTCCTACTCCTAAGAGTTTTGAGAAAGCCCTGTCATCAGATGGAAAGCCCAGAAGCCTTCAAATGCCTGGTTTCAGTTAAGCCTGCTGAGGGGAATTAAGAGGCTTAATCCAGACAGCCTTGTCCGGAAATGAAGTTTCACAAGGTGAAGCTCAAGTTTCACAGCCAAGGCTGCTCCAAAACAATGGGCCTCCAAGTTCACTTTCTTAGCAAACCTCTGCAACTCTATGGAAGGAAAAGGACAGAAAGAAGGTCATAAAAATCCAAAGTATTTCTACATTGCTAACTTGCACTTTGTCACCCAAACTGCTTTGCTAAGAGAGCTCCTACACCTATTTCCATCTACTGACAGCACTCAAAGTCAAAAGCTTCCTGCAATGGCATGGTGCTCAGTGGGTTAAAGCAACTCAAAGATGTCGTCCTTCAGCTCACCAGCATTTGCTACTGTGTTCTCAGAAACGGGCTTAGGAGAGAACAGAGACTGAAGCTGTCAGTCAACTGGAAGCAGGAACACTGTAAGTGAATGTTGTGCAGAACAAGGACTGTGGTGGAACAGAATCAAGATCAAAATTTGTTTCCAGTCACTGAGTGCATGCTTTGACCAAAGGGTGGAAAAAAAAAGCTCAAGCAGCAGAACAGCAGATAAGCCTACTTTCAAAGAAACAAATGCAAGAGCAGCACGTCAGAGCAAACAGGCTGGGACAAGAAAAGGGTTGTCTTTTCTTCCCACCCATCTCAGGAACATCTACATGTAAGTGTCATTAGTTTCTCAAGAGAGTCCGAAACACCATCAATAGCCTACACATCTGAACTTTGAAACACAGCATAGTCACCCGGAAGTTCAAAATCGTTCCATTTCTGTGGAGATCCATGGAAGCTGAGTCAATCCTGCTGGAAATCACTGCTGCTGGACATGAGCCCTCTTCTGTATTACACTGAGAGTCAAATTTGATGGAGAGGTAGATAGCACCAGGAATGTGAACTTTATCCTGAGAAATAAACACATGAATCTTTGCATCCTGCAATACTATATTACCAAAGAGCTACTTCACTTTCTCCATACAAAGAACAAATACTACAGCATATCCAGAGAGAAAAAGAATACCCAAAAAAACAAACAACTCCCTTTACTATTTTTATATGTAGTTCATTTAACAAATGTAAAGCATGGCCTATTGTTTGCGTTAGCTGTTTAGCATGTAAAATTAATTGCTAGGGTTTTATTAGAAGCGGTAATTGTTGCTGATACTGATCTCCACTGCCACAACCTAAAGGTTTCTATGCATTTTAAAGGACAAAAATCAGAAGAATCAGAGCTGCAGATAAATTAAAAGTCCCAAGACTGCCCAGAGGCAACAGTTATTTACTGAACTGCATTAGAAAAAGGCTTTCAAACAATATCAAGAGAAGAAAATAAGAATTGTTTGTGTCAGGATAAGATAGCCTAAAATGAGAAATACAAGGAAAACGAGACTCCACCCCCAGCTTTCATCTAACAGCACAAGGAAGTAACAGGCAAACGGAAATGAACCTTTGGATGAAAGGGTAGAAATATTTGTTCATTAAGGCCCTGAGACCATTTAAGAATATGATGTGCTTCAAACACACGCATAACAAAACCATTGAAGTTATGCACTTTTCACATGATTGAATTAGATTACATAACAGTGCCTTACTGAACATATTTCTTTACAGGGCAAGGCCTCACTCAGACAGCAGCAGCCCTTCCAAAAGCAACACTGAACACATATTTCACAGGTGCTTCAAGCACAAAGGCCCACAGGTAAACACGCGGACCACTGACATTTCTGCTCCAACCACCCTGATGTTTTAGAACTCTTCAAGCCACGCAAATGCACTGTACTACACTACAAGTCTAACTTACCTCAAAATTGGTATTGTTCTTAGAAGGATGTTTAGATTCATGCATCTGCGCTGCCATTCCGGGTTCTTCCATGAACTGGCAAGCTGGCAGTGCCATTGTCCCTAGCATGCTCTCACTGCACCCATGCAGTACCTTCTGCAGAATCTGGGAAGAAGCAACACGTCATGTAAATACAATTTGCTATCAAAACTATTACAAACTTATATACTGATGACTGACAGGAGTAATTTCTAGCCACACAACATTTTGGAAGAGCAAGAAACAAGACATCACAAATGATGTCTACAAGTGTTATTTCCATAAGTGCAGAAGATTGTATTCTGCCCTCTGTTCCAGACCTTTCAGTTCCTATCTAACGAAAACATGACAGCTTTTAGCTCCATCTCTTTCCACAAATGCTAGGAACAAGGATTACCCATAAAGTAGTTAACAGTAAACTAAAGGCTGTAAACAAGGAAGATAAACAACTAAAGACACCTTTAACTTCTATTACTTACAGGTTTTGATTTTAATAAAATATGTTCTGTTTTAGCTTTCAAAATGTACAACTTCACATACAAGAAGGAAGCCATCAGTCTGTGGCTACAGTGTTTGAAAGCAAGAGCTGTGTCTTTAAGAATACAAATAAATGCCATTTAGTCTACCAGGACACGCTAAATGATAATTAAGAACAACCTGAATCTCCACTTTCTCTTATTTTTCAGAGCTTTTGTGTGCTTTTGAATTTGGATTCCTGCTGCTCAAGGCCCTTTATTATAGTAACCTATGACACCTCTTCACGTGCAGTTTTCTAGCTCCTCCTATAAAATGTGATACTAGCTCAGACCAAACGTTCACCTCCACATCAGACAAAAAAATTGATTTCTTGGGAAAAAAGAGTTTAAAAGCAAAGGCAGTATGTAGCACAGTTCCCTGAATGTCTTCTTTGCCTCCATGCACTTGCAGAATAGCCTAACACAAAGGTTTCTGTATTTAATACACCCCAACATATTGTTATTCTTTCTATCAGTTCATCCTGGTGTTTTCTGAACCTACATAAACACCCCACGGCAACAATTGCAATGACATACCCTGTCAAGGACCGGTTCTTTTGGTTTGTTTTGGACCTGCCACTTATTACCTTCATCCGACACTCCTTTGTTTTCTTACTGGGAGTGCCAGTGAATAACAGTTGTTAACTTTTGTGTGCTGCTTTTTGTTTTAAAACTACAGAGAAAGAGGAACAGACTTTTTCATTCCTCCTCCTCCCTCTAGGCCAAATGGGGCAAAGATCCAGGATGAAGAAAACAAGTTGGTTCCTCCTACTGCAGTTACTCCATGGCTAAAATAATCCCTGCCACTCTTTTCCAGACTTCTTCCAGTTGTACTGCGTTTCCATTTTCCTTTAAGTGAGATGAGGGAGTCAAGTCACATGCTGTATTCCAGATGAGAGCATACTCTTGGTTTGGTGGCATACCAGTGCCTTCTGTTTTATCTTTAATTCCTGCTTTCAAGATTGCCAGCACTTCATTTGCTTCAACTGCTACTGAAGCATTGAGCTGACGTTTTCTTTACAACATTCTAATTCCAAATTCACTTCCACCACAGTAAGAGTCAGCCCATCAGTGGAGTAGCAGGCATTACAATATACACATTGAGATCTGCAGCTTTCAAAATGGACTGCCTGTTTGACCAATTTCTCTATCAGATTTATTTTCCCATATAGCTCTTGCACAACTGAGCTGTCGCCATGGAGCTAGTTTTTCCATTTTCTGTTAACAAAATCAGTACGTTAAGACACTGACAGATTCCAACTGCTTTTTCAGAACTAATTTAGATTTTTGCTGTTTCAATTTAGTTTCCCAAAGGAATTGCAAGTATTCCTGTTAGTCAGTCTCGTGGTATGTAGGCACAGGGCTTGATCACATGCACAAGTGAAATCCACTTACTTTTCCCATAACTGCTTTTCCTCTAGCTGCATAAGCATGTCCAGTATGTACGTCACATGGGCTGGACCACTAAGATCTAGGATTTCCTCATTTATTGCCACATCATCTGTCCAGTCAGCTAGAAACGATACCAGAATGTGCCTGGCATAAAGAACAGCAGTTGCCTCATTTACTGACACAGGTAGTCCCTCACAGCCTTTTTACTCCTGGAGTCCAGCTCCTTGTGCACGAGTATTGAACTCTTGGTGCGACGTTGCTTGGCAGAACTAAGCTGTAGCTCACTCTCTGTGTTGCTTATCAGTTTTTGGGCGACTGGATTGGTTTCTTCTGTTGCTTTATCACAGAGTGCAGGTTTTGACTGAAAAAAGAAATGGAAGTTTGAAAATAGGCTCCCAACAATTTACTTCCTTATGTCTGGATATCTGACCAGTCCATCAGACTGCAAGCTGAATTTACAAATGGATTTGTCTTTTACATACTGAAAATCACAGCATCAAAGAAGAGAAAAGTGTGATCTCACACACACCTACAGGGACAGGATTCCTCAAAAAGACAGTTTATGTCGGACTCACTATACACTGATGCATTCAAGACCGTACACGAGCAGAAACGGCAGTTCAAACTCTAACCAGAAGTGTTATTTTAAGCTGACCTACAGAGGCAAAGCAAGTGTCATGCTATTTCTGACAGCGAATGAGGCAAGCTGGCAGGAAGCTTTGGAGATCATTTAGACCAAATCCAACTTAAACCTGAGACAACTTCAAAATTAAGGCTTTGTCCAGTTAAGTTTGGAGAATTTCCAGGGGTGGAGATTTCACAGCTTTGTTCGGCAACTGATAGACAAGTGATACCACACGGCAAGGAATAAGCACCCAAAATAAAGCAAAGAGCTGTGGGACCATGCTATTGAATGGAAACCTAAAGCTTGCAAGTGCAGTGTCTACTTCACAAGACTAACTTATTGCTTCCTTGTTCTGCTGAAATTATTATAACAATATGCTAAAACAGTAACACGGCATAAGCTTACAGTAATTAGACACAATCTCTCTTTCTCTCGTATAAAGAGAGGAAATTACAGTGTGCAGTCACAAGGTGTTCCCCTGACCTGAGAATCAAGTTCTCCTACTTCCTTAAGGAAGAGATACTTGCTTCTTGTGTGTGCTTATTCATTTTGGCATAAAACAGTAACAACAGATTATTTCACAAAAGAGAAAACCTCAGCTTTGAAGTTACTAAACAAGACTGAAGTTACTTCCATGCCTAAATTATTTCACAACTGCTCTGTCTTGGAGATGGCACATACCAAACAGGTTAAGATGATCATATCTGTATCTACTGCTTTTGAACTCTGCTCCTTCAGCCTCAAACGTCTGCTGGGCTGCCACTTCTGAGGCAGCGTTTGGATCCTCTCATCTGTTGTAATTACATCTCCATCAAACCTTACAAGAGGCAAAAGAAGAAACAAAAGTCACAAACATGTTTCAAAAGTAATGCAAACTAAATTGGTGCAATTAAATGGAAATTAAATCTTTCCACCTTCTGGTTTTCAAAGAGTCATTAAACTCTGCCTGTTTCTATCATATCACGTTAACTGGCATCCCTGGAGGTTTTAAATGTTCTGAAATTGCTCATCTCTGTGAGAACACAGTGGCTCCAGGACATGCTTTGATTACTACAAGCCACGCATAAGCTCTCCATTCTTTCTCCGTTAGGAGCATTTAAAGACATAGTAGCTCTTCATATGGGAGTTACCATACTGAAAAGAACGTGCAACATATTTCAGAGGTTGATGACTTGTTTCCATAAATACAACTTAGTAGGAGTTTATTTCCTTTCTTTTTCGTACATGAAAACCTAATTGTACCCTTGGAACAATTTCTATTTGGCACCTAGTAGATTTTAGGTTACCACCCACATCTAATAACTTTCTGTTTCTGCTGGCTGGACCCACTCTTGCACGTACCTCTTCTGAACTTCCAGGAACAAAGAATCTGTTCTTTTCATTTGCAACTCATACAGGGCTCGGAGAATACGCAGAGGTGCATTGAGCGCATCATGCGTCATCTGAGCGAGGGGACAAAAAAGGAAAAAAGATGACATTACAGAGTAAAAAGATGAGTTTCTTTAAGGATGACCTAGATATTATTTTCCCATATATTTATCATATGGGTAAGAAATTAATGAACTTCATATCTTGATTAGTAAAAGTGAAAAACAATTTAGCAAAAAGCTTTATAATGATTTTGTAGTGTTCATGACTGCAGATATAATTTATTACCTTTAGATAACAGTACACTGAAATCATAGACCCATATTCTGTGAACTTACAAGAAAAACAGCCATATAGACTACCAAATATTTTATACAACCAGCAACTTCCAAGAAATGTCAAAGGAGGTAAAATTAAGTACCAAGAAGCATATTTTGGTGGCTTCTTCCAAACCTTCCAGAGGATCAAGTTTGTTCTGCTCTAGATCTACAGGACCAACAATGGGTGGCTCCACATCTTGATCTCGTTCCCTTTCTTCCGGTTCAGCATCCTCACATTCAAGCCAGGGAACTGATCTCATTCTTAGAGGAATACAGCATTACTGACAAAATCTACATAGAAAAAAGGCAGCATATGGTGTGACAGCTGTAGATATTATTAGTGTATCTGCAATCAGCATTTTATATGAACATTTTAAGACTTGGACAGTGCTTAGCACACGCTATTCTAAAGACCAACAGCACCTAAAAAAAGAGAAAACACCACCAAAAAACAACCAACCAAAACCAAACCCAAACCACAAACCCCTAACTATTTCCCTCTTTACAAATGAGTTGCGCCTTCCAGGCTGCTACAAAGACAATTTAAGTGACCAGCCAAAAGTGGAAAAAATTGAGAAAATAATTATTTAACCATTTCAGTACATCAGAGGCTTGAGGATTCTTAAACAAGTACAGAGTAGAAGTGACTAAACACCAGCCACCAATGCCCCTACACACTCTTCTCCTTCAGCACAGCCACACACTAGCACTCCTAATAGGAAGAAAATCATGTTACTTCCTTGGTCCTCCAATTTGTGATGGCAGGAGGAATTTGGCTGGCTTTGCATGCACGCTCAGGCTTTGGGATGGAAGGGGTATTTCTGGCAACCAGGTCCCTGGGGAAGGCGTGAATACCAGAGGAAGCACAAGCCCCATCGCATGAATTAGCTGGCAAGACAAAAGAGCTCAAAGAATAACCTCCACGTTCTCCCACTCACAGCGCACTTTCACATCACTGCTTTTGGTTTTGCTGAGTGTCTCTCACCAACCCCACCCTGCGCTCTCCCAGCCTGGCAAAACCCTCCCTTGGAAGCCCAGTGAGTGAGCACCGCTGGAGCTGCTCACCGCTCCCATCCAGGCAGAGCTCATTGCCTTTAGAGAACTAACAAAGTCATTCCTCTAAGAAGAGGGGTCACTTTACTGACTAGAATGGAAAGTCATCTATTAGAGACTGCTTTAGGAAGGCAACGGTTACCAAGTCATCACTTTTCACTCACTGAGATTGCAACTGAATTGGTGGCGATGAAGGTAGCTGGAGTAAGAAAAACGGTCCAATTTCAAACCAAAGATACTCCTGTTGCTTTGCACCTTGGTGGCTTTGCACAGGATGGGCCAGCCCATGTTCTCTAGAGCACCAGGAGCCACACGCAATCTCAGTGACCTCCAGAGGGAACCAAACCTCTACCAAGTGGGAATTGCAGAGCAGTACATGGAGAGGTGTGTGTCTCCTGCCTCCCCAATTCCTCCTTCCACTGGTTCCCTGCTAGTCTGACACAGGACACAGCTCTAGGGAAGGTGGCACCTCCTCAGTCTCCCCGGTGTGGAGCCCACCCACCCAGCTCACATCCGACCATGACACACCCTTCAGGGCTTCAGAAGCTCTTGGAAGAGGAGGAGTACAGGCAGGAAGGGGGAGTGACCTGCCCCCTTTCAAACCCATCCTCCACCAACTTCCAACTTAAAGGGAAGTAACACAAGTAACACTGCCCTAGGCTTCAGGAACAGCACAGGGACAGCGTGGAACAGAGCCCCAGTCCCACAGTAAAACTGCATCAGAGTTTACCTCCAGCAAAAGACACATTCGTTGGCACAGGCCAGGCTCGCTGTGGCCTCCATGCAGCAGTGGCTCTCAATTCCATAAACTGTGTGCTTGTAGCAGCCTCCTCAGCCTCGGAGCATCAACTAACAGCAGAGAAAGACACAAACAAATTCCAAGAACATTAAGCTGAGCACAGAGGTTTAAATCTGCTCCCCAGGCACATTTGCAGTTTTCAGTCACTAAAAACCTGGGTGCCCAATGTCACCTGGGACACACAGTGCAATCAAGAGCACACCGCAGAGCAGCTCACAATGATGACAGATGCACCCTGGTGTAAGAAATCCATAGCATGCAGACCATGGAATCACAGACTGCTTTGGGTTTAAAAGGACCTTACAGCTCATCCAGTTCCAACCCCCTGCCCCAATGTGACAATGGTACCTTTCAATCTACCTTCCTCCTCCATCTGAAGAGTCCTGGCCATCCAAAAGAAAGTCTCCACCGAGCAGTGGGGAAAGAACACGCAGGTGACCCCTGACAGATGCACAGCCTTGCTATACAGCTGGAAAATTAAAATGGGAAATGCTGGTTATTCCACCCATTCCTCAAACAACAGAGACTTCAGGAGATTCACAAATTCTAGGAAACCAAGGGCAGGTTGGACAGGGCTTGGAGCAACCTGCTCTACTGGAAGGTGTCCCTGCCCATAGCAGGGGGCTGCAGCTGGATGAGCCTTAAGGTCCCTTCCAACCCAAACCACTCTATGATTCTATGATATTCTGGATTTCGTAAGACAGGCAATTCAACACTTTTCCTAAAATTTGCAGCTTTTAGGCTGCTTCCCAGAATATGACAGAACACAATCTTTTTAATCTGAGCTATCTCTATGAAACTCAAAACTAATGCTTCCAGCCCTGGTCCTGCTTTCACCCGATACAAACCTCAAACAAATCTCCTGAAGATACTCACATATTGGTGTGAATCTGAGTCAAAGCCACTGCCTGTAACCAATGTCAGTGTCTAGAGCACTTTACATTCAATTCCTGATTTAGCTAAAAATAGTAGGCTCCTATCTAAGCACACAGAGCTCCTATTTACTTTATGAAATTGCTTTACAGTGCTGCATCAAATTTCTGTTCTTTAATATAAACGTGTTCTCTGCTTTTCTCTCTTAGTCACAGCACTGATGAAACATGACAAGATTTTCTTTAGACATCTCGTAGCCTTCTCTGATGCTAAAAATGATAGAAGTATTTGTAAGAGTAAACAGCAGAATCATCAGTGGGCTCGGGATGTCCCACAAATATTCAGAACAACACAGCAGTGGGCTCTCGAAACTCCTCATGATGAACCAGTTCCTTGACGCCAGGCTTTTCACTAGGAAGGTGGCACCTCACTTGTGGATTTTTATCCTCTCGTATTTTTGTCTTACTTCTAGTATGACTGGAGGGAGGGGAAGAAGGGGGAGAAGGGAGAAAAGAATAGAATCGGTAGATAACGAAGGATAAATACCTTCTCCACTATTTCCGGAGTTCTGCCTTTGATAGGGGGGTGGTAAATTATCCAATGGCTCCCATGATAGTTTGTTTGTTTTCTCTTCTGTCCCTTTCTTCTCCCTCAGGGGAAATAGCAAAACCGCTACAGAGGATCCTCTCCACAATGCGGCATAATCACTTTCCTCCTGATTAAAGGGTTCCTTGCCATTTACATATGAATTTAAAGCCTGACAATTCCAATCATCAAAAGTTCCAAATATTGGCCAATATTTGGCATTTCACTATGAAATCTTCGCTGCAGCCACTCACTTTGGGGATTGCCGTTCAAAGAACTCTTCAAAAACAAAGTTAATCATGCAGCAAAGCCAAGAGACAAGGAACTCATCCCTGCCACACCACAAAAATTAGGGATGTGCTGGCATCTTCACGAAGTGCTGATTGCCACAGTTTATTGAACACCAATGCTGAAGCCCTTACCACCCTCACAGGGAAGAACTCGTGCCAGAGATCTCCCTTGACCTGCTCCTCACGCCCTGGGGATGCAGCCCAGCACACGGGGGGGGGGGGGGAGGGGGGGGGTTCTGGGCTCAAGCGCACACTGAAGCCAGGTCATGGGGAGATTCTCGTCACCCAAAACCCCAAGTCCTTCTCCTCAGGGCTGCTCCATCCGATCCCCACTAGACTGTGCCCACAGTCCCAAAACAACACGTTCAAGTGCCCTTGCGTGCCCATTCCACTGGAATGACAGACTGCAGTATCTTTGTTTCAGGGACCTCACAGTGGCGATGAAACCTTCCCACTTCTCTATGTGGTGTTCTGCTCCTGCTGTGTACCTCAGGAGGCAGGAGTTATTTTAGCAGACAGCAGAATAACAGGAAAAAACAACAGAAAATTAGATTCCCAGCTCTTGGCCACTGTCACTTGCTCATTCTTCACAGCAGGATTTTAATAGCTTGAAATGTAAAACTACAGCTTGGAAGATGAAATTTGGTTTCATGAATGTACTACTGCTTTTTTAAACAATACTTCATTTGGAAATTGTACTACCTGAGTAAGCGTCTACTTTTTTAATTTCAGTTTAGAAAATGAGAGAAGGAAAGAGAGCATCTACCTTTGTCCATCAGCAGAGCTTCACCCCACAATGGCTCCCAACCAGTTTGTAACCTGGAAACCAACAAAACAATAATCAAACTAGGATAAGTACCCAAGGTACCCAGTGCCCACCCACAGTATTCTCCATTTCCTCCTGGGAGCACAGAGGAGCAAAGGCCATGGCTGCCCAAAGGACTTCAGACAACTTGGAACACTTTCTCCTCACCGGGTGTTTATTTCTATTGCTCTGTCCTGTCTGAATCAACAGAGGGTGGCCAGAAAACTTCTCCACGTGACAGGAAGGCAGACCAACAGGTCTAGCCCAGTGACATGGAATACCTCGCTGACCCCAGGGGGGATGGGATGTGGGAAGGAGCAGGACAGGGAACCAGAAGCATCTCCCCCCATCCCTAAGCCATCATCCCACAACAGACTTTTCCCCAGAACCACAGAGACCTAATTCCCACTGCTTCTTGGTAGGTCTGGCCAGCCTGGAGGACAACATCTGATTCAGCAGGGAGGGCAGAGGCAACGAACCACAATGCAGGGCTCAGCTTGAACCCAGACTTCACAGGTTCACCAATTCCACCTTCACTGGCCATGAAGGAGCTGCAGAGAGGGAGCCGCTGCGTTATGCCCAGAGGAAAGCTGATTTCACATCACTTTCCTGCTCCTCAACCAAGATCAATACAACTTCATTTCAATTTACTGGCACAGGAAGATTAATTCCACAGCATTTGTTAAGCACTAAGTACTATTATTACCCAAACTGCTCGAGTTGGGTTCTTTTTCCTCTTTGAAAAAAGTGCCTAGGGACCAATATGTCTGAAGGATTAAAAGTCACTTCAAAAACCAACATAAAAATAAGAGGGATTTGAGAAGCCCGACTGTGAAATTCACACTGCAGCACTTACACATTGATGGCCTGGCTGTCCCCACACCAGCACATTTCAACTGACTGCTTAAGGCTGACACTTTCAAGAGAAAAAAAAACAGCTTTTAGGTATCAAGTCTCCTTCCTGCCAATCAGCATGAAATTAACAGGGGAGAAAAGCCTTCTGCTCAGCAGAACTGCCCTTCATCTCCTACAGCAAGGAGCACAGTGAGCCTGCTCATATGTCACCATGTGTCTCTTGCATGGTGAGGTCCCAGGGGAGTGTGACTGTGCCCCAAAGTCCCCCACAGCTCCGAGGACACTGAGCCACAAACTACAGTGAGAGCTGCACCAGCTAAAAATTAAACTGCATGAAGACGCAGATACCCAAGTGGCTGAGGACACTCCTGTCTCCTCACACCAGTTCTAGCCTTGCTGGGGGCTAGGACACAGGCAATTTTAGCCTGACCAGTTCCCCTGAAGCGACTCTCCAGGAGACTCTATGGGCAGCACAGGTGAAGTGGCTGCAGGAGCAACCAGAGGGAACCCCCTGTTACATGGCAACGGAGCCAATTGCACATTAAGCAGGGCTTTGGGGACATCAGTGTCAGGCTGCTCCTACGTCCTGAGCTCCCTCTCCCCATCCAGCTCTGTGGGAATGGACAATATTCCAGCCTTTTCCTCCCTAAATGAAGAAACCCCTATACAGCACGGAAGAAAGAACTACTGCAAGCCAAAAAAGCCTTGGTATTTCATACAGCTGATCCTCCAATCCTCTCCTGGAAAAAGACATCAGCACTTCTAACATGGAATATATAGTCTCAAAAGCCAAATGCAATACTGGGGACACATTTATCTATGACTGGATGAGACCCAGAAGACCCTGTGGCAACTTCTGACCAACATTTGGAGGGACAGCCAAACGCACAACTGCATTTGGCTGCATCACGTCATCTCTCCCACCCGCAGTCTGTCCTACTTATTCCTTCAGCATGTCTTTGCAAACAGGCTTCTCCAGCAAGGTCCGATTCTCAACTGAGACCTCCATGTGCACCTCAAGTTTGTGTCCTCAAAGGATTTCTTGACAAGAAACCTTTGCCAAACGTGAAAAGGGTGCTGCACTCCTGCTCTCTCTACTACAGCTGCCCAAGGCAGGCACCTTGCTGATGGCAACCAGCACAGCCCCAGCCTTATTTATTCCACTTTTCAGAACCCAGCAACAGCATTCATCTGAGTTCATTCTCTCACTGATCTCTTGTCAGTAGAAGTAAGATGGCTGCTTTTAAATGGGCTTTAGATTAAAATTCAATTGCAAACGGGACATGCTCACCCAGATCTGCTACCCAGTTGTATGAGGAAAGAGAGGAAGCAGCTAAACTGAGCAAGGTGCCAAGCTCTTAAGTTACTTAAATCAACTTCCACCATGTGGAGAGCCCACAGCTTCCTCTGAAGGCCAAGAAAATTGTACTCATTCAACATCAGAGTCTTACAAACTTCAGCCAGCTTTAGTGATGAGAAGGGGTTTACTCATTTTGCTTGCTGCTGCCAGGGGTCCCGGCTATGGTTACAAGAAGAAACAGCACATACTTGCAGAACTTCAAAACCACTGTATGAAGCTGCTGAACTTGGGCCTTCACCATGTAGGTAACCGAGAGAAAGGGTGGTGACCCTGCTCAGCCACCACAGTGAGCACTGGCCACCCCACGCTTTTTCAGACTTGGAAGCTAGAGAAATTAAATCAATCAGAACAGTTGTTACACATCTGCTCTAAGGAAGCAGAGTCTTTCCAGCTCTGCAGAGCCTGTTTCTTCAAGCAGTTGTTTTATGGCTGGCCAGCAACACAGGCAGCCAGGGCAGTTTGGGCTAAAAGAAAGTACAAAGGTTGAAGTGAGACCAAGCAGTGCTAAGCTGCAAACCAAACATGGGAGGGCACGTGTCCAAGAGTCACTCTGAGGGGCTTCTCAGTTCTGTTTCCCCACTGCAGCTTCTGCTGAACAACCCTGGTGAAAGCTCAGGCCAGCTCACCTCTTCCATCACCTTTGCCACAACTTCAATGTGGCTCTGCCAAGGGAAATGATGGAAAAACCAAACCTTACCAATGGCCCAGAACTCTGAACCTGCCAGGACTCCCCATGAACACATTCACTTCTCTGCTCTTAAGGCACATTACTCATAAGCAATCACTCTAACTGAATATTTGGATACAACACCTTCCAAACAATACGGACTCTTGTCTCCATGGGAGGCTGCTCACAGTCCTGATGCATCTTCAGATATTAAGGCTGAACAAACACAATCCACTTATTATTTCTAAAGCCCAATATTCAAAGGAATCTGTAAATTATAAGCAGGCTCATAGTAATCAGCTCAACTCCTGACTAAAGTCTTATCCAAGTCTGCACATTAGTTGATCCTGCTCTAGATTATAAACTCTGAATGAGCTAGAAGCCTGCCAAGCTTCAACAAAATTGTCATTTTATTTACTACAGAAAGATATTTTTAGACGAGCCTTTGGGTGAAGAAAGTGTTATCATGCAGTAACACTGAGCTGATAAACATTTGGTGATTGCTGGCCCAATCCAACTGGACTTTAATAGGCCATGGGCAGATTTTGAACTGAAGAGATGGCCAGCACCACCGATGGTGACTGCTCCCTTGTCTGGGGCAAAACATTTCTGTGACCATTGAAACTGCATTGCAGCATTTCAACTCTACACTGGAAACAACAGTGCCTAAAAACCAGTCCCTTAAAAGTCCTTTCACTGAAATTCAAAGAATTCATTGAGGGACCCTGCAGTATTCTCAGGCACAGAAGCAGGACACTGCCAACTACATACCCATGCTGTGTTCCAGGATATCCAAGGCATTCTGGTTTTGACGCTTACCAGTGCCATACCCGTGGCATGTCCTTCTAAGCTCCTGAAAACGTACAGATTTTGTGCCCATGCGAGCTATTATGCTATTTTAGTTTCTCAAGCAGAACAGATAAGATAAATCAAATTTCTACAAGTACAGCTTGTGAACTGCTTTTGAGGACTGCTGACTATTTGATCGTGGCAAAATGTCCAGAAAGAAACCCAGGGATACTTTCCAGTTCAGATCTCTACACCACCAAAAGCTGCTTTACAGGCAAGCCTTTGAAAGCACAGAGCAAAAGATTTAATTCTGAAAGAATGAAGTAGAGCAGTGGTTGAAAAAAATCCTCAAAAAGTACGAGAAAAGAGACTTACCCATCCTCCTCTAAGACTGCAGTCACCATTAGCTTGGTGAAAGCCAGTCTGGTGTCACATTGTCTTCACAAACTCAAATGACTTTCCCAAGGCTTTTCTTCCAAGTAACACAGAGCTGGCAAATCAGTGTGGTTCCATCAGCCGTCTCCTTAAATAAAAGCTGTCTTGTTTGAAGCACTGATTATTTGTTGAGGCTGAAACTCATGCAGAAGGGGGAACTTCACACTAGGAGACTCTTGACAGGCAAAAAAGATCCCAGTTTTCTGCAAGAGTCTGCAGTTTAAAAGGGCCTGAGCTGAAGTCACTGACACACAGCAGTAACCCATCACCACTGATTTAAGGTGCATTTTTAAAGTGGTAACACAACTGCTGCACTAGAACCACCACCCAAAAGACAATGTTCTGATAAAGCTAGAAAATTAGTAAGGAAAACAAGAAATACTGTTGTTGAAAGGAACCTGTTCAAACTATATCACTATTTTATACAAATATAGAAAGAAGTGGAATATGGGCAGTGGAAGGTTTCAGATTGCCCAAGCATGATGGAGAAACACCCAGCTTCATTCCTAGCTCTGCTCAGTCTTCAAGAAAGTGCTTTTAAAAACCACAAAAGTCTTGTGATTTCTGGAAGGACTTGCTTCCATGACCTCAAAGCAGGACAGAAGATATGAGAAGGGACTGCAGGACTGCAGCAGCAGGATTGCTTGCCCAGCCTGAAGAAGAGAAGGCTCAGGGGAGACCTTGTAACAGCCATCCCTAGAATGACTAGGTTTTGCAGGCCTGACTCTTCTCTTGTGTAGTTACTGGAGAACTCCTGATATAACTACATTTATCACAGAATCCCATTTTCCATAGAATTCCAACCTGGTCTGGGTTCAAAGTTCATTCAGTTCCAAGCCCCTGCCAGGCAGGAACACCTACTAGACCAGACTGCTCCAAGATTACATCTGTAAACTGAAATCTTTAAACATGGCTTTACCCTGCCAGAGAGGAGATTTAGATGAGCTCTTAGACCCAAAGTTCTTCCCTGTGAGGGTGCTGAGGCACTGGCACAGGGTGCCCAGAGAAGCTGTGGCTGCCCCATCCCTGGCAGTGCTCAAGGCCAGGTTGGATGGGGCTTGGAGTAAGCTCCTCTAGTGGAAGGTGTCCCTGCTTGTGGCAGGGCCTTGGAACTGGATGAGCTTTACGATCCCTTGTAACCCAAAGCAGGCTGGGATTCTATGATTTTAGGATAATGAATTCTGTCCCTGGAACATCACAACTTCTCTGGGGAGTTGACCTTTTTGTCAAAAAAAATTAGAGTAGGAAGGTAACCTTCCCTCCAGCGTGGCTTTTGTTCTCCAAGTGGCCACTTCTACAGACCGTAAGAAAAGCACAGTTTCATTCACTGCCCAAAACCAAACCAATACAGACGCGGTCAGAAAGTGAACCAGTGTGAAACACCTCTGTGACTACACAGCACAACGCAGAGCCAGCACAGACCCTGCACCACAGAACAGCCAGGGCAGTCTCACCAGCCCATCTCAGGCCCCTGTGGGGTGAAGCAACACTTGAGCTGCCTGGGGGGACTGGGTGCACCCTTCCATAGAGGCAGTAGCCCC
The DNA here is from genome assembly GCF_033815535.1 of Pezoporus flaviventris. Lineage (NCBI taxonomy): Eukaryota > Metazoa > Chordata > Aves > Psittaciformes > Psittacidae > Pezoporus > Pezoporus flaviventris. Next base: position 217,407 of record NW_026892791.1, on the reverse strand, counting down.
TCCAACCTATGAAGCAGGGGACTTGCTGCAGACAAGAACGCTTCCCTCCCCACTGCCCAGTTCTAGGCAGCCCTGTCTCCAGCAGCCCACTCCACTCCTGCCAGAACCACCAGTCCCCTCAACTGCCTGCAGGCAGGCAGAACAATGAGACTTCCGGATCAAACACAGAGACTAGTAACTAAATAAAGGAATAAACAAGAAATCTCAGGTTGTAACAGTGCTGCGGCTGCTCTGCAGCACACTGCAGGGTCACTGCCACATTGCACCTTCAGAGTTGAAACTGAAAAGATGTTTTGAACCAGCCCCTGCAACCTCTCCGCTGGTCCCAGCAGCACCATGATGGACACAAATAGGAGAGGAAAGACACTGCCACTCCTTGCCAAGCTTTCACTTTGTTCCTTCACACTACAAATGTAATGAATGGCTCTTTATTTTATAGCTGTACTAATGTCAAGGCAAAAAAACCCAGTGACCATGGGCAAACACATCACCAGTCACTGACAAAAGCTCAGACCAATCCTGGGGAGCAAAGGGGTTGGGATCCCACAGCTGCTGGACTCACACAGGACATAGTCAGAAAATCAGAGCCCAGCTCTGAAGCAAGGTGCTTCCACTGCAATAACACAACTGTGCTCTCAGCAGCATCGGGAGAGATTCTACTGATTCAGCAAGCAAGAAAAACTGAACACATTCTCATCCTAAGAAATAAAAGAAATTAAACTGAACTGCCTTCAGTCTCCAGCTGAACAGAAGCTCCCATCACCCTTCTCCTGGCTCTGCCACTCAGAACTGAGGCTTCTGAACTGCAGGGCCCTCAGTCCAGCTCTTCTCAAGCTTGTCCTCCTTTGTTTTGAAAAGGCCATTAAGTTCTCTACAGCTTGTTGGAAGGCCACTGATCTGATCACCAGTGGATTGGTAAAGTTCATTTGAACTACCTTCTTCTCTGGAAATAAAGTTTCAGTAACAAAATCAGAGTTTGAAACAGAAGTAAAAGCAGGGGCAAAGCTGATCTTTAAGCAGTCTTACAGGAACACACACCCTCGGAGCTAAAGGCATGTTGGACTATCATCTTCTCTCCCAAGCTGCTTAGCAGCTACATTAAACCCTTTGAACTCTGATACACTCACCACACTCAGAGTGCATCACACTCGGATGTGTTACCCAGCTTCAGGTTCCTCCCTGAAATGATCAGCTACCAACAGCCCCTGCCTAAGCCCTGTCCTGTCCCTGCTCAGAGCCTGCCATGACTGAGGGTCCACAGCAGTACCTCTAACAAAGAACACCGTCTGCCACTTGGCTTGCTAAAAGTCCACCACTAAGACTTCAAAGCCTGAGCCACCATCTGCTCTTTGCAGAACCTCACCTTGTTCTGGGAGTGCTTCTCTCGGAGCTGGGGTTATCATCTCTTGCTTCCCACCCTCCTCCTTCCTCCCTGCGTTCTCTTGAGCCAAGCTCATTCCAGCATCTCCTTCCCCGAGCTCACGTTCTCTCTGTTTAAAGACAAGGAATTGCAACCATTTAGATCCAAGCATCACAGTTTAAATGCTGTGGCACGGTTCAGCCACAGACCTGCTGAGCTTAAAACTGACACAAGTGTCCACACGTTAATTCTTGTGTTCCTGTAAATCTGCTTTTTACCCCTCTTCCCATCGGACTCTGACCTTTCAGTTTTAGATGGAAGACAGAAAATACACTTAAATAAATAAATAAATCACCACACCAGAAACCAGGTGGCCTTGTTCTACTAACACAGCAACCAGCTTCAAGCAACCTGGGCTAGTGGAAGGTACGTGGGGCGGAACTAGATGAGCTTTAAAGCCCCTTCTAATCTGTCATGGTTTAAATCCAGTCAGGTAACTTGTTCACTCACTCCCAGTGAGTGGTGCCGAACTGACAACAATCGAGGTCCGTGTCCCCCTCTCACCGGGGTTCTCCCCCACTCCCGGAGGAACGGGGAGGAGGATCGAAAAAATGCAACTCCCACGGGTTGAGACAAGAACAGTCCAGCAACCAACGTACACAAATCACCACCGCTACTATCAACTACAACAATGATAAGGGAAAATAACAAGGGAAGAGAATACGATACCACCGGCCAAGAAAACAAGTTCCACCCGGAAGCCCGTGTCCTTCCGGGTAACTCCCAGTCACCCCGGCCATGACGTGCTGTGGTATGGAATACCTCCCTGGCTAGCCCGGGTCAGGCGCCCCGTCTCTGCTTCCTCCCGGCTTCCCCTCCTCCCTGGCAGAGCATGAACCTCACAAAGTCCTTGGTCAGGGTAAACATCACTTAGCAACAACCAAAAACATCGACTTCACCAACACTGTTCTCAGGCTGGAAGTCAAAACACAGCACTGTACCAGCTACCACAAAGGAAAAAAAACATGACTGCTACTGCTGAACCCAGGACATTATCCACCCCTTATTCCATACCATTCACGTCATGCTCAGATCCCACATTTTCAATACACCATTGCTCTCCCATATATATACATCCATATACATACAGACCAAGAGGAAAAGATCATTTTCTTAGTGCATGGACCAATCCCTATAATGCTGCCGAGTCCATTCGGTCCATGATGTTCAAAGTTCATTCTCTGTTGGGATGATGGCTGGAGGGAAGTCAGGGCCAGTCGCTGGTGACCTGGAGACATCTAGCTGATGGGCTATAAAAGCATTACACAGCAGGCAACGGCATACAATTGAGTTCACTGGCTGTTTTCCCCTAAAATCAAATCCCCTTGAGGTATACATCGGACTTCCCCATCTTCCCGCATTACCCACCAAGTATATCCAGGTCCCTGTGCAAAAGCAATCCCACGAGTGGGTTTGCCTTTACCTGAAGCAGGAATAACCCAGACTGTCTTCCCCAGCAAATTCTTCATATGCACCACGGGAACTTTGTCCCCCTCTACAATATGTAAAAGTTCTGACTGGGCTGGGCCAGCCCTGTTGGCAGATCCTCTGGTGTTGACCAACCAGGTGGCCTTTGGTAAGTGTGTATCCCAATGCTTGAAAGTTCCCCCACCCATTGCTTTCAGTGTAGTTTTTAACAGCCCATTGTACCGTTCGATTTTCCCAGAGGCTGGTGCATGGTAGGGGATGTGATATACCCACTCAATGCCATGCTCTTTGGCCCATATATCTATAAGGTTATTCTGGAAATGAGTCCCATTGTCTGACTCAATTCTCTCTGGGGTGCCGTGTCGCCACAAAATCTGTTTCTCAAGGCCCAGGATAGTATTCCGGGCAGTGGCATGGAGCACAGAGTATGTTTCCAGCCACCCGGTGGTTGCTTCCACCATGGTAAGCACATGGCGCTTGCCTTGGCGGGTTGGTGGCAGTGTGATATAGTCAATCTGCCAGGCCTCCCCATATTTATACTTCAACCATCGTCCTCCATACCAAAGAGGCTTTAACCGCTTGGCTTGTTTAATTGCAGCACATGTTTCACACTCATGAATAACCTGGGCAATAGTGTCCATTGTTAAGTCCACCCCTCGATCACGAGCCCATCTGTATGTTGCATCTCTGCCCTGATGGCCTGAAGTGTCATGGGCCCACCGGGCCAAAAATAATTCACCTTTATGTTGCCAATCTAAGTCCATCTGAGCAACTTCAATCTTAGCTGCTTTATCCACTTGTTGGTTGTTCTGCTGTTCCTCAATGGCCCTACTCTTGGGTACATGGGCATCTACATGACGTACCTTCACCACCAGGTTCTGCACCCTGGCAGCAATATCTTTCCACAGTGCAGCAGCCCAGATGGGTTTACCTCTGCGTTGCCAGTTGCTCTGCTTCCATTGCTTCAACCACCCCCACAGGGCATTTGCCACCATCCATGAGTCAGTATAGAGATAAAGTACTGGCCACTTTTCTCGTTCAGCAATGTCCAGGGCCAGCTGGATGGCTTTCACCTCGGCAAACTGACTTGATTCACCCTCTCCGTCAGCAGTTTCGGCAACTTGTCGTCCAGGACTCCATACAGCTGCCTTCCATCTCCGATGCTTTCCCACAATACGGCAAGAGCCATCAGTAAACAAGGCATACTGCTTTTCACTTTCTGACAGTTTATTATATGGTGGGGCCTCTTCAGCACGCATCACCTCCTCCTCTGGTGACATTCAAAAATCTTTGCCCTCTGGCCAGTCCATGATGACTTCTAGAATGCCTGGACGACTGAGATTTCCTATTCGAGTTCGTTGTGTAATTAGTGCAGCCCATTTACTCCATGTAGCATCAGCTGCATGATGTGCAGAGGAGACCCTGCCTTTGAACATCCAGCCCAGCACGGGCAACCGGGGTGCCAGGAGGAGCTGTGCTTCAGTGCCAATCACTTCTGAAGCAGCTCGAACCCCTTCATACGCTGCCAGTATCTCTTTCTCAGTTGGGGTATAGCTGGCCTCAGATCCTTTATATCCCCGACTCCAAAAGCCAAGGGGTCGACCTCGAGTCTCCCCTGGAGCTTTCTGCCAGAGGCTCCAGGTAGGACCATTCTCCCCAGCTACAGTGTACAGTACATTTTTTACATCTGGCCCGATCCGGACTGGTCCAAGTGCTACTGCATGAACTATCTCGCGTTTAATTTGCTCAAAGGCTTGTTGCTGCTCAGGGCCCCATTTAAAATCATTCTTCTTCCGGGTCACATGATAGAGAGGGCTTACAATCGAACTGTAATTCGGGATGTGCATTCTCCAGAACCCCACTGCACCCAAGAAAGCTTGCGTTTCTTTCTTATTAGTTGGTGGAGACATTGCTGTTATTTTGTTGATCACATCTGTGGGGATCTGTCTACGTCCATCTTGCCATTTTATTCCCAAAAATTGAATCTCCTGTGCAGGTCCCTTGACCTTACTCCGTTTTATGGCAAAACCGGCTTTCAGCAGGATTTGGATTATTTTCCTCCCTTTCTCAAAGACTTCTTCCGCTGTATCGCCCCACACAATAATGTCATCAATGTATTGCAGGTGTTCTGGAGCTTGCCCCTGTTCCAGTGCAGTCTGGATCAGTCCATGGCAAATGGTAGGGCTGTGTTTCCACCCCTGGGGCAGTCGGTTCCAAGTGAACTGGACACCCCTCCAAGTAAAAGCAAACTGTGGCCTGCACTCTGCTGCCAAAGGAATTGAGAAAAATGCATTGGCAATATCAATCGTGGCATACCACTTGGCTGCCTTTGACTCTAGTTCATACTGAAGTTCTAGCATGTCCGGTACGGCAGCACTCAATGGTGGTGTGACTACATTCAGGCCATGATAGTCTACTGTTAGTCTCCATTCTCCATTAGACTTTCGCACTGGCCATATGGGGCTATTAAAGGGTGAGCGAGTCCTGCTGATCACCCCCTGACTCTCCAGTCTACGGATCAGCTGATGGATGGGAATCAGGGAGTCTCGGTTGGTGCGATATTGCTGCCGGTGCACTGTTGTGGTCGCAATTGGCACTTGTTGTTCTTCAACTTTCAGCAACCCCTGTCGTGGTTTAAACCCAGTCAGACAACTCGTTCACTCACTTCCCCCCCTTTCTTGCCCTCCCCCTGCTCCCGGAGGGACGGAGAGGAGAATCGAAAAGAATGCAACTCCCACGGGTTGAGAGAAGAACAGTTTAGTAACTAAGGTATAACACAAATCACTACTGCTACCACTAATGATAATAATGATAAAGGAAATAACAAGGGAATACAACACCTCACCACCAGCCGACCGATAACTTGCCCCCCTCAGCCCAACCAAGCACCGACCGATACCTCCTCCAACCCTGCAGACTCCCAGCCCTTCCGGCTAACTCCCAGTTACATCCTGGGCATGACGTGCTGTGGTATGGAATACCTCTTTGGTCAGTTTGGGTCAGGTGTCCTGTCTCTGCTTCCTCCTGGCTTCCCCTCCTCCCTGGCAGAGCATGAGGCTCACAAAGTCCTTGGCCAAACCAAAACATCGCTATCAGTTCTGTTCCAAGGCCAAAAGTCAAAACACGGCACTGCACCAGCAACCAAGAAGGAGAAACATGACTGCTACTGCTGAACCAAGGACATTATCCACCCCTTATTCCATACCATTCACGTCATGCTCAGATCCCACATTTTCAATATACTCTTATCTTAGTGCATGGAACAGTCCCTATAAAGCTGCTGCATCCATCTGGTCCATGATGTCAGGCTCCATCTCTTGTAACAGTCTTCCAGAGCAGGAGAGACTGTGTGCAGTGTTCACACTCGTGAATAATCTGGGCAATAGTGTCCATTGCTAAGTCCACCCCTCGATCATGAGTCCATCTCTATGTTGCATCTCTGCTCTGATGGCCTGAAGTGCCATGGGCTCACCAGGCTTAAAATAATTCACTGTCCCCTTAAGCAGTTTCTGCAGCTTGCTGCTGGGGACTCCACACAGCTGCCTTCCATCTCCGATGCTTCCAAAGCACTGGAGGGGCCCAGTGGACTAGATACTTGCCCATACTGTCCCACACACCCTGCCACTCATGACTGTCCAGCCTTGGGGAAAATCTCTTGGTCACCCTATATCGTCGTCTAACCCCAGACAAGACCCAAACCTGACTCTGCTTAACTTTTGAGATCAGACAAAATGGTTGTGGGTAGAACACAGTGTGTGTGTGTGCCAACATGCCGATCCCCATCACAATCAGCAGGCAGGTACCAAGGGTACCCAAAGGCCATTCAAAACCTTCAGAACTCTCAAACGATGCTGCTGTACTTGTCACTGGGGCTGGTGTAGCTGCTGTGCTTGCCGGCTCTCCCACCACCAGCTTCTCTTTTCCTGAGTCCAGCCTTCCTCCTCTGCCTTGCTGGGAAATGCTGCGTGGTCTCCTGCATCCTCCTGGGGCTCGGCGGGCGGCTTCCGGGGGATGCTCTCGGCCGTCGCGGGGCTCGGCTCCTCCGCGGGGCTCGGCTCCTCCGCGGGGCTTGGCTCTTCCGCTGCCTTCTCCCGCTGCTCGGCAGCCGCCTCCTTGCTCTCCTCGACCGCCCCGACCTCCTCCACCGGCAGCCGTCCCCTCGCGACCTCCGGCCCCGCTCCCGCCGCCGCTTGGTCCCCGGGGCCGCTCTCCCGAGCCGGTTCGGCTGCCGCCGGCTCCCGGGGCCGCTCCCCCTCAGCTCCCCGCAGCCTCACGAAGATGGAGAGTAGGGCGAGGGCCAGGACGGTGAAGAGCAGCCGGACGGCCAGGTACAAGTCCACGGCCACGTCCGTCCCGCCCTGCTGCTGGAGCCCGCCCGTATTACAAGCCATTGCCATAAAGCACAGTGAGACAAGAACCTTAGCCCAGGCCCCACACTTGATAAACACTAACACAGCAAATACCGGCTCTAAGTAAGTTACAACGGTCTGAAGCTGTGAGATCAACAAGAACAACTCTGAGAGCCAATAAATCAGCATTGTGACGAGTGACTATTAATCCAGTCAGATCTGTCGTTATCTCAACCCTTCGTGCCCCACGTTGGGCGCCAAAAAGAACTGTCGTGGTTTAAACCCAGTCAGGCAACTCGTTCACTCACTTCCCCCCCTTTCTTGCCCTCCCCCTGCTCCCGGAGGGACGGAGAGGAGAATCGAAAAGAATGCAACTCCCACGGGTTGAGAGAAGAACAGTTTAGTAACTAAGGTATAACACAGATCACTACTGCTACCACTAATGATAATAATGATAAAGGAAATAACAAGGGAATACAACACCTCACCACCAGCCGACCGATAACTTGCCCCCCTCAGCCCAACCAAGCACCGACCGATACCTCCTCCAACCCTGCAGACTCCCAGCCCTTCCGGCTAACTCCCAGTTACATCCTGGGCATGACGTGCTGTGGTATGGAATACCTCTTTGGTCAGTTTGGGTCAGGTGTCCTGTCTCTGCTTCCTCCTGGCTTCCCCTCCTCCCTGGCAGAGCATGAGGCTCACAAAGTCCTTGGCCAAACCAAAACATCACTATCAGTTCTGTTCCCAGGCCGAAAGTCAAAACACTGCACTGCACCAGCTACCAAGAAGGAGAAACATGACTGCTACTGCTGAACCCAGGACAACCCCACAGCAGAGGGATCTTCTGAGAGACCAGGCAAGGTGGACAGCTGCTCAATTTCCTCAGTCTCCAAAGCAGCAATACCAAAAGCCCACCGGTACCCTTTTGGGTCTTTGAAGTACCCTCTCTTGAGGTAGTCTATGCCGAGGATGCATGGAGCCTCTGGACCAGCCACAATAGGGTGCTTTTGCCACTCCCTCCCAGTCAGGCTGATTTCAGCCTCCAGCACAGTCAACTCTTGGGATCCTCCTGTTACTCCAGAAATACAGATGGATTCCACCCCTTGACAGCTTGATGGCATCAGGGTACACTGTGCACCGGTATCTACTAGAGCCTTATACTTCTGTGGGACTGACGTGCCAGGCCATCTGATGCACACAGTCCAGTAAATCCGATTGTCCCCTACCTCCACCTGGCTGGAGGCAGAGCCCCTCTAATGGTCGTCACAGCGTTGGACACTTAAGTCGTGGTGAGAGGGATTATTCTTCGTTATCACAGGAGCTGGAGTAAAATCAGCTCTTCCATTCCATCTGGGAAACTGCTCACCGGAGACTGAAGCCGTAGCTCTCATGGGACGATCAGTCTTGGCCCTTGCTCCCCTCTTCAGTTCACTCACCTGTTCCTCCAAAGCTGAAGTAGGTTTTCCATCCCACTTTGTCATGTCTTCTCCATGATCCAGCAGGTAAAACCATAGGGTACCCCGTGGCCTATACCTCCTGTATCTCCTCTCTTGAACAATAGGACGCCTTTTGTTAATAGCCGAGACGTGTGTTGGTACACGTGAGGAGCTGGATAAATCAGATAGATCGTCCCTCAATTGTTCGAGGTCCTGGGACAGTTTTTTCACAGCTGAGATGATGGAAGGGGTGAGGTTGTCTTCGAACTCTCGGAGTTTATGAACCATTTCATCCACTGTTAGTGGTACTATGTCATTCCAGGTTACTGTTGCCAATGAATGGGCATATGATGACGGTGCATTCCGTGTAAGTTTTCGCCACATGGGTCATGTACATTCAACTTCATCTGGATCTATAGGTGTATCCCCGTTATTCGGCTTGATGTGATAGAGCATCTCTACGATGGCCGATTCCCTCAGAGACTGGATGCCTTTGTCTATAGTAGTCCACTTGGCCGAACGACTCGTAACAACGTCCTTGTACGGAAACCTTTCTTTCAACGCTGCCAAGAGCCGCCTCCAAAGGCTGAGGGACTTTTTCTCTCTTGCAATTGCTTTGTCAATTCCCCCTTCTCTAGCAAGTGATCCCAGCTGCTTGGCTTCTGTACCTTCTAGTTCGTGACCATCGGCCCCATTGTCCCAGCATCGGAGTAACCAGGTGATGATGTGCTCCCCTGGTTGACGGGTAAAATCTTTTCGCATATTCCGCAGCTCGGTTGAGGTCCGAGGTCAAGAAGTTACCTCTTCTTCTTCTTCTTCGTCATGTGATGATGACTCCTGATCAGATTCTGGACCGGGTGGTGAATTCATTGGTTCTTCATCTCGCTTCACCCTTTTTGCCTCCTTTTTACTTGTTCTCTTGCTTACAGGGGCAACCGATATTGGTACAAAGTGGTCCTCTGGTTTGGCTGCAGTGATTATCACTGTGGTTTGAGTAGCAACTGTACTTGTTGCTGGGGGTGGTGTAGCTGCTGTGCTTGGAGCTGGGGTAACTGCGCTGTCTGTTGCAGTTTAAGTTTGAGCAGCTGCTGTACTTGCCACTGGGGTAGCTGCTCTGTTCATTGAGGCCAAAGTTTGAGTAGCGACTGTACTTGTTGCTGGGGGTGGTGTAGCTGCTGTGCTTGGAGCTGGGGTAACCGCGCTGTCTGTTGCAGTTGAAGTTTGAGCAGCTGCTGTACTTGCCGCTGGGGTAGCTGTGCTGTTCATTGCAGCCAAAGTTTGAGTAGCGACTGTTGCTTTGCCCTCAGATCCGCCGACATTCTTTTCCTTTTGAAGGTGCTGGATAGTGTTGAACAAGGCCCTGTAAGCATAGGCCAAGCCCCAGCACGTTGCCATGATTTGTCCATCTCTGGTATGGCCAGAATGACCACACACCTCATTTAAGTGTTTTACTAATTCTTCTGGATTTTGCAGTTGTTCGGTAGTGAAATTCCAAAGTACTGGAGGGGCCCACTGACCTAGATACTTGCCCATACTATCCCACACACCCTGCCACTCATGGCTGTCCAGCCTCAGGGGAAATCTCTCGGTCCTCCTACATCATCGTTTGACCCCAGACAAGACCCAAACCTGACTCTGCTTAACTCTTGAAATCAGTAGTGGGCAAAACACACTCCGTATGCGTGTTAGCATGGTGATTCCCATCACCATCAGCAAACACGTCTCAACAGCATTAAAATGCCATTCAAAAAATTCAAAACTCTCAAATGTAAATGGTCTGGGGGGACGACTGGGAGGGTAAAAGAATGTCTCCTTCACAGGTTGAGCACCTGAGAAGGAGAAAAAAGATGTGTAATTGCTAAGCACCTCCATCATATACCTCCCAAAGTATAAAGGTGGTGACCACACTGGGAACATAAGCCAGATCAGTTTCATGATCAATGATTCTATTGTATTACAAGTCATTACCATAAAGTACAATGGTACAAAAACCTTAGCCCAAGCCCCACACTTGAAAAACACTAATACAGCAAATACCGGATGGACGTAAGATACGTTATACTGAAACTGTGAGATCAAGAGGAACAACCTTGAGAGCCAATAAATCAGCATTGTGACGAGTGACCATCAATCCAGTCAGAACTGTTCTTATCTCAACCCCTCATGCCCCACGTTGGGCGCCAAAAAAGAACTGTCGTGGTTTAAACCCAGTCAGGTAACTTGTTCACTCACTCCCAGTGAGTGGTGCCGAGCTGACAACAATCGAGGTCCGTGTCCCCCCCCCACCGGGGTTCTCCCCCACTCCCGGAGGAACGGGGAGGAGGATCGAAAAAATGCAACTCCCACGGGTTGAGACAAGAACAGTCCAGCAACCAATGTACACAAATCACCACCGCTACTATCAACTACAACAATGATAAGGGGAAATAACAAGGGAAGAGAATACGATACCACCGGCCAAGAAAACAAGTTCCACCCGGAAGCCCGTGTCCTTCCGGGTAACTCCCAGTCACCCCGGCCATGACGTGCTGTGGTATGGAATACCTCCCTGGCTAGCCCGGGTCAGGCGCCCCGTCTCTGCTTCCTCCCGGCTTCCCCTCCTCCCTGGCAGAGCATGAACCTCACAAAGTCCTTGGTCAGGGTAAACATCACTTAGCAACAACCAAAAACATCGACTTCACCAACACTGTTCTCAGGCTGGAAGTCAAAACACAGCACTGTACCAGCTACCACAAAGGAAAAAAAACATGACTGCTACTGCTGAACCCAGGACATAACCCAAAGCACTGTGTGATTCTGTGATTTAGTAACATTCTCTAGGGCATTTTAAGAAACAAGCTGTTTGAATCTGATGTGAGATTGAGTGGGACACCCAGGGTTGAAGCCCAAGAGTTTCATGGCTGCACAATAACCTCATCTCTCCACAGAGCACAAACCAGAGGGAACAAAACATTGCCTGGAGTGACAAGCATCTATTGTTCCACTTATCTGGGACAGCTCAGGGAAGAAAACCACATCGCTTCCACGACTCAGCCCAGGATAAGTTTCACTTCTGAGACTTTATGGGTATTTATTCTTTCACATCTGCACAAAGAAGCATGAAAGTGTAAATAATTACTTTGATATTTCATAAAGCTTGTAATCTGTCAGCCCCTTATGGCTGGTTTTGAAATATTAAAGGAGATATGAATAAATAACCACCAAAAATCAACTGAGCACGTTTTCTTTTCACAAATGGGGTTATCTCCCATCCAAGCCTCCTTCATGCCAAAGACATCAAGAAGTTCATACAAACACTTCCAGTCTGAGTCCACTCACCCACTGTGGCCATGACGAAGGAAGCCACAGATTTCTTGTGTACCTGAGCAAAATTTCAGAAATAAAGGAGCCCCAGAAGAAAAAAGAAAGAGAAAAACCACCCAACCAACCAAAAAACCAAACCAACACGAGACTCAGAAGTTCAAGGGCAAAACAGTTCCTTGTAAGCACCTGAAAAGGAAATAGACCACTTAGGGACACAGGTTATTACCTTCCCGACTCATCTTGAATAAAACTCTGGCTCACACTTTCAGGGAGGCTGTTCAGGAAGGTGTTTTCTAATGACCAGTAACACGACATGGTCCAAGCTGTTTCCATCTTCTACTTCCTTTCACTCTGCTGAATTTTTAGGCAGGAGATAAAATCTTCATCTTTTTACTATTAAGTAGTAAACTAAGAGTTTCTCCTCCACAGGCCACCATTTAACCCAGAACTAGGCCCAGCCATTCAACTGGAAAAGAAAGGCACCATCTGAGCACAGATTTGTGAGCCACTCAGAGCAAAACGCTATGCAGGATTTAGAAGTGGACACATCCTGGCCTGTCTGATCTACAATCTCATGCCAGGTTAATTCTCCCAGAAGAACCAAAGCTGCGTTATGAAGCACACAGAATCATATCATACAATGGGTTTTGTTGGAAGGGACCTTAAGGAGCATCACATCTGGTTCCAACCCCCTGCCATCACGCAGGGATTGACTGAAGTACAAAAGAAACATCCTGCCCAAGACAGCCTTCCAATACAGGATTTCCGATCAAGGGTTTGCCTGTTGTGCCTCTTACAGCAGTGCCTGAGGAAAGCATCTGAATGGAAGAACAAGAAGGAAAATTGCCTTTTGGGCAAGGCAGAAACACTTTTCAATACTCATTTTTACTCACAGGGAAAATTCCCCTCCCCAGTCCCAACAGAAAGCCTGGAAGGAAAAGAATCAGTTGTTTTTCTCTGAGCTGCACCACCTGCCAGTTTAGCAAGTGACTGGCTTCAGGTATTTCTTGTGGGAAATAGAATTCACACCCTGGGAGATTTACTTATTTGCTTAATAAACCTTTCATATGTATTATTGAGGGTTTGACGTGGTGAGAGCAAAGTTACCTTTGCACAGAGCAAACTTCTCAAGTCCTGGGGATTTAGCAGAAAGTCCTGCAGTAAATCCAAGACAAATTACAGTCTTTCCACAACAAATCAAGCAAGCAGTGATAAGAGCCAGCTTTTCAGGCCCTGGAAATACCACACCACCAAAAAACTCGAGTCATCCTCTGGTCTGCCGGTGAAGGCAAAAAACCCACCTCTTCCCTTTCACTGCCATACAGGCAGAGCAACAGGCAGCAGCAGCAGCACATAGTGCATGGGAACGCAGAAGCCCATTTTTGATGGGCCAAGAGCAGATGATGTCTGACACAGGGCACAGACACAGGCAGGGACCTCAGCATGCTGTGGGAACCTTATAAAGTTCAGCAAGGCCAAGGGCAAGGTTCGCATGTGGGCTGGGGCAATTCCACGCACAAGCACAGGCTGGGGGAGAACGGATTGAAAGTAGCCCTCAGAAGAAGCACTTGGGGGTGTTGGACCTGGCTTCAGTGGGCGCTTGAGCGGAGAACCACCCCTGAGTGCTGGGCTGCACCCTCAGAGCATGAACAGCAGGTCAAGAGAGGGGATTCTCCCCCTCTGCTGTGCTCTGGGGAGACCCCCCCCATGCAGTCCTGATCCAGCTCTGGGGCAGCAGCACAAGAGGGATGTGGAGCTGTTGGAGCGAATCCAGAGGAGGCCATGGAGATGCTGCAAGGGCTGGAGCAGCTCTGCTCTGGAGCCAGGCTGAGAGAGCTGGGCTGGTTCCACCTGCAGAAGAGAAGGCTCCTGAAGGGGAGACCTTAGAGCAGCTCCAGTGCCTAAAGCGGCTACAGGAAACCTGGAGAGGGGCTTTGGACAAGGGATGGAGGGACAGGACATGGGGGAATGGCTTTAACGTGCCAGGGGGGAGACTGAGATGAACTCTTAGGCAGAAGTTCGTCCCTGCAAGGGTGCTGAGGTGCTGGCAAAGGGTGCCCAGAGAAGCTGGGACTGCCCCATCCCTGGCAGTCTTCATGGTCAGGTTGGACGGGGCTTGGAGCAAGCTGCTCTAGTGGAAGGTGTCCCTGCCTGTGGCAGGGGTTGGAACTGGGTGAGCTTTAAGGTCCCTTCCTACCCAAACCACTCTGTGATTCTATGCCAAGGCAGAGGTGTCGCTGCCCCTCTGAAAAATCACAGTTCAAGTGTTTCAAAAGACTGCCTACAAATATACCTGCCAAACTCATCCTCTGCCACATTCAAACATGACCCACAGGACGTACAACTGCCACTTCTCCCCTCCGATGTGCTCTCTCCAGGATGTCAAGGTGCCCTTTATATCCATGTGTTTTCCATTTTATTACATCAAATACTGTTCAAACTAATATTGCAGAGGTGCAAAAAAACAAAAAAAAAAAAAAAAAGAAGACCTAAACACCATGCAAAGTAGTATTCCCTACATTAACTGAATTGATCATTTTTAGCCGCGTGGCTCAATACACTCATATGCCTTGGCTGAAAAATCACCTTCCCGAGAAGTTTCTACTCCCAAAAGGAAAATGACACCCAGAATATCCCAGTTCTGCCTGAACATCTTCCCTACTTAACCTCCCAGACACCAAACAGGAGGGAAACCCTTGCCTTCTCGTGGCCCCATCCATCAAAAGGTTCCAGGGCCTTTTAGCCAATGAAAGGCTGTCGTGGTTTAAACCCAGTCAGGCAATTCGTTCACTCACTTACCCGCCCCCCCCCCCCTTCTTGTCCTCCCCCTGCTCCCGGAAGGACGGAGAGGAGAGTCAAAAAGAATGCAACTCCCATGGGTTGAGATAAGAACAGGTTAGTAACTAAGGTATAACACAAATCACTACTGCTACCACCAATGATAATAATGATAAAGGGAATAACAAGGGAAGAGAATACAACACCTCACCACCAGCCAACCGATAACTCGCCCCCCCCAAGCCCGACCAAGCACCGACCCATACCTCCTCCAACCCTGCAGTCTCCCAGCCCTTCCAGCTAACTCCCAGTTACATCCTGGGCATGACGTGCTGTGGTATGGAATACCTCTTTGGTCAGTTTGGGTCAGGTGTCCTGTCTCTGCTTCCTCCTGGCTCCCCCTCCTCCCTGGCAGAGCATGAGGCTCACAAAGTCCTTGGCCAAACCAAAACATTGCTATCAGCTCTGTTCCCAGGCCGAAAGTCAAAACACTGCACTGCACCAGCTACCAAGAAAGAGAAAAATGACTGCTGCTGCTGAACCCAGGACATTATCCACCCCTTATTCCATACCATTCACGTCATGCTCAGATCCCACATTTTCAATATACCATCACTCTTATCGAAGTGCATGGACCAGTAGCTATAAAGCTGCTGCATCCATCTGGTCCATGATGCCAGGCTCCATCTCTTGTAACAGTCTTTCAGAGCAGGAGAGACTGTGTGCAGTGTTCACACTTGTGAATAACCTGGGCAATAGTGTCCATTGCTAAGTCCACCCCTCGATCATGAGTCCATCTCTATGTTGCATCTCTGCTCTGATGGCCTAAAGTGCCATGGGCCCACCAGGCTCAAAATAATTCACTGTCCTCTTCAGCAGTTTCTGCAGCTTGTTGCTGGGGACTCCACACAGCTGCCTTCCATCTCCGCTGCTTCCAAAGCACTGGAGGGGCCCAGTGGACTAGATACTTGCCCATACTGTCCCACACACCCTGCCACTCATGACTGTCCAGCCTTGGGGAAAATCTCTTGGTCCCCCTGCATCGTCGTCTAACCCCAGACAAGACCCAAACCTGACTCTGCTTAACTTTTGAGATCAGACAAAATGGTTGTGGGTAAAACACACTCTGTACGTGTGTCAACATGCTGATCCCCATCACAATCAGCAGGCAGGTCCCAAGGATACCCAAAGGCCATTCAAAACCTTCAGAACTCTCAAACGATGCTGCTGTACTTGTCACTGGGGCTGGTGTAGCTGCTGTGCTTGCCGGCTCTCCCACCACCAGCTTCTCTTTTCCTGAGTCCAGCTTTTCCTCCTCTGCCTTGCTGGGAAATGCTGCGTGGTCTCCTGCATCCTCCTGGGGCTCAGCGGGCAGCTTCCGGGGGATGCTCTCGGCCGTCTCAGGGCTGGGCTCGGCTCCTCTGCGGGGCTCGGCTCCTCCGCCGTCTTCTCCGCTGCTCGGCAGCAGCTTCCTTCTGCTCCTCGACCTCCTCCACCGGCAGCTGTCCCTTCGAAGCCTCCGGCCCCGCTCCCGCCGCCGTTCGGTCCCCGGGGCCGCTCTCCCGGGTCGCTCCCGCAGCCGCTCCCCTCGGCTCCCCGTAGCCTCACAAAGATGGAGGCGAGGGCATGGGCCAGGCCGGTGAAGAGCAGCCGGACGGCCAGGTACAAGTCCACAGCCACGTTCGTCCCGCCCTGCTGCTGGAGCCCGCCCGTATTTCAAACCACTGCCATAAAGCTCAGTGAGACAAGAACCTTAGCCCAGGCCCCACACTTGATAAACACTAACACAGCAAACACCGGCTCTAAGTAATGTACTGCATTCTGAAACTGTGAGATCAAGAGGAACAACTCTGAGAGCCAATAAATCAGCATTCAGCATTGTGACAAGTGACTATTAATCCAGTCAGATCTCTTGTTATCTCAACCCTTCGTGCACCATGTTGGGCGCCAAAAAGAACTGTCGTGGTTTAAACCCAGTCAGGTAATTCCTTCACTCACTTCCCCCCCTCCCCTTCTTGCCCTCCCCCTGCTCCCGGAGGGACGGAGAGTCAAAAAGAATGCAACTCCCACAGGTTGAGATAAGAACAGCTTAGTAACTAAGGTGTAACACAAATCACTACTGCTACCACCAATGATAATAATGATAAAGGGAATAACAAGGGAAGAGAATACAACACCTCACCACCAGCCAACCGATAACTCACCCCCCAAGCCCGACCAAGCACCGACCCATACCTCCTCCAACCCTGCAGTCTCCCAGCCCTTCCAGCTAACTTCCAGTTACATCCTGGGCATGACGTGCTGTGGTATGGAATACCTCTTTGGTCAGTTTGGGTCAGGTGTCCTGTCTCTGCTTCCTCCCGGCTTCCCCTCCTCCCTGGCAGAGCATGAGGCTCACAAAGTCCTCAGCCAAACCAAAACATCGCTATCAGCTCTGTTCCCAGGCCGAAAGTCAAAACACTGCACTGCACCAGCTACCAAGAAAGAGAAAAATGACTGCTACTGCTGAACCCAGGACAAAGGCACAAACTGTAAGAAAACAATAATCAAGGGCTGGAGCCAGGACTAACAGAACCAGCGCTGAGGGAAAACTTTGGCAAGGCTGTCAGACAGAAAGCCTGCCTGGCAGCAATGAACACCACTACAACATTTCCAGTGGAGCTGTTAAATGGACTATTAAAGTTCATGGATTACACGAATGAAGAGCTGAAGTTGGTACCCACGGAGCTCTGGAAGCAATACTGCAGTAGCAAGAGGACTGCTAGAAAAGCTGACAACTTGTCCCTTAGTTCAGGCAAGAACCACCTGGGGGGTTCAGAAAACTGGATCAGACCTCAGGCTGCCCACAGGAACAGCACTTGGCTCCTTGCAAAACAGCCTTCCACAGGACTAAAACATACGGGGAGAAACTGGGACAGGGAGCAGACTTCCACGCAGCTACTCCTGAACCCAACAGAAGAGGAGAACCCTGCTAATGCACGTGGGCATCTTCCTGCTCCAGGTACAAAGCTCTGGCTGCCACAACCCAGCTGAAGAGATGCTGACAGCACTGCAGTTTGCTCAGCCCACAGGTGAAAGGCCCTGCCAGTCTTACACAGCATGGGATACTCTCACTGCTCTCAGTCACAGGGAGAATAGCTTTAAGCATTTGCAAGTGAGCACAAAGATGAATACTGAAACCTTGGATTGAGTAATCTGTGAATCAGCAAACACCCCAACAGCAAGAAAACCTCCTCTGAAGTAGCTGCTAGACTCAACAGAAACACAAGCCCCAGACCCGCTCCAGTTAAGCACAAAAGCCTGAAGCAAAAGCAGACAACGGTTGAAGCATGACAGCTGACAGATGGCGATCTTGGCAATCCCTTACCCCTCAGGACTGCCAGAGGAAGTGTTCTGACCAAGAGCAAACCTCATGGCATGTATTTTCAGGAAGTGTCCCTGAAATGGGGAAGGCCCCTGAGAAGCTCTCTCGGAAGGGAGACTTTTACTCCTGGAATAGAAACCTTTGTGACTATGCCATAACCAGCTGGAAGGAAGTCTCCATCCACACATCTCTCCTCACGTGGCAGAGTAACAGGAGGTCCCTCACGTTATGCTAAGGCAGCAGGTACTAGCTGCCAGCCAAAGGAAGGATGCTATTCAAGCAGACCTGCAGCTCAGCCTCCACAGGGGGAATCTTGCACTTTCTTTCTTTTGAAAAGTCAGTGCTGAGGGTTTTTGACATATACAACAGCATTTGAAAACCCAAATTCATACAGACACGTAATAAGGGAAGACTTGGGCTGCTATGCAACCACCTCAGTCTGCGAGGGTACTGCACATCTGTGAAATACAAGTGGCTAAATGATCCTACCAATATCCCATTTTCATGTAGTTCAACATCAGACAGAATCCTCATGGGTAAAACAATTCCCAGATCACAACTCTAAAAATACATCTGCAGGGCTCCAGAGGGCTTGAAGGTTGCTTCCCTGAGCTATAACATGCCTGCTGTGCTGGAGGGAAAGCTTTACAGCAGCTCATTAAACCACAACTCCACCTGCTGCACAGTTCTGCCAACACCATAAAGACTGATTCCCAAAGGAAACAAAAGAAAACTAACAATGTGCCTGTCTCCGCCTAAAAGTCACTCCCTTAGAGTTCAAAACTGGGCCATATAGTCACACTTTTACTCCTCTCTTCTGTGCTACTGTAACCACAACTAAAATCCAGGTAAATGTGATTTAAGCAGCCACCCAAAGCCCCACTTGCCAAAATCATAGGCCAGAAAGTCTGGAGTAATTCGGCACTTCACCCTCTGAAGGGGACGCAGCCCAGCTCCATGCACACAACCACACCAACTGCTTTGCCAGCAAAGCCTTGTGCTTCACACCTAGGCTTCTCCTGCATGTTTGTTCACAGCAGATGAGACATAATGGTTCTCTTCCTTTAAAACCTACCAACCCATCCTTGTTTGGCCACTGCTGATGGGTCACAGGTACTAGCCCAACTGAGCTGGGTCAGACTGACCCCTACACAGGGAGCACAGATCCAGCCACAAGGCTGCCACCAGACACTGGCAAAGGCTCTGCCAGTGGCGAAGAGGAACATCATTTCCTTGTGCAAAAGCTTCACTGCATTATTACAAGAAAATGTTTTTCACAATTACATTGAAAAAAATCCAGATGGTTTGGAACACGTTAGTACTCCATACAACACAGAAACAGTTTAATGACATTTTATAGCATCCAGCTCCTTCTGTAGAGCTGAAAGAATGCTACTTCTGCTCTCTTAGTGCCACTCTCTTCTGTTGAGAAAGCTTTTTGGAAAGATTGCATCTCATCTGCACATCCACAGCACCTACCAAAATGCAATCCCCATCTCATGCCAAGCCTCTGCAACCCAACAGCAAGAGAGTGTGAGTTACATCAGAGTGATTTGTGTCAGCAACTCGGGGGTCCTAGCGATCATTGCACTTTGTGTGGAGATGGAATGCCTTGTGATCATTGTGCTATGTGCAAAGGGTATGATAAGTGTCCCTGTCAATACCACAGTGAGGAGGAAGAAGAAACAAGGGAATAAGTCCCCTGGGTCAACCGCAATATTGTGCAAAGAAATGTTTTGTTCATTGTTTAAATGTTCCTAGAAAAGGGGGGGGGGGGGGGCAGGTAACTTAGGGATATGCCCTGTTACAGAACGTTGTGAAATCTGTGTGCTGAACAAATAAACGCATAAGGAGTGGAATTTATGTGGGCTAGGATGGTGGTCAGACTTGTGATAGACATCTTCCTGTTAATGCATTACCAAGACGTTCAGTAACCTTTCTAAGATATTTCTTCACCCGGAGACAAGACCCCAGCAAGGGGTGGAGAAGCCCGAGAAAAGAAGACAACAGGATTGGCTGAAACTCAAGAAGCTGGGGAAAGAAGACAACAGGATTGCCTGAAACCCAAGACCACCAAGACCAAAAAGTGTAAGAGACTATCCCCAGAAGCTCCCCTCGGGCAGAGTGGAGACTGCCCGGCTCACCCAGCGCTGCCTGCTTATTGCCTCTCGATAGTAATTATAATAACCAATTAAAACAGATTGGCGATATTAGGTTTCTATAACACTGGGTTTCCCTTTAATCGGTAAATCAAGGGGAAAATCCAAACCTACAAAGCCAACAACATGGATTACGGGAACCGGCAATACCCAGAGCAGCCTCTAACAACCGGCACCGGGGTCAACCCGGGAGCTTCCCTCCCGGGCGCACATGAGCAGTCAAACACAGCCCGAGCCCAGCTCTGCAGCTCTCCTCAACCGATCGCTTCCTCCTCCGAAGCCAGGCCTCGCTCCACGGGACTGAGATGGGATAAACGGGAGGGTAAACTGAGCGCAGCAAAGCCACCGCCACTAAACCCGGCTTCCCCGCTGAGCACAGCCCCGGCTCCAGGCTGAGGGGCACCGAAAGGAAGCCCCGGCTCCGGACTGAGGGGCACCGAAAGGAGACCCCGGCCCGAGACTCCCCTTGGCGGCTCCCGGCCGCTGCCCTGACCTCCTTCTCCGATGCCTTCTCGCCGACCCCGAGCAGTCCATACAGGTCCAGCTGCAGCAGGTCCTTACCGACCGCCATCTCGGCGCTCTCCGCCTGCTGCCGGGCTGGGCCCGCCCCGCCCGCGGGGAAACGCAACCTCCACTACCACAGCACCCGCTGCAGCGGCGGCACCGCGACTACATAGACCAGGATGCACCGCGCCCCCGCTTCCGCCGCCGCGGTGCTTGCTGGGGATGTAGTTTCCTGGCGGCCGCTGCCAGCGAGGAGGGGCGGGCGGGGCGCAGGGCAGGCGGAGCGCGGTGTTGTCTGGGCTGCGGCGGTGCGAAGGGAACGGGAGCTCCGAAGCGGGGCCTAGCGATGCGCTGGCCTCGGGGAGGGGCGGGTGTCCCCCGGGCAGCGTGTCCTGGGGGCAGGTCGCTGGTGCTGTGAGCCCCACTGCGGTCCCTTCCGAGCCATCCCGAACGAGGATGCTCTGGGGAAAGTGCTCATCCTTGCTGACTGATGGCTTTCAGACAGCTGGTGATGGATGGGAACAGGGGGAAACGTAACAGTATGGGTTTGACAGAGTGTATTCGGTAATATTTATGTGCATTGTGACTATTGGTTGGAAAGAGGCAGGAAAACAGGAGGGTGCTGCTGTTCTGTGACCTTCACACTGACCATTCACACCTGCCCAGTGCTCTCAGCATGGACAGCAGTGAGACCATGAGAAACTGCATGGGCACACGAGTGAACACTGGCAGAGCTGCCATAAAGCCCGTTGTGTTTCTAAGGGTATAACAGCAGGAGCCTCTTGCAGCTAAATCCAAAACCTCACCTATGGGTGGATGCACTGCGTAGGAATCTTCCCAGTTCTCTGAGCATCAGCTGCAACAGGGCTTCCCAATGGAAGTGTGGGCCTGGATGATGATTTGGTGGTCACTGGTGATGTCTTTCTTCTTAATCTCTGTTCTCTCTATGCAGTAATGATTTGCCGGATGCATGTATCTGATTTGCTTTATTGTGCTTATTTACTCTATATATACAGATATAGACCTGATTTGTGAGTTGCTTGTTTGCTTTAGTGTGCTTGTATAATCAGCTGTGCATGTTGTATGTTCTGCAGAGTACCTGCCTGTCAGCAGAACACCTTCATGTCCTTTCCACAGCTGTAAATGTAGGGAGAGTGTTGTAGAAGGAAGTATATGGATGCCAGAGAGGGACTCTTCTTTGGGGACTGTAGCAATAGGACGAGGGATGATGGGTTTAAACTGAAATGGGAAGTTCAGGTTGGAGATAAGGCAGAAGCTCTTCCCTGTGAGGGTGCTGAGGAGCTGGCACAGGGTGCCCAGAGAAGCTGTGGCTGCCCCATCCCTGGCAGTGTTCAAGGCCAGGTCAGACACAGGGGCTTGGAGCAAGCTGCTCCAGTGGAAGGGGTCCCTGCCCGTGGCAGGGGGTAGAACTACATGATCTTAGAGTCCCTTCCAACACAGATCATTCCATGACTCTATGATTCTATGATATCCATTTAATCCAATCTATAGGGGAAGGAATATTCATCAGGACCCCAGCTCCCCCACCACCTCCCTGAGGTGCCAGGGTGCCCCATGTGGCCCCCCATGGCCTCGCCTGGACAATGTTCTCCGTGGTCTCTCCAAGGCGTGGGACGCTCCCTGTCTCTGCTCCCTCTCCAGTGTCTGCTGCCATGGCTCCATGAGTGTTCCTGCCATAGAATCATAGAATGGTTTGGGTTGGAAAGGACCTTAAGATCATCCCATTCCAACCCCCTGCCATGGGCAGGGACACCTCACACTAAACCATGGCACCCAAGGCTCTGTCCAACCTGGCCTTGAACACCGCCAGGGATGGAGCATTCACAACCTCCCTGGCCATACTAGACCCCTGCTCCTGTGGAACCTGTGCTGGGATCAGCTCCCTGTTGCATGCCGCTGCCCGGAGCCCCAGCCTGGCTGCTGCTGCTGGTTTCTCCTCCTCAAAGAGCCTGGGATGCCCCATTCCGGCCTCATTGTAATCAGCATCCCAAGCCCTGCTCTGGTGCCGTCTCCTGCTTCTCAAGGTGTCATATCCCCGGCCACCCTCAGGCCATCGCTGCCCATCATGGTATCGCCTCCAGGTCCTGATCCGGCCCCTCGCTGCAGCCCCAGTGTGACCACGGGCAGGGACTCTTCTGGAAGCTCTGCTGTGCCAGTGGCCCACGGGACACAGCTGCCTCCTCCCTGCCCGGCGGGGTGCGGATCTCCCCCAGCGCTAGATGCCCTGGACATTGTGCACCTCGTGGCTGTAGGGTCCCAGCTTGCGTAGGAGCCGGTGCAAGAGCAGCCAGCACAACGGGCACACGGCTTTCCTGCGGGCCCACACCTGGATGCAGGGCAAGCAGAAGCAGTGGATGCAGGAGCCCAGGCAGACTCCGTTGTTGGGGCGTTCCTGGCCCCTCGGCTCCTCAGACGCATCCATTGGCGCCGCCCAGGACCCCCGCCTGCCGTTGCCAGGGAAGAGATTCCCCTGTCCAACCGCTCCCCGTCCGCCACCTCCCTGCAACCCAAAGCCATGCGGAGCAAGCCCTGCCCTGGGGGCACCACCAGCCCGAGGCAGGGAAGCCCCAGGAGGTGACCGCGCTGCCTGGAGCGAGGCAGGGCCCATTCCGGGGCAGGAGTGGACCCGCAGGAGAGCCGTGTGCCCGAGGTGCCAGGGCTCCGTTAACCACATCTTCACCATGCGGGACGGCCGCATCCATGAGGCCCATGAAGAGGGCAGGGGGAGACCCTTGCGCCGCCGGTCGGACGGGAGGCGGCCGTGCCCCTCCGGCCGCTGGAATGTCGGCTCTTCCAGACGAGCCCGTGCCCGTGCTCAGCCAGGAGCAGGAGCAGGTCCCGGAGGTGGCACCGCAGCAACCGCCGACGGTCGCGGCGGGGCTGGAGATCGCTGCGGAACGGGAGGCGGTTCCGGAGCACGGCCTGGGGCATTGACCGCAACGCGGGACGTGGTCGGCCCCCCGAGCGCGCCGTCCTTGGCGACTGGAGGAGGAGAAGCCGGCGGCAACCTGGGGCGAGGCGCAGGCTCGGCAGGCACAGGAGCCAGGCCCGGTGGCAGAGGAGGAGGGACCGGTGCGAGCAGCAGGCTCCGCAGACCTCGCTCGACGCTCCGGTCCCCCCCAGGAGAGGAGAGCGTCGGCAGCGGAGAGGCCCCTCCAGGAACCGGAGGTGGTCCCGGCAGGACCTGCGCGGGACCGTGTGAGCTCAAAAGCCACTGCTTGGAGCCGGCTGCATCCCGTCGGGATTCGGTGATGTCCAAAGATGGAGCCTCCGCGTCCCCTCTGAAGAGCCCGTTCCAGAGCTTGACTCCCCCAAATAAATATCACAGTTGGCAAGAGGTTCCTGTAGTCAGGCGGTGCCTTCTCGTACGTCTCAGAAGCCGTCACGGGTACATTGACATTTCCAGGCATGCCTTGGGTTGCCTCACCAAGCCTCATCATCCTCCCCTGGGTGATTCCCCTGGCCCCATCCTGTGCCTCCATGGACAGGACCAGACAAGGAGCTGAGGGGCTTCCCACATCGAATCATAGAAGGGGGTTGGAAAGGACCTTAGGATCATCCAGTTCCAACCCCCCTGCCATGGGCAGGGACACCTCACACTAAACCAGGTCACCCAAGGCCTCGTCCAACCTGGTCTTGAACACTGGCCGGGATGGAGCATTCACAACCTCCCTGGACAACCCATTCCAGTGCTTCACCACCCTAACAGGAAAGAATTTCCTCCTTACATCCAATCTAAACTTCTCCTGTTTAAGTTTTAACCCGTTCCCCCTTGTCCTATCACTACAGTCCCAAATGAAGAGTCCCTCCCCAGCATCCCTATAGCCCCCCTTCAGATACACGCTGGCTCCCCAGAGGTCTCCAGGGACACTTTCATCTTAGGAGGTTAAGGCTGATGTGGTGGTTTATAGAACACTTCTGCTATGGAAGCTGCCCCAGGAAAGATACGATCCTGGATGGAGTAGATGATGCTCAGGAAAGGGGCCGTTCCCACCCCTGTGGTTTGGCCTGTGGCTGAGTAAGAGCCTCTCACCACCTCAGCGTGTGAAACGTTGCTTGTTCTTTGCAAAGGAATGATTCTGAAGTTGTCTTCTTATGCAATTTACCATCAATGCCTCATCCCCAACAGGAAATAAGCCACCTTGGAAACAGCCGGATAGCCTTTTGCATCTGCCAGGCATAACCATAGCAGGTAAAAAGACAAGTAATGCTTCTCACTGCCTCTAACCAAAGGGTCTCGAGGGGTGTTACAAATGCTTATTAATAGATTAACCCTGTTATGTGCTACACAAGCATGGGAAGTCAGAGAACTGCAGTTGTTTGACACCAAAGCAATTCCAATGCAGGGATTTGGCCAAGACTGCAGGGTTCACCCCCTCCCTTCTGCAGGATTGGCAGCAGCCTGGAGCTTGAATGGCCATAGGTGACAAGATGCATCTTTATTGCATCGGGCATCAATGCAGTTAAACATTTTTATCCTCTAAGACATTAAAAACAATGTTAATGTGCTCCAAAAGAGAGAGAGAAAAGAGCAACCCCTTTCTATCATGTAGATGAGGCCCTCAGTGACGTGAGTTAGTGGTGGTCTCGGCAGTCCTGAGGTAATGGTTGGACTTGATGGTCTTCAACGTATTTTCCATCCTGGCTGATTCCACAATTCTACCCATTACCCTAGACCACCTCCACACTGCTTCCCTGGGTGCTGAGCACCCCAAGGGCACATTTAAAGCATCACCTCCAGCATCTCCCAAGCAGTTCCCACATCCCTCAGCTCTGGCAAAGCATCATCTTGGTGGTACCCACCTGGCACCGGCACTGATGACGGTGGCGTTTCCCAGTGTTGCCAATGCCTCTGCCAACACCCCGGTGTACCGGTCTCCCTCCAGCTCAGTGGGAGGGGGCACAGCTTGCTCCAGGAAGGCATTGCCCTCAGCACCCTCAAACACCAGGTACGCAGCACCCAGTGCGTGCCGCAGGTGCCGGGCACGTGCCAGGTACCAGGTCAGTGCCGCCTCGCTGGTGACGTTGAGGCGGACACAAAGCTGCCCCTTCCGTGTGGTCAGCAGCAGGATCTGCAGGAGACAAGATTCCTGCCGAGCCAGAGAATACCCTGCAAGCCCAGGCTGCAAGACTGCTGTGTCCCCATCCCACCCCACCACAACCTGAACCATCACAGTGCCATGCATGAAAGAGTAAACCCCTTGTCAACCAACCCAAAACCACCCGTGAGTTGATGGAAAAGAGGCAGATCATTGGAATGACTGCAAAAACCAGGGGGAATTGGGATGTTCTGAGCACAAGCAACTTTCAGAAATATCTTCTGGAAGTGGGAATTTGAAAGCTGCTTCCTTAAGAAACAGAGAAGTCGCTCCCCCGGGCATCGATCTGCAGCGCCGGGCTGGTCCCCAGCTCAGGAGGATCAGGTTGTCGCCCTAGTGAGGGTGTTTATTCAGGTTTAAAGCAGGCTCGGGTTGAGGAGCAGGCTCGGAGCTGGAGGAGGGTCTCGTACCGGGCTGCCCCCGACGTGGGGCTGCAGGCACAGCCAGTAGGTCCCTGCGTGTCCGTCCCACAGCGTGCGCAGGAACAGTGGGAAGGAGATGCTGGTGTATGGGGACAGTGTCACAGCGAGCTGCAGCGGGGCCAGCACAAAAGGGTCCCATGCATGGCTCGGGTCCTGCCTCTTCCTCTGCTCTGAGAGTGCATGGTCCTGCTGGGAGGGACAGGCAGTAGAAGGGGTTTTGTCAGAGTGGCAAAGCCACCAAGCATCAGCTGTAGGTGTGAGCATCCGCATGGCTCAGCCCCCAGCCCACAGAATGGGTGCGCTGGCAATTTACACATAGGGATCAGAGTCCAGCCCTGGGGCAACGGCACAAGAGAGACGTGGAGCTGTTGGAGCGAGGCCAGAGGAGGCCACGGAGATGCTGCGAGGGCTGGAGCAGCTCTGCTCTGGAGCCAGGCTGAGAGAGCTGGGCTGGGTCAGCCTGGAGAAGAGAAGGCTCCTGAAGGGGAGACCTCAGAGCAGCTCCAGTGCCTAAAGGGGCTGCAGGAAAGCTGGAGAGGGGCTTGGGACAAGGGCCTCTAGGGACAGGCCAAGGGGAATGGCTTGAACCTGCCAGAGGGGAGAGTGAGATGAGCTCTTAGGCAGAAGCTCTTCCCTGTGAGGGTGCTGAGGCACTGGCACAGGGTGCTCAGAGGAGCTGTGGCTGCCCCTTCCCTGGCAGTGCTCAAGGCCAGCTTGGACACAGGGGCTTGGAGCAAGCTGCTCCAGTGGAAGGGGTCCCTGCCCGTGGGAATGCCTTACCCCAGGAGGCAGAAATGCCAGTTGCTCTCCAGCGAGAGGAGCACGGGCTCGTCGGGAGGCACCGTCACCGTCACGCCTTGGGGGAGAGCAGAGCAAGGCGGTGTCTCAGCGCGTGCCTGCCCGGCCTCGGTCCTCAGCACTGGTGGTCACAGGGATAGGGATGTACAGGGCAGAGCCTAACTGGTACCAGGACCTCCTGGACTGATCCCAGCCACGCAGGCAAAGCCCTGCTCTCTGCTTTCGCTATTCCCTTTAAACCAAAACGCCTTTCGAGGGGGGATTTACTCCATTTCCTGCCTTTTTGCTCTGCATTCAGCTTAGGCAGCAGCTTCAGCTTCATCACTGCAGGGCAGTCGCAGATCATTTGATTAATTAGGGGCAATGGCTGAAGTCTGGAGTGCTGCAGAATAATCCAAATATCCACCCAAAAATGACAACAGCCCCTAAGCTCTCATCCAGCATCCCAGAGCAGTGTCAGGGACCTGGGAGCTCAGGATGAAGCCATTCAAGTGGTGCTGGAGGAGCTGGCAATGGACACAGATCTCTGCTTAAACAGATCCTAAAAACGAAGACAGACCAAGAGCAGGGATTTCCTTGGGGCGAGCTGAGCCAACCCCATCCTCTCAGGCACTGAGGTTTGGTATCATAGCCTTTTCCATAGGGATGAGGCAAAGTGGGATCCATCCACTGTGTCCCGCTGCCAGTTGGGACTGCATTAGAAGGATAGCTTCACCTCCAAGGCATCAACCCTGCTGCTAAACCAGTTGCTTTATAGATGAGGAGAGGATGGAGAAACACAGGGATTGAAGGAACAGGAAGCTGGATGGGGAAGGAAGCAGTTACCTGTGCAGCCCAAGAAGTACCTCTCCAGAACAGGCCCATATCCCGTGGGATTCTTGCTGAAGCCTCCACTGACAAAAGGCTGCGCCTGGCTTTGGGCTCCATTGAGCGGCCAGCGCTGGGCACGGAGGCTCACCCCTCCGTACCAGGAGATTTTGGCCATGGAGAAGCAATCCTGCAGCCAAGAGAGAGTCATTGGGGAGTGAGGATGAACATGGGAATAGTTGCATTTGAGAGGCAATTTGAGAGGCAATTGAGAGGCATTTGAGTTATTCCAGTGCTGTCAGAGCGGTCGTGGGATGGGGCTTTTCCCGGGAAGAAAAATCCCATGTCCATGAGATTTAGGGGTTTCATCCAAAAAGCAGTGGGTGCTCGTGGTAGAGCACACCTGGGGTGAAGATTTTCTTCCACAAGAGCTGTGCTTCCAGGTACAAAACTAACACTGAAATTCATGGAATCACAGCATGGGTTGGGATGGGAGGAACCTTAAAGCTCATCTAGTTCCAACTCTGCCATTCACCTCTGCAGCACCGCAGTGTCCCTGGGGTACCTTGTGGGTTTTCTGCTCTCTCCCAAGGCAAAGCGTCCCTCTTCCCTGTGGGCTGGTGACAAGAAGCATTTCCCTGGTATTATGGGAATGTAATGGCACTAATAATGAGTGTATTCCCTCAATAAGACTACATCAGTAGGGGTATTTGGAGCACTTCCCATAGGGCTGACAGGACAGAGCAACAAGCCATCCCCAAGAGCTCCCGGTCCCAGTGACATCCCTATCCTCAACCCGTCTCCTTTCAGAAACCACCAGTTTTCACTTCAAAGCCTCCGAAAGTGCCCTCTTTCTGCCAAAGCCGGGATCAGCAGGACTCAGCATCCCGCATGACTTCCCATGGGGATTTGGGAATGCAGAGGGGGGACTGGGGCGGGCAGAGAAGGACCCAGCTCAACACAACCCATGCTCATTGACCCCAGCCTGGAGTCCCCGAGCTCATCTCTGCCATGGGGGCAGCGGGAGGTTGAATCTCATCAAGGGGTGAGGAGAGGAGATGTGAATTATTAAAGTGGAAAGCCGGGAGGCTCGGGACAGCAGTGCCGGGTGTCAGCGGAGCAGGTTACCCAGGCTGGGAAAGGGAGGGGGAAAGGGCCCTTCTTAACCCTTCTGCTTCACTGTGCCGTGTTTTCCAGTGGTCTGGGGGTTGGTTTTCATAACGAGTGGGAAAAAGCCCTGTTCTCCCTTGCTCGTCCTCTCCAGCACCCCGAAGTGATGGCAGCAAAGAAAACCCAGCCCCACCACAGCAGCTGCGTTCAGGCAACACCTCCCACAGCTCAAAACAGCATCAACAGCTAAAGGCACAAAATGCCCCATCCCCACAGGATCCCCTCCGCTCCCTCACTGTTCCTGAGGGCACCTCGGTGCAATGGGGCTTTTCCTTCCCCTCCCTAAGGCTCGCTTTTGGCATCTGCTTTTATTTAACTGGGTGAGCAAACCGGGAAGGAGACAAGAAGAGAAGGAGCCCCGTGAATACGTGCAGCAGCCCTGTTGTGCTGTGGTTGGAGGAGACCTCCCCGCGCTCCTCGTGCCCCCCGCCAGCATTCTGATCCGCAGTGGTGTTTATTCAGCCTTAATAAACACGGAGCTCCCACCCTGGGGTTACCAACACAGCCCTGGGAGGCAGCGGCTCCTTGGTGGTTTGGGAGCTCAGCACCAAGGCACGAGGCTTCCAGAAGGCTTTCCCCACCCAGAATCATCCAGGGTTGGAAGATGGGGAGCCCCAGCCATGGTGTGACCCACAACCGTGGTGGGATGTGGGGTGTTTGGGGGCAGGGCCTCTGCATTTGGGCTCATTTTACCCCAAAGGCCACAGTTCAGAGCAGCACACAGGGTCACAGAATGACAGAATGTTTTGGGTTGGAAAGGGTCTTAAGATCATTCAGTTCCAACCCCCTGCCGTGGGCAGGGACACCTCACACTAGACCCTGTCACACAAGCCCCTGTGTCCAACTTGGCCTTGAACGCTGCCAGGGATGGGGCATTTACCACTTCTCTGGGCACCCTGTGCCAGCACCGCAGCACCCTCACAGGGAAGAACTCCATTATGTCTCACCTGAACTTCCCCTGTTTCAGTCTGAACCCATCACCCCCTGTCCTGTGGCTGCAGTCCCTGATGAAGAGCCCCTCTCCAGCATCCTTGTAGCCCCCTTCAGACCCTGGGAGCTGCTCTGAGGTCTCCAGGGTCCCCATTACCTTCAGCATGACGTCGGGGCGCAGCGGGGTCCAGCGGACGCTGTAGCGCTCGGTGCTGGGGGCTGGCGCGGGCTCGAGGGACAGCCGGAGCTCCGCATCCTCCTCCCACGCGTGACAGAACTGGGCACCGTCGTGCCAGCAGCGGTCACGGGGCGGCGGGGGCTCGGCGGCAGGCACCCCCCCCACCGCCACCGCGGCCACCGCACGCCCCGCCGGCAGCGCCCGCAGCAGCAGGGCCCCGCTCCGGCGCTCCCAGAGCAGCCCCCCCACCGGCCCCGCAGCACCCACTCCTCCGGCGGCTGCTCCAGCGCCTGCCACGAGATGATGCCGATGGTCATGGCGAAGAACACGGCCACCCGAGGCAGCCCACGGTGCCTTTCCAGGGCTCCGTCATCTCCCTGAAGCCCAGCGTCCAAGTGGCTTCGGGCATCTGGCCGGTGCGGCGGGAGAGCGGCATGGTGCGCCCACTGGGGGATGCTCCGGCTCCTCTTCCTCTCGCCTCCTGCAGCAGCACAAGAGAGAAACCCCCTTGGAGCGCACCAAAACCTCTTTTTTCTTTTTTTTTCTTTTTGCTCCAAATGAATGCTTAAAGAGAAACGAAGCCCCGACTCTTTTCCCTTTGCAGCAACCCAAAGGTGGACAAACTCTCCTTGCAGCCCTGCTGTGTGCTCCGCTGCGCAGCAAACCTTGCTGCTACGCTCAGTGCTGGCTGTGGATGCAGCTCAAGCACAAGACCCGGGGCCGGTGTCAGTTCAACCCCTTGGCATGATCAGCAGCATCCGCTCAGCGATGCCAGAGGGGAGCTGGAGGAGAGCACGGGTGGCAGAGAGCCTGGGACAGCAGTGGAGGGGAGACACGGCAGCGCTTGAGCCTCCATGGGCCGTTGGGGTTTGGTTTGCCCCTGCAGCGTGGCTTTGCCTCTTGCTGTGCAAAGAGGCAGTAAATAGCTTGGGGGTGCAGGAGATGGACTGCAGGGGTGGTTGGAGAAAGAGGGGGTTGCAACACCAGCCTCCTTCCATCTCATCGGATTTGGTATTTGATGCCCCATCCCTGGCAGTGTTCAAGGCCAGGTTGGATGGGGCTTGGAGCAAGCTGCTCTAGGGGAAGGTGTCCCTGCCCATGCAGGGGGTTGGAGCTGGATGAGCTTTAAGTCCCTGCCAACTCAAACCAGCCTGGGGTTCTATGATGGACAGAGCAGGGAGAAAAGATACCCACGGGCGCAACGCTCGCTCAAAGGAACAGGCACCCAGTGCTCCAGCCCGGGCAGGGGACCACCACGGTGATGGCATCTCAAGGTGGATGCCTTCTGCATCCCACCCTGCTGCCCCCTCCTGCATCCCAGCTGCCCCAACGGCTGCTGCTTGCCGCAGCTCAGCTCCCCCCCATCACACAGCCCCATCTCCCAGCGAAGGAGCTGCTTCTCCTTTACCTCAGTGCAGACAAAAGATGCTTCAGCAGCCCCCAAGCGCTCCTCGGTGGCCCAGCGCTCCTGCTCCGGCTGTTTTCCCACTGTCAGGATCCTCTCCTCTCTCCCAGGGTAGTTTTTCCTCCTGGCCGCGTCAGACACCTTCACTGAGGCAATTTGATCCAAACTGACCCAGGAGCGTTACCCAAGATGAGACCCGGTGCGTTCCCTCCCTCCCTGCAGGCAGCAGGACCCCAAACACTGGCATGGGAAACGGGCAGGACCTCAAAAATATCCTGTTCAGAAGCATTTATTTATAGGGGAACAGTTCTAAAGGGATTTTTGGCCAAGTTACTGAGATGGCTGCAGCTGAGCCCTTCCTACACACCTCAGAATCCACACCTTAGAGGCAGCGCCCAGCCTCCCTGCCCTGCATTGTGTTCTGATTGTTGTTACTATTACATCTGTGGGATTTTCTCCCTGTTTTCCCACCCCAAATGAGCTGCTTCCCCCCCTGCCCCCCATGTCACCTGCAGAAGTGGGTGCTGCAGGACAGGGTGCTGCTTGCACCCAAAGCAGAGCCCCCTTGCAGAGCCAAGCAGCTGCCGGGACTGTTTCAATTCCCCCCCCCCAGTGCAGAAAACACTGCAAATCGGAGATTTCCATCCACTTTTCCATGCCCCTCACACTCATCCCACCACTCCTCCCCCTGCCTGTGGGTGATCAGGGAATTTTACCTGGATTTTACATGGAATGTTACAATCTGTTGCCTGCCGAATCCCAGGCTGAGATTCCCAAGAGTTTCCCCATTCTGCAGCAGGTAAAACCCCGACACCCCCAGGCCCTGAAGCCAAAGACAAAAACCACGACTCACCCTGGGGATGCTGCTCTTTGGGAAGGTCTCAGGACAGCCAGATCCACAGGGACAATTCTTGTCTGCAGCCGAAGTAAGCCCCTGGAGGGGCCTTTCCCACAGGATTAATGTGCGGTCTTGGCTGGGGCGATATCCAGTATGGAATGAAGGAAAGCACTGCTCTTGCTTTATAGACTACAGAAGCTGGTGTTTTCCCTTCCTGCACGGGAAGAGCTTGCTAAATACTTTCTCCTTTATTCCTCCCCATCACACATTCAGATTACTTTCAGGCCTCAATCAGTGGGCACTCAAGCACTTCCTCACAGCAAGAGAGCCCAAGCTACACCTGGCAGCAAAGCTCTTGCAGCAGAAGGACAGAGACTGTGATTCTGATTCAGCTTTGCTGTTTACAAGTCTCCTTTGTGCCCTCTGGAAAGGCTTTGAGCCTTGGCAACCACAGCTAGATAGTATTTATTTGTCAGACCTTGTCTTCAAGGGAACTGCAGATGCGCTGTTGCCATGGGAATCCCATGTGGCCCTGCATCACGTAGTGGTTATCAGATTTTAAATGGGATATGCTCCAGTCTAACACATTATTAAAGACAGTATCTCCCCCCTGAGTGAAGGGACAGAGCTACTGCTAGCACATCAAGTCACAAAAAGAACATTTGTCTGAGTTATCTGTCATCTACAATATGACCTCATGGAGATCTACAGGGAGGAACAGATGAGACTTGCATTCATGAGGGCACACTAGAGGTGAGCAGGACAGAGAGGCAGAGTTCCCAGAACCTCTTCAGCATACCTGCAGCACCACACAAGCCCAGCACCACTGAGGGATGGGTGTCATAGAACCAACCAGGTTGGAAAAGCCCTTTAAGCTCATCCAGTCCAACCCTTACCCCAGCACTGCCAAGGCCACCCCCAACCCATGGCACTGAGGCCTCTTCTCCACGCTCTGTGAGCACTTGCAGGGCTGGCGACTGCAGCCCTGCCCTGGGCAGCCTGTTTCAATGCCTGAGCACCCTTTGGGGCAGGAATTGTTCCTCAGCTCCATCTAAACCTGCCCTGGTGCAGCTTGAGGCCGTTTCCTCTTGCCCCATCCCTTGTTCCTTGGGAGCAGAGCCCAGCCCCTCCTGGCTCCATCCTCCTGTCAGGCAGCTGTAGGGAGCCATCAGGTCCCCCCTGAGCCTTCTCTTCTCCAGACTGAAGCCCCCAGGTCCCTCACCCCTTCCCCATCACACTTGGGCTCCAGGCCCTGCACCAGCTCCATTGCCCTTCTCTGGCCCCGCTCCAGCACCCCAAAACATTTGTGTTGTCATCGAGTCAGGGATTAAAAATAAAGCATTTTCAGATTGTACCTCTAAGTAAACATTTCAGTTTATATATGCAGTTCTAAAACAAAACGATTGAATAATGGTGACAGAATATTGATGATTTTTTTTTTCATTTGCTGTTATAAGGAAGATGTAAGCATAATACCCGTGTCACTAAAAATAATGAGTATTTTTGAGCAGAGCTGAACATTTGTGAGCTTTGATGTTTGATCTGTTACAAAGCTTGACTAGTATTGTGAAATCCAAAAATGTGTCTTAAAGAAATAGACAAATGCATTTGAAATGTAACAGAAGCAACCCTGATGGAAGAAAATCTTGTCTTAATAAAAGTCGTATTACCTGTTCAGTTTCTGATACATGCAGTTTGGTTTTAGTCGTCTGTTTAGGTGGCCTGCCGATGCCATGTGTGTGTTTGCGTGTCTGACTCAGCTGTTCAGGATAGTTTCTGTCTATATTTTTCAACCATTTTTTTCCTGACCTCTGTTCTTCATTCGTGTTATTGTGGTTTATTCATGGCCAAGTCTTCTTCAAGGGACAATTTTAGAAAAAAAATTGATATTCTTATTTGGCCCAGCTACTCAGAGATAAGCTAAAATTTCCTAAATTGAAATCGTATTTCCATCAGTTTTCATTGAAGATGTCATCCAGTTATCCTCCTGGAATGGCCAGCTTTCCCCATCTCTTCCACTCTTTGCTGAGGTGGTTTATGCTGGGTTTTGTGGAGGGTGCTTCTGTTGGGATGAAAAACATTCCAATGTTATGTGTTTTAGCCACATAACTGAGCAGACCTATAGCTTTTTCTTCTCTCTTCACAAAAAACTTTCTTCCAGACCACATAATATTCTAGCCTCCACGTTTCTTCCTCCTAAAGTTTCTGTGATACTTTGCTGTTTCTCAGCAGAAATGAGCGTAGTGGCGTTTATTTTGCTTCTGATCTGGTGATCCACTATAATCATTCACCACATTTCCGTATGCCATACCTAGGGCTTGTAGCTGATATTCTCCCCTAAGAAAGTCCGGTAGAATAAAACTGAAGCACTATTTCAGGGGCGGAAAGGAGTGAAACAATGTTAGTTAAAGGAATTGCCCAGGATTTTTGTTGTGTTTAGAAATAAACAACGGAGGAGCCCTTCACCCCGAAGTGACAGCTATGTCCTGGATTCCTTGTGAGCCTCGGTTTATGCTCTGTGATTAGAATCCCAAGTGTAAGATCTCTGTGCTACTGACAGTGGTCACTTCCATTATTTCCTTTGGGATAAGGGTTGTGTTACTTAGAAAACCTTCTGAACTCCATAGAAATCCTGTATGATTCTACTGATTTGGCATGTCCTTTAACTCTCAGTTTTAAGAGACCACTTTTTCTTTCCCTATCAGGAAAGAGAGCCTCTCTTCTGTAAGAGCAGATGTAGCCAGAAGCTGCTGTTATCTTCAGTTTTCCCTGAGCTGGATGATTCTCCTCGTCAGAAAAACTATCCAGTCAATTCTTACGTTCTTCAGATGTAAGCAGTGCGTTTGAGGAATTAATCATATACATGCATGCTAAAACCTTGCTCCCCTGTTGTAGGGTCTTTGGAGGAGCCAGGTCAAGTTTTCCATGCTGATGGTGGAGATGACCTGTTCCACTTCAATGCAAAACCTGTCTTACTTGAAGGACTTTTGTTTGCTTGTTTTTCAAGTAAAGTGATTTCTCCTATGCTGGTTACCAGGGGAAAAACTAAGTATCTGTAATGAGAACTACTTAATCTGGAGAGAGAATGTAAATATGGATCCTGTTAGTTCCCCAAACATAGAGGTATTTCAGTTCCTTTCTGTCGTCTAATTTGCTGCTGCATTCAGTACCCTCATGCCGTTCTCAATACCCAGACTTATCGCATGCTCTCTTTTTGTTAGATCAATACTCTTCAAGGAGTTCAGAAAAGCACTTTTGAGGGGAGGGGGGAGGGGGAGGCTGCTGTTGATCTTCTAAATGAAGTTCTTGTTTTTCTAAGAAATAAGACATTTTGTGTTACTGCAGTAACCTGGTAGCTTATTAGTTGAAGATCAAAGTTATCTTTTTGAACTTCAAATTGTACTGTTATTCTAAACTCTTGCCTTTTCCCAGTCATTGGGAAGAGAAAATAATTTTTCTACTAAATGTAACTAAATAAATGGCATTTGGAAGGTCTTTTTACAAGTTAAAAATAATTCAGTCTCTAGCTGAATTATTTTTGTCTTACATTTTTGGTTGCTTCATTTAAAAATACTGCATTTAAAAATGTCTCCTTTCAGACAGGGCATGAAGCCTACTAATTCAAGCTTCCTGCACATTAACAAGTTGTCCTGGGTTCAGCAGTAGCAGTCACTTTTCTCCTTCTTGGTAGCACCGTGTTAACATCGGTAACACGTGCAACAAGTTTTGCAGGTGGGTGGCAGAGAAGTGATTGTAAAAAATGGAAAAGAAATCCTTTGGGATACATTTAGGATCTCATACTGAGAAAATTGGAGAACTTGATATCTTAAATGTATTTTTCAGCCTTACTACTCTGAGCTGATACAAGTTAATTTCAGTGTACATATTACTTGTTCTGTATTCCATGTGAAAGAAGAATGGATATGCAATTCCGGGACTTTTTCCACTAAATGTTTTTTCATAATAGCCTTCTTAGCTTGCAGAAAATGTTAGGCTCCTGAGCAGCATGACTTTGATATGAGTTCTTCCTTTGCCAAATACTGATTGCTTTAGAATTAGCAGTCTGGTATTCAGTTCAAGCTTTGGGGTTCATTTGGAGGGGGAATAAACAAGCTGAAAATTAAATCCTGTTCAACAGACAACTGAATTGTCAGCCCTTCCTTGTCTTCAGTGTGTTGGCAGGAAAATTGGATGCATAAGAAAGTCCGATGGATGATAATCCATTTTTGGGTTCTTAGCTGGAGAATAGGAATTTACACATGCACACATTGGTAATTCCTTAACTAGCAGTGTTTGACCTTGACTGACCAAGTCTGAGAACAAAGAAATTGCAAACTACTTCCAGACATGGTAGAAAGGGGTAGAACAGCCATAAGTTGTAAGCAGTTTAGCAGCTGCTTCAGATGAGAAATCTTAATTACAGGTAAGAGAGCTAATTCTATCTTCTCCTTTCCCCTCTACTCAACTTGGATAGTTGCATCTTTCCCTCGCATACCATGGGCTACTCTACATTAGCCCTACTTCAGGATCTTCTGTTCACTGCTCTCTAAATCTTGTAAAGTCTCTTTTTTCCCTTTTCTCTTTAAAAAAAGTTTAAGTGGAGATTGTTCTCCTCTATTTACATTAGTACTAGCTATTCGCTGTTGCACTGAAGCTTCTTGATCCTAGATGTATCAGCAGTGCGATACAAACTGGGCAAGAGCTAATGTTCAGTAACCTAGAGTAGGGAAATACTGATTGTGAATTTTTAAACATCTGAAAGTCAAAGGTAACATTTCAAGCGATGTTTCTCGGTTTCTTCTTTCTTTGCTGTATCTACGCTAATACATGCATTTGGAGCTGCAGCTGTTCTTTCTCCTGCAGCAAAGAATGTATTACTATATCAAGCATGTTACTTTTTGCAACGGGCAGTTTCTTTGGTAACACATAGCATCTTGTACACAAAGGAGGTAGTGTGAGCCTCACAAAATAAATAGCATAAAGTGTAGTAGTTAGTGAAACTTGGCTGTTTCTTGCCATTCTGTAAAAACTCAGTGTTCATATAAACAGTTATAGGTCCAAAGCAAAGGCATAAGGAAGTATTGTTAATGCAGAAAGAATATTATTTATAATTATATTTAGTTAACTGTTCTTTCCTTTTAGGCCCATACCTAACTTAAAGGGGAAGTTGAAGAACGTTTTATCTTTCTGTTGTGCATTTTTGATCGTGCTGTGAATGATCACTGTCTTTTTCCTTCTCTCAGTAGTCATAGTAGTAGAAGGTTTCTCAGGTATGTCAAGCATGAAGAAATACCATAGCAGAGGACAATTGTATTCTATTTTTATTTTTTCCCATTTTTACAGTTGGAAGATGGTGGGAAGCTATTCTATACCCTTGATCATACCAGATTTTCTGGGCTCATCCAGCTAGTGGAATTCTACCAACTTAATAAAGGAGTACTGCCTTGCAAGTTAAAACACTGTTGTGCACGAATTGCTCTTTAACCAAAGCACCTGTTGTTTCATCAAAGGGAAAGGAAGATGTTGGATTTTTTTTTCCCTTAGAGGCAGTTTGTATAGTAAGAAGGGAAAAACAGCATTACATTGTAAAGATTCCATGTTTAATCTGCAAAAAAAAATTATGTTCTATATAGATAAGAACTTTGTGATTGTGACAACAAACTTAACTTTATGGTTTAAAAAAAAAAAAACCTTCTTTCCTATGTAATTCTTTAGTGTTGTCTTGGATTTCTTTTGGGTTTTCTTTTCCAACTGAAAACAATAAAAATGATATTGTGTAACTTCTACAAAAATATAACTGAAGGGAAGATCTTTGTTCTTAGGTTTAAAATTATTTTTTTGTCTCTCAATTCCTCACAGTTTCTATACATCACATAAAAAATCATATTTACTGTGGTGAGAATAAGAAGCTGAACTGCACGTTTTATTTGTAAATAAAATGAATAAATATTTTGCAGTATATTTTTGAATGCTACTTTGAGGATTATCATATCCAAAAAGTGAAAAATCATTAAACCCACTTCTAGCTGATCAGTTGTATTGAGTTGTGCTATTACTATTGTAAAGGAGTTTTTTTTCTCTAACCTAACAAGTAAATCTACATCATTATCCAGAGCTGAAGTGTCACTTGCTTGGCTGTGATACGTATAAACATGCAGAAAGTATGTAGTGCATAACATGGTTTCCTATATGCCTACAGTTTCTAACACAGAGGGAGAGAGATCTGTTCTGTGGATTGTTGCAGAGCTGGGGAGGGAATCAACTTAATTGCCCTTAAAAAATAAAGGTCCCATTAAAATATTTATGTATTTACAATATTTGCAATACTTACAAATAAAGGTAAATCCAGCGAACTTTACTCTTTGCTGAAAACCTGGTGAGAGTGCATTTGCAGTCAGTTTCTAGCTTGTTTTATTATTTATCACCGAGTAATAATTTCAATATAGTTACCAGTCAGCCAGTCTTTAGAGATTACCAAACATGTAACATTTGAGCTAAAGGGTTTTGGTAGAGCAAATTGAATTTTGGACCATAGTGTTAGAAATACTTTTGGCATCTATGTTTTGGAAGAGAGATGATGCTCCTGCATCCTTGATCGAAGGCTTGAACGGAGTGAGGTTTGGATGGAAAGAGGCATCCCTGTCACGATGCTTTGCTGCCCAATAGGTTTCATCTTGTTATGAGGGTTCAGGTCCTAGCCCTGGGCATCTGTACTTGGGGTAAAGGCTGGAGTGCAAAGTAGCGCTTGGAGATGGACCACCACACTGAATGCAGCCCCTCCTGCCTGTGCTTGATTTGATTCTCTGACTGTCAGACAGCCCAGCTGTTCGACTGTTGGAGCTCATGAGGAGAGAAGGTGAAGCAGGCCTATGCAAGAGACAGAGTAAGATGGAACAGAGGCACAGAGTAACATTGTGCGTTAGCCGACAAGGTCATGTATATGGAAGCATTAGAATATTATGGTAACTATGGTTTTGTTATTGTGTTTGTGGAAGGCAATCATAATAGCATAATACTGTGATACTTCATTTACTGCCTTGATCCACACATCACTGACCTTTTCCTCGGATATGCAGGTGTGTTTTTTAAAGCTCATTAAAAAAGCAACTCTTCATAACGTGTACCAAAGATGCAACACGTGCGGTGCCTAAGCTCATTCCATTAGTAATGCCTTGT
This sequence comes from Pezoporus flaviventris, assembly GCF_033815535.1. Lineage (NCBI taxonomy): Eukaryota > Metazoa > Chordata > Aves > Psittaciformes > Psittacidae > Pezoporus > Pezoporus flaviventris. The sequence continues at coordinate 177,819 of NW_026892791.1, read as the reverse complement.
AAAACTCTTCACAGTCTAATAAATTTAACAGTTAAACCTTGAATATAATTACAATTTGAAATTACAAAAATATACTTTAAATTAAAACCTCTTCAGATTTAGTTTAATAATGCGATTACTTCTCAGGCCTAAGTATTATTTCAGAGACAGGTAGAGAATAAGAAGAAACATTCTCCTCTGCATGCCTTGTTTTTGATCATCTGACAAATAAAATGAATTGTCTACAGTAGTGCATCTCTACTTGGACATGTGAAAGCTTTGCCATAGTGTTTATTTCTATTTACGTGTTTGCTGGCATGCTTCTATTTACATGTTTGCTGGTAGAGAAGCTTCACTGCTTAGTGAGTGAGGGCCTTTGGACCTATCAGACAAAAAAAGAGAACGTGGGGATTACGTGGTGGAGAGACATCAACCATCACAAATCTTTGCCTGCTTATTTTAAGCTTTTTAAAAAAGAAAAAAAACCCCAAACCATACCCACAAAAAAACCCAAACAAAAAAATCCACCGGAAAAAAAAAAACCAAACCAACAAACCAAACCTGAAACAACACACACACACAAAACCCCACAAACCCCACAAAAAGGAAACCCCAGGTAAATCAAAATACTGTGTAAAGGACATGGAGTTTAGACATTTTACAGTTTTAAACTGCCAAGTACTCATAGCACCCGTTATCTGTAAAGGGTTGTCTCCTGCATTTTGACAGCGCTCAGAATCTAAACTGAAATTTTGCTGAGAGTCCAAAATCTTCTTTTACAAAGGTTCGTCCTTTTCCTGACCCGTGCGGTTGGCTGGGACTGCGTCACGAAGACCAAACCGGTAAAATTCATTCAATCTAGTTTGGTGTTTAAATGCCTTAACAGGCTACCTCCTTCTTTCAGTGTTAGTGGAGGAAGAACCGTGAAGGGAGGTGGTCTTAATGTGTAAAACAAAGAAACAAAAACCCACCAACACACACAAACCAAGCAACCCCTTTGATATCCCAGACTACTTTTGAACCTGCTAAATGGTACAGGCGGTTGATGCGTGACTTGCAAGATCTTTGCTAGCAACCAGTATTTTCTCGTCAGAAAAACGGCAAGGTTTCCTATGATGCCACCCAGGAGATGTCTGACTGTGTCTGAGTGTAAAGTTCTTTGACCGTGTAGGCAATACTGTTTGAAACAGAATTTCTGTGTGTTAACTGAGGCTTCTGATTAGGAATACCACACTGAAGTGCCCGCTGTTACAAAAATAGTTGGCTAATCAGGAGTTGTGAACAGCTCAAAGAGAAAGCAGACCTCTTCTGGGCAAGCCAATCTGTGTATCTCCAACGGTTTGCTTCTCTAAAAATTGTGGATAATTTTATATTTACCTCACAGAGAGATTAAGGACCAATTTAAAAGAAATAAAAATACGTAAAAAACCAAACCAACCAACCAAACAAGGAACAGCGACCAAACAGCCACAATTTCATTTGCTCGTGTTTGTAAAGGGTTTTTTAATACACAGGGAAGTAATTTGTTTTTACCTTTACTTTGGGGAGGTTAGAATCTACAGTCTTAAAGTTCTTGATGAAAAATGAAGTGTCAAAGCACATCGGATACTTTAAAAACACAGCATACTTCCTTCGGGTTTAACATTTTATACTTCGAGTGAATCTGTGTAGTGTAGTGTAGTGCAGTGCCAGGAAGAGAGAACTAAGCTTGCCATGCAGAGATGCAGAAGCAGTGTAACAGCACAAGCCCAGCTTTCTACCTGGGGTAATCAGCCCTGCAGGAGTAAGCTCTGAAGATGTGAGCTAGTTCAGGGATTGCTCTGAACCTCAGCTCAGCATTGTATTTGCTGGCATGCCCTTTGTGCCTTAGTTTGAATCTTAAAATCTTCTTGGCTCAAAGGAGCTTAAAAGTTAATTCACCGGTGTTTCATAATGCACGTACATACAGGGCTGGAGTCAGGTTCACGGGCAGCATTAAATGACATGTTTAAACTTCGGAGTGTTTTTACGTAGCAACCTTATTAAGTCCCTTAATGAATTTTTTTGAAATGCAGCAGGTCTCCAGCTCATCAAACTGAATGTTTGGGAAGAGAGCTTGAACCGTTAAAAAGGAGAGGATTATGTAACTACAAGTGGGATCTGTCAAGGATAATTGAATTTCTCTCAGATGTTGTCGGTTACATCCTGGTTTAAGAATTACAGCATTTTGTGCGTCCTTGGGGGTAGAACTATTCTGCAATGTAAGTGGGTTTGGGGTGTCTCATTTGAAGACACAAATCAGCTTATTTCAGGAGAATGGCCTCTTTTTTTTTGTTGTTAAATTTTTTAAAAGGTACTCAGCTTCATCTAAATAGAAGCCACTCGGTCACCAATCAGTTTTAACTGTTTAAACCTGTTTAATAAATGCAGCTTGCAAATCAGTCTAGCATTTGTCTGTAAGGAATCTTACGTGGAGTTTTTGTTACCTATATTACTTTAGTTTATAAAAATACAAAGCACCTTACAGCTTACGTAAGCGTTTCTGTTTGGTTAGTAAAATAATGCTCACTGTTCTGGTGTTTCAGACTCCTCTTCCTCAGCACTGTAATGCATTCCCTTTCTAATTTCAACTTTGTAGCTGAAGCTTTCACTGAAATCATCAAAGATGGAACATACGCCTTTGCTTGAATATACTTGCAAGCTTTCAGAGGTTGAAGACTTCTGGTCTATGCAGAATCAATGCGTACGGTAGTGCAATTAGCGTTAATTTTAATGAAATGCACGGATATTTAAAACGGAATGAACCTGGCTTTGCAGCATGCTTTACAGCCCGGTTCACATCTGTGAACAGTGTGGACTGTTGGCCTCTGGATGTCAGCAGCGTATCGCGATATTCCTGTAATAAGCAGCTACTTTCCTGCTTCCTCTCAGAAAAAGTTCTGTGCCTTGGGGTCACGCAGTGCTTTTTCCTCTTAGGAAATATTCACTTACTCTGTACCAGCTAGTTCTACCAATTGCTAGGTTTGTTAGCAAGTTAAGCTTCAGGACAAGAGCCTGAACTCAATGAGTGATGAAAAATTTATTAGCAGAGATGATTAAATATGCAGATAGTCTGTGAAGCTTGTTCTTGAAACCATTATTTTACCTTTTTACTACTAATGATATGTAGAATTATTTAAAAAAAAAGCCTGACAGTCTTTTAAAAAACTCAGAGTAGGACATAAAAGGGAAGAGATTAAATGCAGAAGGGGCAGTGAACCTGAGTATTAAAACAGCTCATTCACACGTACGGGCAAAAAAGCGATTTCCTTAGAGGAACGGACTGTGGGTTTTTTCCCCCCTCTGCTAAGTTGATTACTTTATTAATCTTTTAAGCAGTTTGGGAAAACTATGAACTAGTGAGTCAGAATTTCAAAGCAGAGCTGTATGCGATTAACGCTGACACGACGGACAATTCCCCTAAACCATACGGTTACAAACTAAACTATACGAAGGTGCGGTTTCAACAAACATTTAAGCTGATGCTGGATTTTCGGCGTGCGAGTAACCCCAGGGTTTCCGTGGGAGCCGCTCAGGGGCGTTAAAGCCAGCAGGGAACAGCCGGCCAGGGCGGTACATGCCCGGCAAAGGTCTCTAAGAGGGGCGGCTGCCGGTGCTGTCCCTGATCTGAGGTGGGTGGTAAGAAGGGCCCCAGGCAGCAATTAGGCAGGTTTGGGGTTGGACCCTCTGCAGCCCCGGGCGAGCAGGAGCATTCGGGTGCTGTTGAACTCGCAGGGCTGGCTTTGGGAGACATGGGCTCTCCTCCCTGCAAGGGGGAAAGAAGGTAAGTGACTTGATTGCCCATTAAGGGAGTAGCTAGAGCAGAGAGACAGCCCTGGGGCATGCATGGCTTTTTGCTTTCCACCTTCCTCAGAGAAGCAAATCCTCGTGGCAGTGTAGGAGCAGCCTGGAAAACAAAAGCAGCTGCCACTTGCCGCTAGCCAGAGCTGTGGCATGGCGCGGCTTTTGGCATCTGCTTGTGTGTGGCCTGCAGGAGCTCATGCGGGCTCCGTGGCAGAGGGTGTCCAGGTGCACATCGGCTCCTCAGAAGCGTCCGTCGGCGCTGCCACGGGTTCCCGGCTGGGGCTGGCGGCAGGGGCGGAGGTGCCCTGCTCTGCTGAGTGCTCCTCCAGCGCCATCTCCCCCTGCAAACCAAAGGCCCACGGAGCTCAGCCCCTGCCCTGGAGACCCAACGGGCCCGAGGCAGCAGAGCGGGGCAGGGCAGCCCCAGGAGGTGCCTGCGCTGCCGCAGGGGAGCCGGAGCCCGTCCCGGAGCACGCAGGGGGCACGGGGGCATCCCTGGGTGCTGCGGGTGCAGGGCTGGGACCGACGCCTCCGGCACGGGCCGGCGGCAGCAGGGGGGCAGGAAAGCGGCTCCGGCCTGGCCATGAGGGCAGTGCGGGGGGGCGGGGGGGGCAGGCCCCTGCCCCTGTCCCCAAGGATAGCGCTGGGGCTCTGCGGGGCTGCCATGTGCCTCAGTGAGAGAGGTCATGGGTGGCACAGGGACTCTGGTGACATCATGGGTGATATCACAGATGTCACAGGGACTCTGGTGACATCATGGGTGACATCACGTGAGTCACAGAGACTCTGGTGACATCACAGGGCTCCATGGACCTTGGGGCCAGGGTGGGCAATGGGGAGAGGCAGGAGTGGGAGCTGAGTCTCTGTGCTCTCGTGCTGGGCTGCTGAGACCTCTGGCTTCGTGTGACGGGAGGAGTGCGAGGGAGACTCCTCCGCAAAGCCCTTCCTCAACAGAGCCCAGCGCAGGGCAGAGGCCGCACCATAAGGGCACCAGCAGCACTTCCTTCAGGCTGGGCAAGGAGACGAGCTCAGGACACGCTTCTGTCTCCAAAGCAGAGGAATAAACGTGAGCAGAGGGTTCAGCATCACAGGAAAGGAGCCTTGTCCTGGAGACAAGGAGCAGGGCCTCGAGTCTCTTATCCCCAGGCACATCCTGACCTCGGACTCTTTGCAAGGCCTTGGTCGCTGGCCCTTGCTGAGCCGCCTGCTGAGACAAGATCAAGGGGTGGTTCCTAACACGGGCCAGTTTCCATGCGGTGGTTCCGAATGAAGCCTTTGGAGATGGGTCTCTTCAGTGCTTGTCCCCGCCGAGACATGTGCCTGGGGACACGAATGTGCCTCAGGTCACAGGAAGCAAAGGAAGATGAAGGGGCTGAAGCATCTCTCCTACGAGGAAGAGCTGAGAGAGCCCCTTCCTCTCCCCCCCCTCTCCAGCCCACAGTCACATCCCGCTCAGAGGTCACAGAAAGCAACTCCCACATTCAGGCTAGAACGAGGATTTATTTGGACTGTGATTGTGTAACCGTGGTCCCTGCCCTTCATCTTCTCACCCTTGTCCCTCCCAGGGCCACTTTGAGGTCCCTCCTGGGGGCTTTCTGCTGTGGATTCAGCTGGAGCAGCGGAACTGGCTCGATGCTGTTTGCTGCCACACCAGAGTCAGCCCTGGCTGGGGCTGTCCCACTGCAGTGTCCACCTGCTCCTCATCATCCGCACTGAAGCCACCTTGAGGGCCTCCTGTTGCCCTGGTCACGTTGGTCACAGCGGGATCCTTGTCCAGGATCTAAGCCCTCTTCTCTCTCCCATCTCCCTTCTTGCTCCAGCTCCTGGAGCTCTCCTTCAAGCCCAGACACGGCTTGGGCTGGATGTTCCTCCTGCTCCAGCTCGGTGGGCTTCTGCCAGGGCTCAGGGAAGTGCTGGGTGCTGGGGTGGCTGCGATGGGTACGAGGGGCCTGCTGCTGGCCTGCAGCCCTGCCCCACCTGGCTCCTTCCTGGGCATGGGGTGCGGGTGCAGGGGCACTGACCTGGCCTCAGGGCTGGCCCTGGGCACCGGGCGGGAGGTGAGGGGTGCCTGGTGCTCCTGGGGTGCGACCCGGGCTGTCTGGCACTGTGCTTTGAGGCAGGGGCCGGCGCCATGAGTCCTGTTCCGAAGGTGTTTGGCCAGGGACCGCTGCATGGCCATGGAGCTGCATGGCACAGCTGCCAGGGGCCTGAGCTGCTCCATCTCCAGGCGTTTCCTTGCAATGTGTGCCTCGAGTTTGCTGTGCACCTCCTGGCTCAGTTCCAGCCTGGAGATGAGAGCAGGCACCGAAGCACGAGGCTGGCTCATGTCCGCAGGGCTGGCCTCCCGCCTGCTCCGGGGAATGGTGAGATTGGTCTGGAGGCCGACATCTCTCTTCTGCGGGACTGAAGATGATGCTGGTCCTTTTGCCGGTTCCTCTGCCTTGTGGTCTGGCTTGGGAAGGGCTGGCTGGGCTGAGGATGAGCCAAGAGGGCACGGGAACGGCTCCTGCTGCAGTAGCTGCCCATGCGGGTGAACGAGGCTCTCACTGATGCTGGTCCCTGGGGGTGGGACTGGGCTGGTGAAGCAGATGGCACCACCCGCAGCGTGCAGGAGCGCCTTTGAGCTGTGCTGGCTGGGCAGCTCCTGCCGGCCCTCCATGGGCTGCCCCATGGCTCTGGCCTGAGCCAGGGCCTGGGCTCCCCTTGTGCTGTGTTTCCAAAGGAGCTTCAGGGCCGGAGGCATGAGCAGTGGTGGAGGGCACGGCACCAGCAGATTCAGGGACTCCTCGGTGGGGTTGGGGTCCCCCCACAGCCTCCGGACTTCTTTCTCTTTGATGGTGTCCGCGATGGTGTCTGCCTTGGCCTGCATCCAGGGGCGCATCCTGCAGCGTGGCAAGGGCTGGCTCTGCCCGGGCTGGATGAGCTTTGTCACGACACGGCGGCCCTGCTGCTGCACTGCCTGCTCCTGGGAGAGTTGCACCAGCATGGGCAGGGCCCCCAGCTGCACTTCCAACCTTTTCCTGGCCACGTGCATCTTCAGTGCTGACCAGGCTCCCCCAGCACGCAAGGACCCCAGGGAGGAGGCAGAGCCCAGCCGCACCGGGGTCTCTGGGTCCAGGCTCACGCAGGCATCCGTCAGGCTCTCAGGGCTGCCGAGCCTCGTGGAGAAGCTGGAGGAGCTGAGGCTGTGGCAGGAGAGGCAGCCCCGCTTCCACAGCGCCCGCAGGTCCCCCCCTGCTCCCTGCCTGGTGCCGTGGTCCTGTGCAGGCACTGAGCCCATCCCCAGCGGCGGTGACAGCGTCACTTGCTGCAGCTCCTGGGCAGCCCAGGTGCAGTGCACACAGTTGGGGCACATCCCACGTTTGCCACGGGCGAAAGAGGGAGGAGGGCCTGAGCCATGGGGCTGGGGACACCAGGGCCTCAAGGGGCTGCCTGCCTGCACTGGGGCCAGGCTGCCCCAAGGGGCCCTGCTCTGCCCTCTCCTGCCCTGGGGACAGGCCCAGGTACCCCCTGGGTCACAGGGAGGACCCACGGGGCTCTTTGGGCTCTCCAGTGCTGCCGCTTGCTGCCACCCTGCCCAGCATCGCCGGCTCCGTTTGTCACCCTGTGGGAACAGAGCAGAGCACAGGGACCTGCTGGGGAGGACCTCATCAGCACCCACCCCGAGTGACCCCTGGCTCTGAGCAGCCCCTACCTTTGGCCGTCGGGTGGTGATGAACAGGATGGTCCCCACAGCCAGGATCAGGATGCTGAGGCCGAGGAGCCAGTTGGGGTCAGTCATCGTGCAGGGCCTGACAGAGTCGCACGGCACGGCGCAGCACAGTGTGTGCATTTCAGGGACGCTGCTTCCCTGCTCCCAGTTCCTGCCTGCCTGTTTCGGAGGGATCAGGCTCCGTCCTGCCCTGGGAACAGCAAAGGTTTGATCAGGAGCGTCACATACAGGAGAAAGAGCTGCAACGGAATTTGCTTTCACTTTTGGACAAGCCCTGACGTGGTCGGGTGTTGGACAAGGGGATTGCTGCAAGCCCCTCCCAATGGAGCTGCTCTACAGTTCTGGGGCTCTCCCTTTTCTCCTCCTCTCCCCCTTCCCTTTCTCTTTCCCCTTCCCCATCAGCCTGGCCATAAGGAGACCAGAGGAAACCTGTGCCAGGTTTCGCGCCCCTGTGCAGCCTCCCAGCCTTTACTGACAGGGAGCAGCAGCTCCGCTCAGCGCCATCGGCATCCTGGCTCTGTGCCGCGGGTCCAATCCTCTCCCTCTGCCAAGTCCGCATCTCTCCCAGCGGAGTGGAGCCCAGCTCAGGACGCTCGGCCAAATGAGCCTTCTGCCCTGGAGCCTGCCTCTGCTTTTGGAGCCCAGAGCCCCGTGATGTCCCTGGGGTCACTGTGACGCTTCTGACATCGCCCCTTGGGAGCCGCGCGCGGCAGCGCCGGGGGCCCCAGCGCTGTCCTGTGCATGGGGACAGCGGCTGCGGGGGGACGAAGGAGCCCGGCCCCTGCGCTGCCCTCGCGGCCAGGCCGGGAGCCGCTTTGCTGCCGGAGAGGTCAGTCCCGGCAGCGGGAGCGCTCGGAGATGCCCCCGGTGCCGCTCGCCTGCCCCGGGATGGGCCCTGGCTCGCTCCCGGCAGCGCGGGCACCTCCTGGGGCTTCCCTGCCTCGGGCCGGTGGTGCCCGCAGGGCAGGGCTGAGCTCTGCATGGCTTTGGGTTGCAGGGAGGTGGCGGACGGGGAGCGCTTGGACAGGGGCGGCTCTTCCCTGCCAACAGCAGGCGGGGGTCCCGGGCGGAGCCGATGAAGGCGTCTGAGGAGCCGAGGGGCCAGGAACCCCCCAACAGCGGAGTCTGCCTGGGCTCCTGCAGGCACTGCTTCTGCTTGCCCTGCATCCAGGAGTGGGCCCGCAGGAGAGCCGTGTGCCCGAGGTGCCAGGGCTCCGTTAACCACATCTTCCCTATGCGGGACGGCCGCATCCATGAGGGCCATGAAGAGGGCAGGGGGAGACCCTTGCGCCGCCGGTCGGACGGGAGGCGGCCGTGCCCCTCCGGCCGCTGGAATGTCGGCTCTTCCAGACGAGCCCGTGCCCGTGCTCACGGCCGGGGCTCAGCCAGGAGCAGGAGCAGGTCCCGGAGGTGGCACCGCAGCAACCGCCGACGGTCGCGGCGGGGCTGGAGATCGCTGCGGAACGGGAGGCGGTTCCGGAGCACGGCCTGGGGCATTGACCGCAACGCGGGACGTGGTCGGCCCCCCGAGCGCGCCGTCCTTGGCGACTGGAGGAGGAGAAGCCGGCGGCAACCTGGGGCGAGGCGCAGGCTCGGCAGGCACAGGAGCCAGGCCCGGTGGCAGAGGAGGAGGGACCGGTGCGAGCAGCAGGCTCCGCAGACCTCGCTCGACGCTCCGGTCCCCCCCAGGAGAGGAGAGCGTCGGCAGCGGAGAGGCCCCTCCAGGAACCGGAGGTGGTCCCGGCAGGACCTGCGCGGGACCGTGTGAGCTCAAAAGCCACTGCTTGGAGCCGGCTGCATCCCGTCGGGATTCGGTGATGTCCAAAGATGGAGCCTCCGCGTCCCCTCTGAAGAGCCCGTTCCAGAGCTTGACTCCCCCAAATAAATATCACAGTTGGCAAGAGGTTCCTGTAGTCAGGCGGTGCCTTCTCGTACGTCTCAGAAGCCGTCACGGGTACATTGACATTTCCAGGCATGCCTTGGGTTGCCTCACCAAGCCTCATCATCCTCCCCTGGGTGATTCCCCTGGCCCCCTGCAGACAATAACAACTCGTCTGATCTCCCCTTTCTGGAAGTTTCAGAGCAGCTGTCTCTCTTCTGTCACTGCGTCCCACCAGACAGGAGTATTCTCCTTTCAAAAAACACCAAACAAAGAGACAAAGAAATGAAACCAAAGATCCCTCAATGTTCTCTTGTTATGGCTGCAGGGACAAAGCGAACCGTTCCCCACTCCCAATGGACACCTGACGAGCGCTGAGCGCTGCCTAGATGGTTTACTGGGCGATGAGCTAAACCTCTCCATTCCTGGGCACGTTTACCTCCCTTTAGCCCTTACCTGCTCTCCTCTGAACAGTCCTTCCAGAACAAACATTTCAGGGGGGAGCTGGGCACTGATCCAGTGGTTCTCTCCCTTCTTTGGGGGCTTCCTGTGTGGCCACAGCTTCCAGTGCCATTTCAGCAGCAGCGGTACGTTCTACGCATGCAGTGTCATAGGGAGCAAGAAGTTCTCCATCACAGCCTTCTGCAGCAGTTAATGCTTGAGCTGCTTCCATCAGAAATGAGGTGTCTGCTGCCGCAGGAGTCAGAGGTGCCAGTTCACTTTCCTCAGCGGCAGAAGGGGTGTCGCTCTTCCCACTACTAACCAGGAGCGGCTGACTTCTGAGAGACTGAGGGGTTGACATCTCGCTCTCCACAGGTTCCACTGGCACTATTTCAGCGTTGGGTGGTGAAAGCATCTTATCCAGAACCTCAAGTATGGCTTCAAAACTTAATTCCTCCATCATCTTCTCTTCACCAGAAGCCCCGCCACAGGGCAGGCATTCAGCTGCACAAGGTGGCTGCGCTGGTGGACTCTGGGAGAAACAGAAGACAGGGAACGTTTATACCAAAACCACACAGTGATTGATCAGTCAGGGCTGATGGTATTACTGTTTCTAAGGACTGTGCAGGTGGTTTCTGATTATCAATACACAAGCAGGGCAGGATGAGCAATGCTGGAGCCGTCTGCATCCCCCAACAGAACCTGGGGAAGTGCCTGCCCCTGAGCACACACAAGGTAAACTGATTACTGGCCAGAGCTCAGTGAGATCCACAGGCAAAGCACCGTATTCTGTACCACCTGCACAGCCCCTGCCACCCTGCTCCCCACCCTGGAGGAATGATCCAGGCTACCCTAACACTTGGAAACATCAAGTCCTTTTGAGCCATTCTGCACAATACTCGTGTTGTCCTGCTCCCTGGGTGCCTCTGGGCTGCTCACCCAGAGGGGACCTTCCAGCAATCTCTGCTCACATGCACCAGCAGCTTTTGACTGGCACTTCCCTGCCTGTGCCTGCATAACCCAAGCAACCACTAAGGAGCAAGTGGTTAACCAGCAAGTTACCAGGACACTTACTGCTTCAGGAACCAGTACATCTCTTCTGACCCCATGGACTCGCTTTTCATCAAGCACCTGAGTTTTACCAGACCCTGTGGGCACTGTATTTCTATCACCTTTCAGTCTAGCCACACCACCACCCCGACAGCTCCTTGGGCACCATTTGCTATCCCAGACACTGATCTCAGCCTTCTGAGATGAGCAGTTATGTGATTGCGACTTCCCGACACTCAGACCGATCCTCATGTCCTGGAGGGAAAAGCAGCTCACAGTGGAAGTGGGAGGACAAAGACGCACTGCCTGAGAAAGAAACACCAGCCTATCAGCGGCAGGCCTGGCTGTTGGCTACTTCTAGCCTTACAGCAACGTGTTATCCTGGCCACAACCTGCCCAGCTTGGGTAAGCTCAGATGAGAAAAGGAAAACATGCAATGAAGACAAAAGGTTGATATTTGTAAGACAAGACACTGGATGATCAGGCTTGCATAGGTCAGCCCTTTTGCAACACACACATCAGAACTTGTTTTGCTTGCCCTCTGGAAGGAAAACAACCAAAAGCATATGCGTGCTGCTGCAATGCAAAAGGAAGCCCTGGCATTTGTACTGAGGTTCTTTTGATATTTGATAAGCCAGGCCACCCAATCGGGAGCAATTGTCCCCAGAATTCCAGAAAGGAAGTACTGGAGTTTTCTTAATAGGACATCTCTGAGGTGAACCCAGTTCCAAAAGTCACCTTAGTTTTTCTCATTCACCCAGTGAAACTCAGAACTGCCGCAAGCTCTCTGGGATGGAAAAGTGGAGCTGGTTCCAGGATTTCCGTAACATTAAAGAATCACCTTTGTGCAGGCAAGGACATTCTTCAGATAAACGGAGACTCATGAACTAAAGCAAATTCTGGTGCAGCCACACATATCACTTTGACAGGAAAAACCTCTCCAGCGATGACACCCACGATGCTGCTGCCCTGACACCTCACCTGCATGGCAGCCTCTGCCCCTGCCACGTTCAGTGCTGTTCTTAAATGGGCATTGGGAAACCTCGTGACTTGCCCTTTCTCCAGCAGATCCATTCCCAAAATTCACTCCCTCTTGCCACAAGCCCAGAACCCTGCAGTCCACGTGCAGGGGCTCCTCTGCTTCCCCCTGCTCTTCCTGCGCTGCACTCACCTGCACAAAGCCGCAGTGGGTGCACGCCGCAGCTGCAGCGCTGGCGCTGACAGCGAGAGGCTCTCCCTGGGCAGGGGGTGAAGGACACTGCAGCGCTGCTGGAGAATTCAGACACAGAGATCAGACTGCCAGAACTGGTGTTCAGTGTGCACAGTGCTACTGCTTACTTGGATTAAACACTGCACTGACCACAGAGTAAACTGCCTGAAATGGGTTAGGACCTCCCCAGTGGTTGGAAGACTGATTTCTTCACCCTAAAACGTATTGGTTCTGACACATGTGCATGCAGATTACAAATATATATACACACTCAGAGAAACTTCATGGTCACGGTCTTCTAGAGCTTAAGATCACCTTTTTGATTTGGCCGCCTGACTGCCTCATCGCAACATACCACAGAAAGTGGATTCACACAGGAAGGGCCTGCATGTTCACACTCACAATTAAACACTGATCTTATTCCAAAAAGCAGCCTTGTAGCTGAAGCTGTATTCTGCAGGTATTATTTTTTGGTGACTTGCAAAGATATCTTCAGAGTAAAGGCTTTCTTTGCAGGACAGATAATCTTTACTGATGGGCAGTGTTAGCAAAGGCAAAGGTGTCAATTTCTTTTGAATACGTCTACCAATTGAATCAAGATTCCACACACCTGCTGCATTCACACACTTCTGTCCTACCCTGTGAATTGCAGAGAAGACATTTCTAAGCTCTTCTATCTCTGCTATAGTTAATCTCACCAGAGCCAGAAGAAATGAGCAGCTAAAGCACATTCTGTCACCAGCTGTTATCAAGTAAAAGACAGAGAACAGGGTCTCATTTGAACGCTAAAGAGAGGGGCATGAATGGAAGCTTATGAAATCCTCATTTACTGAACAAACAAAAGATGCAGCCCCTCCCATCAAATAAGATGGATCTGCCTCAATGGAGATTTGGGGTTTGCCAAGAAAGAGACACACTTCTGCCTGTACAAGCTACGGATGGGAAACTTCACCCCCTCTGCAGGACACAACATGGGGGAAGTGAAAAAAAACCCCATGCAAGTTAGCCTAACGCTGACTGGCTGTGGCCAATTGGTTTCCTCCTCGCCCTGGAGCCTCCAAGGAGAGGATCTCTGGAAAGTCACCAGGGGACCCTCAAAAGCTGGACCAAGGACAAGAACACAAACCAGAACATCTCTGGCCTTTCGTGGTCTCTCTTCCTTTTCTAGACTTTACGCTTGCTGTCTAATTTCCACCTGAGATACACACATGGGGACAGACACTGGAGAAAAACATTTCCAGCATCACTTGTCAATAACTGCTTGAGCAGCAAGTGCAGAACTTTGGCCATACCCGTTGGATCGGGGGCTTGCGAGCACTGCCCTGGAGACGCGCAGCTGCTGTCTTGCGGGAGGGAAGCGGCCCCAGCTGGAGCCCCTTGCTGAAGCGGCAGAAGCCAGAACACAGTCTGCAGAGTGTACGTGACCTCTGTGGAACACTTGTGCAGGACCGGAAAGGGAGCCCCTGGGCCTGGAATAGCTGGGGAAGCCCAGTGCCCTGGCAGCAGCCCAAAAGAGCCCTGCCATGTTCTGGAAGGGATCGGAGTCTGCTGGAAAGGCTCTGGCACGAAAGCACCGGGGTTCTGGCACAAGGCCGCTTTGTCCGAGTAACCAAAGAAGCTCTCTGGACCACCAGGTTGAGGAACCTGTCCTCCAGTCACCAGTCCTGCAAAACAAAGGGAAACAAGGGCTAAGGAAAGCAGTTTTCACTGGCGCTGCAAGGCAGGATGAGGAGCCAAGGCTCCACAATGTTCTTTGGGAAGACCACCTTTGCTCCAATGTTCTTCATCCACAAACAGACTTTATTCTTACACCTGAACATACAGTAACATAACACTGCTGTGCCAACACACGCTCGCCTGTGACCATTCAGTCTCCTGAAGCCTCCAGTACCAAGTGATCAGAAGTTAGAAATGTGCTAGAAATCGAAACGGGTGGCACCTGACTGAACCAAGCATGAGGATTTCAGAAAGTGCCGTGAACTACAGCAGACAGTACATTGCAATAAAAGGGGAATCACAAAGCACTGCTTTACCAAACTCCAGCTTTGCTACTAATACTACTAACATTTATGATAATAACCCTGACACTTTAAGGTTAGGGATAAGATTAGGGTTATGAGCCATTAGGGATAGCGTTTGAGGCCATCAGAGTTACGTTTAGGGGTAAGGTTTGGGTAAGGTGTTAGCGTGAGGGTTATGGTTTAGGGTTACGTTTAGCATTAGAGGATATTAGGGTTAGGTTTAGGGATTAATGTTAGCGTCAAGATTAGGGTTAGTGTTATGGGTTAGGTTTAGGGTAAGGGTTACTGTAGGGCTATGGGTTAGAGGTTCCCGTTGGGTTTTGGGTTATAATAACCCATTAGCCCAGGGGGACACCTGACAGAAATCTCGGTGCCGCGTCTCTTCTCCTTTGCACAGAGCTGACGGGATGCTCTGCTTGGCACTGCACATGGGCCACCGCTTCACGCCCATTGAATGACAGCTGAGGCAGCATCGCTACTGCCGTGCACGGAGGAGGAACGTTCTTCGGGTTCCCCTCACCTCCAGGTTGCCGATTTACAAACCCCACGGTCCCCAGCGCTTCTCACCACCACGCTGGGGCCCACCCCAGCTCACCGGGCCTGGGAGCCTCGCCGAGCCTCGGGGGCGGCAGCAGCGGGTCCCCGTGCAGCGCCGTGCCGAGCAGGCGCTGAGAGGGCTGGTGCGGGCGGCTGGGCACCTGCAGGCCGGCCGCCAGCTTCTCTTTGGCTCTCGTCAGGCGCTTCAGGTGGACGAGGAGGTCGGGGCGGTCGCCGGTCCCGACGGCCCCTGAGCGCTGCCGTCCCTTCAGCCGCTTCCCGTGCCCCCAGCCCTGACGTCGCCTCAACGCCGTTCGTTACGGAGGCTCCAGCGTCACACTGCTCAAGCCCCGTGAGCTCCATCCCTCTGCCCCGGGAAACCGGGTAGGGCAGACCCTGCTGCTGCCAACGGCACAAACCAGGGCAGGACGCGCAGAGCGGCCACCGCCTCCAGCGCTCTCGCGCCACGAAAACCAACTCTGCCAGCAACGTGAATTTTCTCTGCTCCTCTCTTCAGCGCTTTGCTCAGCGCAGCCTTCTAAACCAATAAATAGCTTCTCATGACAGAGACCGTCAAACTGAAAGGGAGTTATTCCAGCTCCGCACTGGTGGAAAACACCAGCAGGTGTCCCGTGCCACGGGAGCGGCTGCCGAGGCGGGAGCTGGTGTAGGCAACCGTCCTCTGGGCTTTGAAACTCTTCTTCCTCATTAACACCACACATCTCCTAGAAAGGAGATGAGACAGGTGCTGCCCGAGGGATCTAGGGAGTAAAAGCCCACCCAAAGGCCACCTTCTTCCTGAACCTTTTTTCTTTCTACCCCCACTTCCTTTTCCTCAGAGTGAGCTGGGATTCCTGCTCT
This sequence comes from Pezoporus flaviventris, assembly GCF_033815535.1. Lineage (NCBI taxonomy): Eukaryota > Metazoa > Chordata > Aves > Psittaciformes > Psittacidae > Pezoporus > Pezoporus flaviventris. The sequence continues at coordinate 162,307 of NW_026892791.1, read as the reverse complement.
CTGGCTTCAAGAAGCAGAGAGGCAGTTACAAGTTGGCAACTCTGAACTTTGACGACTGAACAGGAAACAAAGTCAAATTCAAGAGGCGTTTTAGGTAGCGCTGGGGCAAGTCAGGGGGATTGTTTCGACCACTGAACAGATGCACATGTCCTGTTGATCACCACAGCTTGGCTGTACCTGCTGAAGTGAAAAGCACAGAGCATAGCGTCTGTGTTAGCCAGCGTCCTTCCCCATGCCCGTTTTGGTATCCATGCTTCATTCTCCCCTCTTTGGGCCACAGTAAGTGCACAGAAATACAGCGCAGCATTTGGACTGGAACCCTCACATACACCAGACAGCACATTCCAGGAGGTAAAACAACACATTCTGGCCTGTCCCCTCAAGGTATCAAGTTTTTAAGGATGAAGAGCAGTAGGCAGTGGAGAAGTGAGGGCAGAAAAGGGGAGGAGGAACACCAGAGGAGCAGGAGTTGTGTTTCCATGCCAGGAGAGGATCGGAGTGCCATTCCTGTTAGCACCAGGCTGTGACACGAGCGCAGACAAGCAGACGGGCAGAGCAGAAGTGAAAAGCCAACCTCCCATCTCCCGCAGTGCTGGCGGCTGTAAACTTCCGTGCTTGCTTTTAGAGTTGTCCTCTTTTACTGTTGCCAAAGCATGCACTGTTTTTGAAGGTGGTGGTTAACATCACATCATTCTCTTAGGCCAATGGCTGGGGAGACATCTTGCTGCTAGGGAGCTAAGGTAGAAGGGTGGGAAGTAGTTTATTTGATGGATGCATTTTGTAGGTAGTGGCTGGTAAATCTCTGTGCCCTCGTGAAGGGCACGCACAGAGTGGAAACGTAATTCAAAGTTACGAGATGGGCAGTGTGTGATAATACAGTCCTGGTTCCACTTGGGAAAAGTGAAAACCCAAACGAAAATGTGTGACCTGAACTAGGAAATCCCAAGGTTTCCTGTGTGTGTTGCTGTAAGAGAGGGTAAAAGGAGTTCCTTGTCTCCCCAGTTACCGAGGCACTTGTGATGGCTGGAACCCGAAGTCACCAACCAGCCTCTCTAGGCAGATGTGCCAGATGCTGCTTTTTTTTCCCCAGATGAAAGCACAGCAGCAGGAGAGCAGCAGGAATCAGCTCTTCAGAGGAGCTGTGCTGACCAAAGGAGGCTTGGCTGCATGCTCTGAGGTCTGAGCTTATGTCGTGGTTTAAACCCAGCCAGGCAACTCGTTCACTCACTCCCCCCCTTCTTTTCCCTCCCCCTGCTCCCGGAGGGACGGAGAGGAGAACCAAAAAGAAAGCAACTCCCACAGGTTAAGAACAGTTTAGTAACTAAGGTATAACACAAATCACTACTGCTACCACCAATAATAACAATGATAAAGGGAATAACAAGGGCAGAGAATACAACACCTCACCACCAGCCGACCGATAACTCGTACCCCCAGCCTGACCAAGCACTGACCGATACCTCCTCCAATCCCCCAGTCTCCCAGCCCTTCCGGGTAACTCTCATTACCTCCTGGGCATGCAGCGCTGTGGTATGGAATACCTCTTGGGTCAGTCTGGGTCAGGTGTCCTGTCTGCTTCCTCCCTGCTTCCCCTCCTCCCTGGCAGAGCATGACGCTCACAAAGTCCTTGGCCAAACCAAAACATCATTGTTATCAGCTCTGTTCCCAGGCTGAAAGTCAAAACACAGCACTGCACCAGCTACCAAGAAGGAGAAAAATGACTGCTACTGCTGAACCCAGGACACAGGGTTAATTAATAAGCATTTGTAATACCCCTCGAGACCCTTTGGTTAGAGGCACTGAGAAGCATTACTTGTCTTTTTACCCGCTATGGTTATGCCTGGCAGATGCAAAAGGCTATCGGGCTGTTTCCAAGGTGGCTTATTTCCTGTTGGGGATGAGGCATTGATGGTAAATTGCATAAGAAGACAACTTCAGAATCATTCCTTTGCAAAGAACAAGCAACGTTTCACACGCTGAGGTGGTGAGAGGCTCTTACTCAGCCACAGGCCAAACCACAGGGGTGGGAACGGCCCCTTTCCTGAGCATCATCTACTCCATCCAGGATCGTATCTTTCCTGGGGCAGCTTCCATAGCAGAAGTGTTCTATAAACCACCACATCAGCCTTAACCTCCTAAGATGAAAGTGTCCCTGGAGACCTCTGGGGAGCCAGCGTGTATCTGAAGGGGGGCTATAGGGATGCTGGGGAGGGACTCTTCATTTGGGACTGTAGTGATAGGACATGGGGGAACGGGTTAAAACTGAAACAGGGGAAGTTTAGATTGGATATAAGGAGGAAGTTCTTTAGTGTGAGGGCGGTGAGGCACTGGAATGGGTTGTCCAGGGAGGTTGTGAATGCTCCATCCCTGGCAGTGTTCAAGGCAGGTTGGACAGAGCCTTGGGTGACCTGGTTTAGTGTGAGGTGTCCCTGCCCATGGCAAGGGGTTGGGACTGGATGATCTTAAGGTCCTTTCCAACCCAAACTATTCTATGATTCCATGATTCTAAGTTAGAGGGGGGACAAGGAGGAAACTAAACTCCAGGAACAAGAAGTCTTAGACCAAAACCCCCCTTTGGTTAGATCAGCTCCAGACCATTTCTCAAGCTAAAGCTCATTGTGAAGGTCCATGTTTGACCCTTCTTGGCCACCAGAAACAGTCTCCTTCACTGGGCTGCTTGCTGACATGAGCCTCTCCTCCCCTCCAGGTAAGGCCAAGGCATAGAAATGCTCTTGGAAGGGAAAAAGCACTGGGGTGGCAGTGATTTCCCTCCAGTAGAGATGCCAAGTGGCTGAAGAAACCCTCATCTCCTGTGGGCCCTCTCTAACCACCAGCTCTGTGCTTGTTCCCCCCAGATCCAGTCACCTACCTCTCTTCATCCAGATGAGCCCCCTGCGCTCAGACTGGAGCCATGCCTGGCTGAAGGGGATTATTCCCTCTGTGCTGCACTACAGCCTCTTGGGCTACAACTTCTTCGTCCCGATGCAGCAGGTACGTAGGTTAGCATCGCTTTCCTGCGGAGATCTCTGCAGGAGGTGAGGTGGGAGGGGTGCAGGAGGTAGCTTGCACCCTGTGGCTCAAGTGTGCTGCACCGAGGCGTGAAGCACTTTGCTCTCCATACCCCATTTTCTGTCTGGATTGGGGTGAATGTTACCAGGGAATCGACGGAGAGTTTGAAAACCAAGGCAAACAGGCAGTAAATGTGACCAGGCAGCCAGGGAAGCAGGCAGGTCTCTGGGGATGCCCTTTGCAGAGCTCCTTACCCACAGGCTGAGGGCAGCTCCCTGTCCCTCGCAGCTTCCCTGGAGCTCAAACCCAGCCAGCAGAAGCCAAGAGGGAGCCTGCAGCCAGGGAAGTGCATGCCCAGGCCGCTGGCTGGGGAGCAGATGCTCCTGAAACACCAGCAGCCGCTCTCCAAGGCTGTGTTTGTGCTCCAGAGCGCAATGCTCCAGGAATCCTTCAACCAAAACGTCGTAAAAGGCCAGAAACGACCCTTTAATGGGAGCCAAGCAGCTCGGTTTTCCCCTCCTCTTGGAGGTGACAACATTGTGTTCAAAACGCACCCCGAACACGTGGAGGCTGCACGTGAAGTGTCAGAGCCAGAGGGCAGAGCTGCAGAGAGCCCTGGTAAAGGGGTCAGGGAGCAATCCTTCAATGGGGCCCTATTTTTAGGCAGTTTTCCTTAGAAAACAAGGCCTGGGCAATCACAGCACAGAGATGCTGAACCCGCTGGTGTGTGGTCCACGGGGCTGCGTAACCTCAGCCCGGGAGCTGAGGCAGCACCAGGGGCTGCTCGAGATGTGAGGAGCCTCTGGAGGGGCTGGGGTTCTGTGGGCGGCTTGGCTGAGCCCTTGGCTCAGTTCTGTGTGGCATTTCTATACAAGCTGAGCCAGATTTTCAGAGCGAGGATGCTCCAGCTCCAAAGGCTTCATCTCCCTTTCCCTGTCCCTTCCCACCCTCTCCTGTCCTTCCCAAGCCCCTCCACGGTGTTTCAGAGGGCATCTGGAATCCCCTTCCACTGAGTATTTCTGACAACAATACTCTGCTTCTCCACTGCTGTGCACTATGGAACTGAAGGGAGCTAAAGCACAGGAGCACTCTCCCGTGATGCTTTGTCTTTGCATGCCATTGTGGAAAGAAAACCCAGCACTTCCCCAATGGTTTTCTCTGCAAGAAAGAAATCCCTTTTTATATGTTCTGATTAAATGTAGAAACTCTGGAGACATCTGGTCCTAAAAGGGCCAAAGATCATAGAGTCAGAGTGGTTTGGGTTGAAGGGACCTTAAAGCTCCTCCAGCTACAACCCCTGCCACAGGCAGAGACCCATTCCACTAGAGCAGCTTGCTCCAAGCCCCTGTGTCCAACCTGGACTTGAACACCTCCAGGGATGGGGCAGCCACAGCTTCTCTGGGCATCCTGTCCCTTCCTTTAGCCTAAATCTCCTGTTTCGGTCTGAACCCATCACCCCTTGTCCTATCGCTCCAGCCCCTGATGAAGAGTCCCTCCCTCCTCAGCATCCTTGCAGCCCCCTTCGGACACTGGAAGCTGCTCTGAGGTCTACACGCAGCTTCTCTTCTCCAGGCTGAACAGCCCCAATGTACTCAGCCTGGCTCCATACGGGAGCTGCTCCAGCATCCTCATGGCCTCCTCTGGACTTGCTCCAACAGCTCTGTGTCCTTCTTCTGCTGAGGACACCAGAACGCAAGAGATTCTTGCTTTGCCCTTTATTGGGTTAAGCTGGTCACAGGTTTCTCTTTTCTCCCCCATGCTGCAGGTCCTGAACCTCACCCGCCGCTGCATCCAGAGGCACCGGGACTTCGTTGTGCCGCTGCTCATCAAATACAGCTCGGAATGGCTCAGCTGGGGGTATCCCATCTTCCGGCCGGCCTGGTGGCTCAGCCCCACAGATCCAGCCGCTTTCACCATCCAGGATGAGTTCCTCATTGGAGATGAGGTAGGGAATGTGGGGCTGAATGCTCTCCCAGGGTAAATAAGGTGCCCCCTGCCCTCACCCATCCACCTCTTTGCATCCTGCCTGAGTACAGCACTGGGGTAGGGGTGGTGGGGAACCATAGGGCTGGTGGGACCCTGTGGCTCCTTCAGCTTTGCGATTTATTCAGATTGAGTTGTTGACAAGGCTTCTTTCCTTTTGGCTTTTAATATCAGGGTATTCTTCAGTCCTTTCTGCTGGAAGACACCCCCTGATTGTCAGCAGTTCTTTCCCCCCTCTTTTCAGGCTGCTTGTCCCATTACTTGATGCTACAGCACGATTGTTTCATGCTGTAAATGCTCCCTGCAAGCCTGGTGTGCTCACACTTTGGTCACGTAGCGGGAGTCTGTCCCTGCAGATGTGTCCATCCCATTGCTGCTCCTTTAGATGGCCTGATAGTTGATGTGGTCTGTGCTGCTTCAAACCAAAAAGCTCTTGGAAAAGCAACTCATGCCTTTTGGAAAAGACTTTCCTTAAAGGAAACTGTGCCTCATCCTGCCATGGTTGTAAGGAGCCTCCGGTTTGGGCAATGGCATCCCTTGATCTTTGTCCCTCCTGCTTTGCCTGGGTGCAGGATCCCAACAGCTCAAGACTTCGGCAGTTCCTACCCGGGTTTTTTAGTCCATTAAAAGCATAATCCTCAGTTCATACTATTGAATTCATTTTGCAGCGACACACTGGGCTGTCTTTACACAGGGATGCTGCTAATCATGGGGATATCACCTCCATAAAATAAGTATCCTCAATCCCAAAGCAAAGCTCAGTAGCAGTTTGTTCCTTGTTTCAATAGGAAAGCAGCTTGTGCTGCAGAGGTACCTTTCGAGGCTCTGCCTGCAGCCTCCAACAGATGCTGCAATACCCGACTGCCACATATGAGTTTCTGGTCATAAAATATGTGAATTCATTTATAGATTTTAGTATTTATTATTATTATTACGGAAAATTTCACTGCAGGAGACCAGCTTCTTAAGAAGGAGCAGAAAGGCCTTTAGAGAGAGCTCGGATAGAATCATAGAATCACCCAGGTTGGAAAAGACCTTTAAAATCATCAAGTCCGACCTAAGTTGGGAAGCTTTTAGAACACAAACCTTTGGCACAAAGGAATTGGAGAGCAGCACTGTGTGAGTGCAGAGGTTGCAGGGAGCTGAGGCTTTGCCCCTGTCCCAGGGTTGTTTGGGCACTAATGGGGGTATTAGTTTTGAACTGAGCAAGCTTAAACTTAGTCCCTTCCCCTAGAATCTCTCGATCGATGCAATTCAGGCAGGCAGGGCAAGAGTGTGCTCCATGTTAGCTGACATTCCCCGTTCAACCCTGCAGGCTCCGGGAGGAAAGATAATAAAGGGTCAGAGCAGCTTCAGGCTTCTCTCCCCTGCGAGGTGCAAAGCTTTGGCTTGGCTGAACACTGCTGAAGTAGGGTAAAATGTGGTGTGTGCTCTGTAAGGGTGTCAGGGCCAGGCAGTTGTGATAGAGCAGGAGGTGAGGCTGCCAAGAAGCTCCCCTGGCTTCAGGTTTTAATCGTTATTGCTCTCATTTTCCAAGAGAGCCTGAGCCTGTGTGTGGGGAGCCCAGGCAGGGATGGTTTGATTCCAAGCTGCCGTTTGGAAGCTGCAAGAACAGAAACATGCTCCAGAAACAGCTTTGGTGCAATGTGGAGCATCATTAGCTCTGAACTACTGGGAAATGCAGTGTGGTTCCGTCCCGGTACAGTCTGAGGCAGGACTAAGGGCAGAACAGCAGGATAAACCCTCTGAGCATCATTGCTCAGTGCAAGCAGCTGCCGCAAGCGCTGATGAGCACAGCTCTGGTGGCCCTGCATGTGCCAGGGGGTTGGAAGTGGATGAGCTTTAAGGCCCCTTCCAACACCAACCAATCTGGGATGCTATTCCTGATGCCCTCCTGCTTCTGAGGTGTTTTGGGGGGGGTTACCCTGGGCTGGGACAGCCCTGCTCTGAAAGCTGATTGTCGGGCTGTGATTTGTGCATTCATCACTTCCAGATCTCTTGGCACGTTCAGCCTGAATCAGGCCGGGCACTATAGCTGTTAAACGTGCCAGAATGCTCCATAAGCAGGTTTTAGGTCAGATTTTTGCTGACTACGAAGGGAAATAAGCATCATCTCCCCTTGAGCAGACAGACAGCAATGCCTTTGGGTGTCTGCAAGCGGCTTTGGATGCAGTGGTGGACTGCAGTGGGCAGGGTGGTTTTGATCAGGCTTGAGGTCTTGAAGCTGGATTTAACACTGCACAGCCACATTCCAGCATTACTCATGAGGCCGGGAGGGTCCAAAAGTGTCCCCCCAAATGTTGCAAACACCAGGATATGTCCCTGGGATGACGCTGCTGTGCGGCTCAAGAAGCATCACTAAGGGGTGCAGGGATGAATCCCTAGCACTTGCTCTTTGCTGTTGACCAAGACCTCCAAAAAGGAGGGTTTAAGAGGGGGATTGATCCATCCCTGAATTTCATATCCAGTTTTCACTATTTAGCCTTTTTTTCCCCCTCCTTTAATGGCCTTTCTAGACTTTCAATCTTTTCCTTATCGCCTCTTTATTCATCATAATGTGGCAGGGGGTTGGAATTAGATGAACTTTAAGTTCTCATCCAACCCAAACCATTCTCTGATTTAGAGCCCAGCTGTGCACAAATACAAATCCAAGCCTCAGTGTTCAATCGGATCTAAACTGAACCAGAGCTCTGCTCTTCCTGCAAAGCCTCTTTCAGTTTCTGAAGTGATTTATCAGGAATAGTCTCAGGATGCTGGAAACTGCTTTTCCCATAAAGGGAGGGGAGAAAGGATCCCTAAAGTCCTTTGGGACTGGATTACTTAGACTAAGTCACTGGGAAGGAGCGAGCAGAGCAGAGCACACCTCTCCTTATGCCTCTGTTCTGAACGGGGCTCACTGATTTGTGACCCAAGAGCAACTTCTTCATGCTTTTACTTTTACATACTTATTATATGCAATCAGCCCTATGCCAAGGCCACTGGCTGGGATTTTGATGACCATTTGAGGGTGCTGGGAAGCTAAATTCTTTGAAGTCTCCCAAAGGAGCCTTGAGTCCACAGAATGGTAAGTGTGCATCCATTGCTTGGGATGGTATCGATCACATTGTGTATTTTGAGCATCGCCTTTTCCTAGGGTTTAATCCTACCTCACCTCTAACCTGTAACACTCAATTAGTCTGAGAGGTAGAAACAAATCCTTCTCCTAGATGCAGGAGAGGAAAGGTGGGAGGGGAGGTGGGAAGAGAGCGTTAAGTTGCCTGCAGAGCAGCCCCAAACAGAGGGCTTTCGAAGTCCTTTTGAGCAGCCTGGAGCTAAAGCTCTTTTCCTACCTTTTTCCAGTCTCTTTCCTATTCAGGTGGAACATGTTCATATCTACCTGAAATACGAGTTTCTGCTTGGTTTCCTACGGGATTCTCTTTGGCTTCACTGACTAAGTTGTATCAAAGAGTCGGCCTGAATCAAATCCTCCCAAGCATGGCAGGAAAGGGAAATTCCCAACTCTGCCACAGATGGCTTGGGGATGTCTCTCGCCCGGACTCGGTGCCACCAGTGCCTACTGCAATCCCATAAAACCTTCTCAGAAGCTGCTTTGTGGGAGCCTGAACCCACCTGCATGTGCCTCTGGGCACCCCAAGCTAGTTCATGGTGTCCCTGCTCACTGCAGGGGCTGAACTAGATGAGCTTTGAAGGTTCCTTCCAACCCGAACCATTGCGTGATTCTCTGGCCTTTGCTCAGCACAGCTCAGGGAGCTTTATGCTTACCTCTGCTGTGGCATGCATGGACACTCATCTGCAGTTAAGGGCCAGACCCCCGACCTCCTCTGTGGTTGCTTGTCCCTTCAGCCTCGTGCTTTGCTTGGTGCACATCCTGGCTAATACTCCAAGTGCTACGTTTCTCTTTATTCCCTGCAGGTCCTGGTTGCTCCAGTAACAGAGAAAGGGCAGACGTGGAGGGACATCTACCTGCCCGGAGAGGGGCACCTCTGGATGGACACCACCACTGCCCATGTGTTCGATGGAGGCACCATCCTCAGGAACTACTCTGCTGGCCTTGCAGAGGTGCCGGTCTTTGTGAAGACCTCCGAACTCCAGCCTGCTGCAGCTCTGGGGCCTCTCTCAGGGCAAAGCTGCCCACACGTGCTCGCTCTTGCAGCCTATTTGTTCCAAGAACCTTTGTTTACCAGTATTATCTTAGCAGAAGTCCTTTGAGTCTTTCCTTACTTGCTGTTGTTCTAAGAGAGGAGATGCAGCTTTGGCACAAAGACACGCTCATGTGCAGTGGTGACCTCTGTGCTTCCAGGGCTTGCCCAGTGCCATGTTTGTGTGTGAGCTCAGGTGGGCACATGCGGCATTTCCAGCTCCCTGGCACCACGCTCAAAGATGCTGCCTTGGCCAGAGAGTGGATTTCCCAGAGCAGGAGGTAAATGAACATCGGCTCATACCCGATGGGATGCTTTGTGTTTGAAGACAAAAGCATACACAGAGAAAACTGACTGTGAGAGCTCTCTTCAGGTTCCTGGACATCACGTGTGCTAAGCACTACCTGCTTCTCTCAGCTGCTGCTGGGTGTACGGTCCCCCAGGGCAGTCTTTGGTAGCAAAGCCTGACTTTGAGGATAACCAGGAAAACTGGGTGAATTCCAGGTCTATTGGCAGCAGGTTTCTGCGGAACAAAAGTAAACTTTGCCAGACAGGATCGTCATCCACCTTGGAATACAATCTCTGGTGCTCATCACTGAACTCCTATAGGCCCCAAAGAGGGCTCTTCATCATCTGAAGATGATGGTGGTGGTTCTTTTTCCTCTCAATTATTCCCTGCAGTGCAACAGCATGACCAGCCTTATTCCACCCAGCAGAAACCATTCCATAGGCAATCCAGACATCCCACGTGCTGAGTGTACATTTAGGGAGATGACGAGCCTCTCTGATAGCCCAAGTTATGGATTTCTGGGACATTAACATGTACATTAATGGGGTGAGTTCAAAGGCTGGTGTTTGAGGGCAGGAGGAGGTGGTAGCTGGGACTGAAGTGGAGAGCAAGATTGTGCTGGTGGGCTCCTGGTCAAACCTTTGCTCTTCGCAGGGCAGGACGGCGCCTGATCCCTCCGAAACAGGCAGGCAGGAACTGGGAGCAGGGAAGCAGCGTCCCTGTAATGCACACACCGTGCTGCGCCGTGCCGTGCGACTCTGTCAGGCCCTGCACGATGACTGACCCCAACTGGCTCCTCGGCCTCAGCATCCTGATCCTGGCTGTGGGGAACATCCTGTTCATCACCACCCGATGGCCAAAGGTAGGGGCTGCTCAGAGCCAGGGGTCACTCGGGGTGGGTGCTGATGAGGTCCTCCCCAGCAGGTCCCTGTGCTCTGCTCTGTTCCCACAGGGTGACAAACGGAGCCGGCGATGCTGGGCAGGGTGGCAGCAAGCGGCAGCACTGGAGAGCCCAAAGAGCCCCGTGGGTCCTCCCTGTGACCCAGGGGGTACCTGGGCCTGTCCCCAGGGCAGGAGAGGGCAGAGCAGGGCCCCTTGGGGCAGCCTGGCCCCAGTGCAGGCAGGCAGCCCCTTGAGGCCCTGGTGTCCCCAGCCCCATGGCTCAGGCCCTCCTCCCTCTTTCGCCCGTGGCAAGCGTGGGATGTGCCCCAACTGTGTGCACTGCACCTGGGCTGCCCAGGAGCTGCAGCAAGTGACGCTGTCACCGCCGCTGGGGATGGGCTCAGTGCCTGCACAGGACCACGGCACCAGGCAGGGAGCAGGGGGGACCTGCGGGCGCTGCGAAAGCGGGGCTGCCTCTCCTGCCACAGCCTCAGCTCCTCCAGCTTCTCCACGAGGCTCGGCAGCCCTGAGAGCCAGATGGATGCCTGCGTGAGCCTGGACCCAGGGACCCCGGTGCGGCTGGGCTCTGCCTCCTCCCGGGGGTCCTTGCGTGCTGGGGGAGCCTGGTCAGCACTGAAGATGCACGTGGCCAGGAAAAGGTTGGAAGTGCAGCTGGGGGCCCTGCCCACGCTGGTGCAACTCTCCCAGGAGCAGGCAGTGCAGAAGCAGGGCCTCCGTGTCCTGCCAAAGCTCATCCAGCCCGGGCAGAGCCAGCCCTTGCCACGCTGCAGGATGCGCCCCTGGATGCAGGCCAAGGCAGACACCATCGCGGACACCATCAAAGAGAAAGAAGTCCGGAGGCTGTGGGGGGACCCCAACCCCACCGAGGAGTCCCTGAATCTGCTGGTGCCGTGCCCTCCACTACTGCTCATGCCTCCGGCCCTGAAGCTCCTTTGGAAACACAGCACAAGGGGAGCCCAGGCCCTGGCTCAGGCCAGAGCCATGGGGCAGCCCATGGAGGGACGGCAGCAGCAGCTGCCCAGCCAGCACAGCTCGAAGGCGCTCCTGCACGCTGCGGGTGGTGCCATCTGCTTCACCAGCCCAGTCCCAGCCCCAGGGACCGGCATCAGTGAGAGCCTCCTTCACCCGCATGGGCAGTTACTGCAGCGGGAGCCGTTCCCGTGCCCTCTTGGCTCATCCTCAGCCCAGCCAGCCCTTCCCAAGCCAGACCACAAGGCAGAGGAACCGGCAAAAGGACCAGCATCATCTTCAGTCCCGCAGAAGAGAGATGTCGGCCTCCAGACCAACCTCACCGAGCTGGAGCAGGAGGAACATCCAGCCCAAGCCGTGTCTGGGCTTGAAGGAGAGCTCCAGGAGCTGGAGCAAGAAGGGAGATGGGAGAGAGAAGAGGGCTTAGATCCTGGACAAGGATCCCGCTGTGACCAACGTGACCAGGGCAACAGGAGGCCCTCAAGGTGGCTTCAGTGCGGATGATGAGGAGCAGGTGGACACTGCAGTGGGACAGCCCCAGCCAGGGCTGACTCTGGTGTGGCAGCAAACAGCATCGAGCCAGTTCCGCTGCTCCAGCTGAATCCACAGCAGAAAGCCCCCAGGAGGGACCTCAAAGTGGCCCTGGGAGGGACAAGGGTGAGAAGATGAAGGGCAGGGACCACGGTTACACAATCACAGTCCAAATAAATCCTCGTTCTAGCCTGAATGTGGGAGTTGCTTTCTGTGACCTCTGAGCGGGATGTGACTGTGGGCTGGAGAGGGGGGGGAGAGGAAGGGGCTCTCTCAGCTCTTCCTCGTAGGAGAGATGCTTCAGCCCCTTCATCTTCCTTTGCTTCCTGTGACCTGAGGCACATTCGTGTCCCCAGGCACATGTCTCGGCGGGGACAAGCACTGAAGAGACCCATCTCCAAAGGCTTCATTCGGAACCACCGCATGGAAACTGGCCCGTGTTAGGAACCACCCCTTGATCTTGTCTCAGCAGGCGGCTCAGCAAGGGCCAGCGACCAAGGCCTTGCAAAGAGTCCGAGGTCAGGATGTGCCTGGGGATAAGAGACTCGAGGCCCTGCTCCTTGTCTCCAGGACAAGGCTCCTTTCCTGTGATGCTGAACCCTCTGCTCACGTTTATTCCTCTGCTTTGGAGACAGAAGCGTGTCCTGAGCTCGTCTCCTTGCCCAGCCTGAAGGAAGTGCTGCTGGTGCCCTTATGGTGCGGCCTCTGCCCTGCGCTGGGCTCTGTTGAGGAAGGGCTTTGCGGAGGAGTCTCCCTCGCACTCCTCCCGTCACACGAAGCCAGAGGTCTCAGCAGCCCAGCACGAGAGCACAGAGACTCAGCTCCCACTCCTGCCTCTCCCCATTGCCCACCCTGGCCCCAAGGTCCATGGAGCCCTGTGATGTCACCAGAGTCTCTGTGACTCACGTGATGTCACCCATGATGTCACCAGAGTCCCTGTGACATCTGTGATATCACCCATGATGTCACCAGAGTCCCTGTGCCACCCATGACCTCTCTCACTGAGGCACATGGCAGCCCCGCAGAGCCCCAGCGCTATCCTTGGGGACAGGGGCAGGGGCCTGCCCCCCCCGCCCCCCCGCACTGCCCTCATGGCCAGGCCGGAGCCGCTTTCCTGCCCCCCTGCTGCCGCCGGCCCGTGCCGGAGGCGTCGGTCCCAGCCCTGCACCCGCAGCACCCAGGGATGCCCCCGTGCCCCCTGCGTGCTCCGGGACGGGCTCCGGCTCCCCTGCGGCAGCGCAGGCACCTCCTGGGGCTGCCCTGCCCCGCTCTGCTGCCTCGGGCCCGTTGGGTCTCCAGGGCAGGGGCTGAGCTCCGTGGGCCTTTGGTTTGCAGGGGGAGATGGCGCTGGAGGAGCACTCAGCAGAGCAGGGCACCTCCGCCCCTGCCGCCAGCCCCAGCCGGGAACCCGTGGCAGCGCCGACGGACGCTTCTGAGGAGCCGATGTGCACCTGGACACCCTCTGCCACGGAGCCCGCATGAGCTCCTGCAGGCCACACACAAGCAGATGCCAAAAGCCGCGCCATGCCACAGCTCTGGCTAGCGGCAAGTGGCAGCTGCTTTTGTTTTCCAGGCTGCTCCTACACTGCCACGAGGATTTGCTTCTCTGAGGAAGGTGGAAAGCAAAAAGCCATGCATGCCCCAGGGCTGTCTCTCTGCTCTAGCTACTCCCTTAATGGGCAATCAAGTCACTTACCTTCTTTCCCCCTTGCAGGGAGGAGAGCCCATGTCTCCCAAAGCCAGCCCTGCGAGTTCAACAGCACCCGAATGCTCCTGCTCGCCCGGGGCTGCAGAGGGTCCAACCCCAAACCTGCCTAATTGCTGCCTGGGGCCCTTCTTACCACCCACCTCAGATCAGGGACAGCACCGGCAGCCGCCCCTCTTAGAGACCTTTGCCGGGCATGTACCGCCCTGGCCGGCTGTTCCCTGCTGGCTTTAACGCCCCTGAGCGGCTCCCACGGAAACCCTGGGGTTACTCGCACGCCGAAAATCCAGCATCAGCTTAAATGTTTGTTGAAACCGCACCTTCGTATAGTTTAGTTTGTAACCGTATGGTTTAGGGGAATTGTCCGTCGTGTCAGCGTTAATCGCATACAGCTCTGCTTTGAAATTCTGACTCACTAGTTCATAGTTTTCCCAAACTGCTTAAAAGATTAATAAAGTAATCAACTTAGCAGAGGGGGGAAAAAACCCACAGTCCGTTCCTCTAAGGAAATCGCTTTTTTGCCCGTACGTGTGAATGAGCTGTTTTAATACTCAGGTTCACTGCCCCTTCTGCATTTAATCTCTTCCCTTTTATGTCCTACTCTGAGTTTTTTAAAAGACTGTCAGGCTTTTTTTTTAAATAATTCTACATATCATTAGTAGTAAAAAGGTAAAATAATGGTTTCAAGAACAAGCTTCACAGACTATCTGCATATTTAATCATCTCTGCTAATAAATTTTTCATCACTCATTGAGTTCAGGCTCTTGTCCTGAAGCTTAACTTGCTAACAAACCTAGCAATTGGTAGAACTAGCTGGTACAGAGTAAGTGAATATTTCCTAAGAGGAAAAAGCACTGCGTGACCCCAAGGCACAGAACTTTTTCTGAGAGGAAGCAGGAAAGTAGCTGCTTATTACAGGAATATCGCGATACGCTGCTGACATCCAGAGGCCAACAGTCCACACTGTTCACAGATGTGAACCGGGCTGTAAAGCATGCTGCAAAGCCAGGTTCATTCCGTTTTAAATATCCGTGCATTTCATTAAAATTAACGCTAATTGCACTACCGTACGCATTGATTCTGCATAGACCAGAAGTCTTCAACCTCTGAAAGCTTGCAAGTATATTCAAGCAAAGGCGTATGTTCCATCTTTGATGATTTCAGTGAAAGCTTCAGCTACAAAGTTGAAATTAGAAAGGGAATGCATTACAGTGCTGAGGAAGAGGAGTCTGAAACACCAGAACAGTGAGCATTATTTTACTAACCAAACAGAAACGCTTACGTAAGCTGTAAGGTGCTTTGTATTTTTATAAACTAAAGTAATATAGGTAACAAAAACTCCACGTAAGATTCCTTACAGACAAATGCTAGACTGATTTGCAAGCTGCATTTATTAAACAGGTTTAAACAGTTAAAACTGATTGGTGACCGAGTGGCTTCTATTTAGATGAAGCTGAGTACCTTTTAAAAAATTTAACAACAAAAAAAAAGAGGCCATTCTCCTGAAATAAGCTGATTTGTGTCTTCAAATGAGACACCCCAAACCCACTTACATTGCAGAATAGTTCTACCCCCAAGGACGCACAAAATGCTGTAATTCTTAAACCAGGATGTAACCGACAACATCTGAGAGAAATTCAATTATCCTTGACAGATCCCACTTGTAGTTACATAATCCTCTCCTTTTTAACGGTTCAAGCTCTCTTCCCAAACATTCAGTTTGATGAGCTGGAGACCTGCTGCATTTCAAAAAAATTCATTAAGGGACTTAATAAGGTTGCTACGTAAAAACACTCCGAAGTTTAAACATGTCATTTAATGCTGCCCGTGAACCTGACTCCAGCCCTGTATGTACGTGCATTATGAAACACCGGTGAATTAACTTTTAAGCTCCTTTGAGCCAAGAAGATTTTAAGATTCAAACTAAGGCACAAAGGGCATGCCAGCAAATACAATGCTGAGCTGAGGTTCAGAGCAATCCCTGAACTAGCTCACATCTTCAGAGCTTACTCCTGCAGGGCTGATTACCCCAGGTAGAAAGCTGGGCTTGTGCTGTTACACTGCTTCTGCATCTCTGCATGGCAAGCTTAGTTCTCTCTTCCTGGCACTGCACTACACTACACTACACAGATTCACTCGAAGTATAAAATGTTAAACCCGAAGGAAGTATGCTGTGTTTTTAAAGTATCCGATGTGCTTTGACACTTCATTTTTCATCAAGAACTTTAAGACTGTAGATTCTAACCTCCCCAAAGTAAAGGTAAAAACAAATTACTTCCCTGTGTATTAAAAAACCCTTTACAAACACGAGCAAATGAAATTGTGGCTGTTTGGTCGCTGTTCCTTGTTTGGTTGGTTGGTTTGGTTTTTTACGTATTTTTATTTCTTTTAAATTGGTCCTTAATCTCTCTGTGAGGTAAATATAAAATTATCCACAATTTTTAGAGAAGCAAACCGTTGGAGATACACAGATTGGCTTGCCCAGAAGAGGTCTGCTTTCTCTTTGAGCTGTTCACAACTCCTGATTAGCCAACTATTTTTGTAACAGCGGGCACTTCAGTGTGGTATTCCTAATCAGAAGCCTCAGTTAACACACAGAAATTCTGTTTCAAACAGTATTGCCTACACGGTCAAAGAACTTTACACTCAGACACAGTCAGACATCTCCTGGGTGGCATCATAGGAAACCTTGCCGTTTTTCTGACGAGAAAATACTGGTTGCTAGCAAAGATCTTGCAAGTCACGCATCAACCGCCTGTACCATTTAGCAGGTTCAAAAGTAGTCTGGGATATCAAAGGGGTTGCTTGGTTTGTGTGTGTTGGTGGGTTTTTGTTTCTTTGTTTTACACATTAAGACCACCTCCCTTCACGGTTCTTCCTCCACTAACACTGAAAGAAGGAGGTAGCCTGTTAAGGCATTTAAACACCAAACTAGATTGAATGAATTTTACCGGTTTGGTCTTCGTGACGCAGTCCCAGCCAACCGCACGGGTCAGGAAAAGGACGAACCTTTGTAAAAGAAGATTTTGGACTCTCAGCAAAATTTCAGTTTAGATTCTGAGCGCTGTCAAAATGCAGGAGACAACCCTTTACAGATAACGGGTGCTATGAGTACTTGGCAGTTTAAAACTGTAAAATGTCTAAACTCCATGTCCTTTACACAGTATTTTGATTTACCTGGGGTTTCCTTTTTGTGGGGTTTGTGGGGTTTTGTGTGTGTGTGTTGTTTCAGGTTTGGTTTGTTGGTTTGGTTTTTTTTTTTCCGGTGGATTTTTTTGTTTGGGTTTTTTTGTGGGTATGGTTTGGGGTTTTTTTTCTTTTTTAAAAAGCTTAAAATAAGCAGGCAAAGATTTGTGATGGTTGATGTCTCTCCACCACGTAATCCCCACGTTCTCTTTTTTTGTCTGATAGGTCCAAAGGCCCTCACTCACTAAGCAGTGAAGCTTCTCTACCAGCAAACATGTAAATAGAAGCATGCCAGCAAACACGTAAATAGAAATAAACACTATGGCAAAGCTTTCACATGTCCAAGTAGAGATGCACTACTGTAGACAATTCATTTTATTTGTCAGATGATCAAAAACAAGGCATGCAGAGGAGAATGTTTCTTCTTATTCTCTACCTGTCTCTGAAATAATACTTAGGCCTGAGAAGTAATCGCATTATTAAACTAAATCTGAAGAGGTTTTAATTTAAAGTATATTTTTGTAATTTCAAATTGTAATTATATTCAAGGTTTAACTGTTAAATTTATTAGACTGTGAAGAGTTTTACAAGGCATTACTAATGGAATGAGCTTAGGCACCGCACGTGTTGCATCTTTGGTACACGTTATGAAGAGTTGCTTTTTTAATGAGCTTTAAAAAACACACCTGCATATCCGAGGAAAAGGTCAGTGATGTGTGGATCAAGGCAGTAAATGAAGTATCACAGTATTATGCTATTATGATTGCCTTCCACAAACACAATAACAAAACCATAGTTACCATAATATTCTAATGCTTCCATATACATGACCTTGTCGGCTAACGCACAATGTTACTCTGTGCCTCTGTTCCATCTTACTCTGTCTCTTGCATAGGCCTGCTTCACCTTCTCTCCTCATGAGCTCCAACAGTCGAACAGCTGGGCTGTCTGACAGTCAGAGAATCAAATCAAGCACAGGCAGGAGGGGCTGCATTCAGTGTGGTGGTCCATCTCCAAGCGCTACTTTGCACTCCAGCCTTTACCCCAAGTACAGATGCCCAGGGCTAGGACCTGAACCCTCATAACAAGATGAAACCTATTGGGCAGCAAAGCATCGTGACAGGGATGCCTCTTTCCATCCAAACCTCACTCCGTTCAAGCCTTCGATCAAGGATGCAGGAGCATCATCTCTCTTCCAAAACATAGATGCCAAAAGTATTTCTAACACTATGGTCCAAAATTCAATTTGCTCTACCAAAACCCTTTAGCTCAAATGTTACATGTTTGGTAATCTCTAAAGACTGGCTGACTGGTAACTATATTGAAATTATTACTCGGTGATAAATAATAAAACAAGCTAGAAACTGACTGCAAATGCACTCTCACCAGGTTTTCAGCAAAGAGTAAAGTTCGCTGGATTTACCTTTATTTGTAAGTATTGCAAATATTGTAAATACATAAATATTTTAATGGGACCTTTATTTTTTAAGGGCAATTAAGTTGATTCCCTCCCCAGCTCTGCAACAATCCACAGAACAGATCTCTCTCCCTCTGTGTTAGAAACTGTAGGCATATAGGAAACCATGTTATGCACTACATACTTTCTGCATGTTTATACGTATCGCAGCCAAGCAAGTGACACTTCAGCTCTGGATAATGATGTAGATTTACTTGTTAGGTTAGAGAAAAAAAACTCCTTTACAATAGTAATAGCACAACTCAATACAACTGATCAGCTAGAAGTGGGTTTAATGATTTTTCACTTTTTGGATATGATAATCCTCAAAGTAGCATTCAAAAATATACTGCAAAATATTTATTCATTTTATTTACAAATAAAACGTGCAGTTCAGCTTCTTATTCTCACCACAGTAAATATGATTTTTTATGTGATGTATAGAAACTGTGAGGAATTGAGAGACAAAAAAATAATTTTAAACCTAAGAACAAAGGTCTTCCCTTCAGTTATATTTTTGTAGAAGTTACACAATATCATTTTTATTGTTTTCAGTTGGAAAAGAAAACCCAAAAGAAATCCAAGACAACACTAAAGAATTACATAGGAAAGAAGGTTTTTTTTTTTTTAAACCATAAAGTTAAGTTTGTTGTCACAATCACAAAGTTCTTATCTATATAGAACATAATTTTTTTTTGCAGATTAAACATGGAATCTTTACAATGTAATGCTGTTTTTCCCTTCTTACTATACAAACTGCCTCTAAGGGAAAAAAAAATCCAACATCTTCCTTTCCCTTTGATGAAACAACAGGTGCTTTGGTTAAAGAGCAATTCGTGCACAACAGTGTTTTAACTTGCAAGGCAGTACTCCTTTATTAAGTTGGTAGAATTCCACTAGCTGGATGAGCCCAGAAAATCTGGTATGATCAAGGGTATAGAATAGCTTCCCACCATCTTCCAACTGTAAAAATGGGAAAAAATAAAAATAGAATACAATTGTCCTCTGCTATGGTATTTCTTCATGCTTGACATACCTGAGAAACCTTCTACTACTATGACTACTGAGAGAAGGAAAAAGACAGTGATCATTCACAGCACGATCAAAAATGCACAACAGAAAGATAAAACGTTCTTCAACTTCCCCTTTAAGTTAGGTATGGGCCTAAAAGGAAAGAACAGTTAACTAAATATAATTATAAATAATATTCTTTCTGCATTAACAATACTTCCTTATGCCTTTGCTTTGGACCTATAACTGTTTATATGAACACTGAGTTTTTACAGAATGGCAAGAAACAGCCAAGTTTCACTAACTACTACACTTTATGCTATTTATTTTGTGAGGCTCACACTACCTCCTTTGTGTACAAGATGCTATGTGTTACCAAAGAAACTGCCCGTTGCAAAAAGTAACATGCTTGATATAGTAATACATTCTTTGCTGCAGGAGAAAGAACAGCTGCAGCTCCAAATGCATGTATTAACGTAGATACAGCAAAGAAAGAAGAAACCGAGAAACATCGCTTGAAATGTTACCTTTGACTTTCAGATGTTTAAAAATTCACAATCAGTATTTCCCTACTCTAGGTTACTGAACATTAGCTCTTGCCCAGTTTGTATCGCACTGCTGATACATCTAGGATCAAGAAGCTTCAGTGCAACAGCGAATAGCTAGTACTAATGTAAATAGAGGAGAACAATCTCCACTTAAACTTTTTTTAAAGAGAAAAGGGAAAAAAGAGACTTTACAAGATTTAGAGAGCAGTGAACAGAAGATCCTGAAGTAGGGCTAATGTAGAGTAGCCCATGGTATGCGAGGGAAAGATGCAACTATCCAAGTTGAGTAGAGGGGAAAGGAGAAGATAGAATTAGCTCTCTTACCTGTAATTAAGATTTCTCATCTGAAGCAGCCGCTAAACTGCTTACAACTTATGGCTGTTCTACCCCTTTCTACCATGTCTGGAAGTAGTTTGCAATTTCTTTGTTCTCAGACTTGGTCAGTCGAGGTCAAACACTGCTAGTTAAGGAATTACCAATGTGTGCATGTGTAAATTCCTATTCTCCAGCTAAGAACCCAAAAATGGATTATCATCCATCGGACTTTCTTATGCATCCAATTTTCCTGCCAACACACTGAAGACAAGGAAGGGCTGACAATTCAGTTGTCTGTTGAACAGGATTTAATTTTCAGCTTGTTTATTCCCCCTCCAAATGAACCCCAAAGCTTGAACTGAATACCAGACTGCTAATTCTAAAGCAATCAGTATTTGGCAAAGGAAGAACTCATATCAAAGTCATGCTGCTCAGGAGCCTAACATTTTCTGCAAGCTAAGAAGGCTATTATGAAAAAACATTTAGTGGAAAAAGTCCCGGAATTGCATATCCATTCTTCTTTCACATGGAATACAGAACAAGTAATATGTACACTGAAATTAACTTGTATCAGCTCAGAGTAGTAAGGCTGAAAAATACATTTAAGATATCAAGTTCTCCAATTTTCTCAGTATGAGATCCTAAATGTATCCCAAAGGATTTCTTTTCCATTTTTTACAATCACTTCTCTGCCACCCACCTGAAAAACCTGTTGTACATGTTACCATCACTTTGTTTTAGAACTGTATATATAAGCTGAAATATTTATTTAGAGGTACAATCTGAAAATGCTTTATTTTTAATCCATGATTCAATGACAATACAAATGTTTTGGGGTTACTTTGGCTATCACATACCAGGAATACCTTAAAAGAGACTGAAAATGTTCAGAGTAAGGGGACTCTGGAAATCTTTTTGTAAACATCCAGTTAAAACTGTTGTAATTCATTATAGTAAGTATTAGTGAAAAGCAAAAATAATATTAAGTATGTACGTCATGCTTTTAATCAGTGTTTCTTTGCAAATGTGTCACTGGAAATACTTCTTAAATTCTCCTTCACCTTGTCTTATTATGTGACAAATACGCATTCTCAGAATGAACGACACTCTAGGCACTAGTTTTTAGACTGCACAGAATTACAATGCATCTCTGCAGACAGAAAAGCACCCTCAAAGTTTGTGCTTTGAACAAAATTTTTCTTTGGACTCTGACCCAAATATTGTGTGACTGCGTTACCTAAATCCCAAACGTTATAGGGAAAATGCAAAAGGTGGCTTAACAGGAAGTTTACAGAAAGGGTCATGCCAGACTTGCAGAACAACTTTCATGTCTGGCCAATATTCATAAATGCACACTCACTTCTGCACAGCAGCACAATTCCCACGGAGACACAGGTACACTCTGCTCACTTCATGGCCTCATTATTCAAATCACAACACTCTCAATGGTTAACAGTTGTCACTGTAGATAGTTCACTGAAAATGTATCCCAACCAGATTATAGACAGACATAATTTGGCCATAATCCTGGCATAGGCTAAGGATGATTACCAGTAAGACACAGCTTTCACTGAATCACTGGGTTTGGAATATCGGCTGAGAACAGTTTGGAGGACAGAAGGAAGTACCTGATCCACAGCTGTGTAGTGGACAGAGTCCAAACTGTATTGTGCAAGTCTGGAACAGATGTAGCTAACAAATGTACCAAAGAAGGGAAATGGAGGGACAGCCACTGGAAAGCTTGCCGCTCTTTCAGGTCACTAAAGAAACAGGTAAGATGGACTTGCATGTATCAACCATGCAAGAACTAGTGGCCACCTACTTTTGCCCAACCACATACCAGGAATGAGAGCATAACTGCTGTATGAAAAGAAAAGATTTCAGGAGAAGAAAGCAGAAAAAGGCTTACAGTGGATTTGCACTAATGGCATGGATGCAAACTACTAATTTTATCCTCAAAATTTTTAAGAGTTCTATTTTTACAAGGTAAGAAAATATCTGGAATTAAGAATTTCGGAGTCCCTAATCATTATAACTTCCGTCAAAATCCCCATCCATTCTAATCCAGAGCTCTGATACTAATTTAGCTATTAAAGAGGGATAATTGCCACCTCAGCATGCGGTAAGAGCACACAGCAAATACAAGAACAAACAAGCCTTCTCAATAGACTCAGGCTCTTTTAACGAGCCCTCTCTCACCACCTAGTGGCCTTTCACCCTCTCCAGGACATAAATAAAAACGTTCAGAGCACAGTTACACAGATCCTTCGCATCACCTTGAACCTTCTGCATGTTTGCCAGGGACAGGCATTTTATTTGAATTCAGAAAAATAACGCTATCAGAATGTGCCACTTCGCAGATATCCAAAATGGAGTCGCCAAATGCCAGTATTGGGATCCACATTAAACAGTACACACAGCAATCACATTGGGTAGGAAAGAAAATGCAGGTTGATTAGGACTTATGTTCTCATTCATCAGTTCTTTTAAAGTTAATTTTCTTACGTTTTTCCTTTTTTAACACCAAAGATAAGCAACATTTGTTCTCCTTCACATAAAAAGATTTTTATGCTTTCTAACTTTATCACAATAGACCTACTTCAGTTGCCAAAGTACCTTCAATAACTTTATTATGAAGAAAGGGCTGTAGTTCACAGAATCTTAGAAATGTTAGTTGGAAGGAAGCTTTTTAGACGTGCTGGATGACTCCAAGCAACTACTCCTTTATAAACTTATAAGGAATTCTCTGAATGACCAGTTGCATTTTGTGATGGGCCTTTTGGTAATGCTGTTATCCCATTCTTCAATCAGTTTGCAATCCTGTCGACCGTTTATCACTGAAATGTCTTCAAATGCCCTTTAGGGGGTGAAGTATGAAATCTACAAAATTGCTATGTAATCTTTGTTAAGAAATTTGGCTTTACACTGGAAGAGTAGATCCAAAAACTTTATTCCTTCATAGCACACCTTAAGACTGTTGCTGTCCCTGCTATTGGGTTATTCAAATACTGACTTCTGGTTGAAGTAGTGACGGTCAATGGCAGCCTGGGCTGCAGTGACCATGAGATGGTGGAGTTTAGGATCCTGTGTGGGAGGAATAGAATACCTAGCAAGCCCACATTTCTGGATTTCCGAAGGGCAAACTTTGGCCTCTTCAATCAATTGCTAAGGGAAGTATCATGGGAAAGGGTACTAGGTGGTAAAGGGGCTCAAGATAGTTGGTCAGCATTCAAGGACCATTTCTTCCAAGCTCAGGATCAGAGTAGGGGAGCCAGGAGACCAGCATGGTTAAACAAGGAACTGCTGGGCAAACTCATGCGGAAAAAGAGAATCTATGGATTATGGAAGGAGGGGCTGGCCACTTGGGATATAGGACAGCTGTTAGAGGATGTAGGGAGGCAATTGGCAATTAGCTAAGGCCTCCTTGGAACTTAATCTTGCAAGTCGGGTTAAGGACAATAGAAAGGGCTTCTTCAAATACATAGCAGATAAAACTAACACAAGAAACAGTATAGGCCCACTGCTGAACGAGGTGGGTGCCCTGGAGACAGAGGATATAAAGAAGGCAGAGGTGCTGAATGCCTTCTTTGCCTCTGTTTTTACTCCTGCAGACTCTCCCCAGGGGACCCAGATTCCTATAGCCCCAGAAGGAGTCAGGATAAAGGAGGAGTTTGCTTTGGTGGATGAGGATTGGGTTAGGGATCAGTTAAGTAATCTGGACATCTATAAATCGATGGGTCCGCATGGAATACACCCGTGGGTGCTGAGGGAGCTGGCGGAGGTCATTGCTGGGCCACTCTCCATCATCTTTGGTAAGTCGTGGGAAACGGGAGAGGTGCCTGAGGATTGGAGGATAGCAAATGTCACACCGGTCTATAAGAAGGGCAAGAAGGAGGACCCGGGTAATTATAGACCGGTCAGCCTTACCTCCATCCCTGGTGAGGTGGATGGAACAACTTATTCTTGACACCATCTCTAGGCATATCAAGGCTGAGGGGGTCATTAAGAGCAGCCAACATGGCTTTACCAAGGGGAAGTCATGTTTGACCAACCTTATAGCCTTCTATGAGCAAGTAACTAGGTGGATGGATGATGGTAGAGTGGTAGATGTGGTTTTTCTTGATTTCAGTAGGGCATTACGTACTGTCTCCCACAGCATCCTCATAGATAAGCTAAGGAAGTGTGGGCTTGATGATCAGGTAGTGAGGTGGATCAAGAACTGGTTGGAAGGAAGAAGGCAGAGAGTTGTGGTCAATGGGGCAGAATCTAGCTGGAGGTCTGTGACTAGTGGAGTCCCTCAGGGGTCGGTGCTGGGACCAGTGCTGTTTAATATTTTCATCAACGACCTGGATGAGGGAACTGAATGTACCCTCAGCAAGTTTGCTGATGATACTAAACTGGGAGGAGTGGCTGACACACCAGAGGGCTGTGTTGCCATTCAGCGAGACCTGGACAGGCTGGAGAGTTGGGCGGAGAGGAACTTGATGAAATTCAACAAGGGCAAGTGTAGAGTCTTGCATCTGGGGAAGAACAACCCCATGTACCAGTACAGGTTGGGGATTGAGCTGCTGGACAGTAGTGAAGGCCAATGGCATCCTAGGGTGCATTAGAAGGGGGGTGGATAGAACCTCAAGAGAGGTTCTCCTCCCCCTCTACTCTGCCTTGGTGAGCCCGCATCTGGAATATTGTGTCCAGTTCTGGGCCCCTCAGTTCAAGAAGGACAGGGAATTGCTTGAAAGAGTCCAGCGCAGAGCTACAAAGATGATTAAGGGAATGGAACATCTCTCTTATGAGGAGAGGCTGAGGGAGTTGGGACTCTTTAGCTTGGAGAAGAGGAGACTGAGGGGTGACCTCATCAATGTTTACAAGTATGTAAAGGGAGAGTGTCAGGATGATGGAGCTAGTTTTTTTTCAGGGATTTCCATTGGTAGGACAAGGGGCAATGGGTGTAAACTGGAGCACAGGAGGTTCCATGTGAACATCAGGAAAAATGTCTTTACTGTGAGAGTGACAGATCACTGGAACAGGTTGACCAGGGGGTTGTGGAGTCTCCTACATTGGAGATATTCAAGGCCCGCCTGGACAAGTTCCTGTGTGATGTACTCTAGGTTACCCTGCTCTTGCAGGGGGTTATACTAGATGATCTTTTGAGGTCCCTTCCAACCCTTGGCATTCTGTGATTCTGTGAAAACTTCACCATAAACACTGTGTGACTTGTGCAAGCAAGCTGCCTGAAATACAGACACTGAGGCTTCTTGCATCAATCACAGTAGGGTTAATCAAATCAAGGCACAACATTCTTTTTCTCTGGAAAACTGAAGTCATAGCCCTGTGTCCCTGTTATAAAAGCAGAGATGCCCTCCCTCATGGGGTATTCAGGGCCCATACTCCCACAGAACCTCCATCACAAATGTCCAGCTCAACAGAAGCGTACCTTTGAGTTCCTCCTGTGGAAGCCAGGACTGTGTGTGCCACTGTTAAAGCTGAGAAGGCTCTTAGAAAATGGGTAGTCTTGGCTTTAAGAGAATTTTGTTTTGTTCAGGTTATTTTCAATTGCAGTAGAAAACTTGAGTGTCTGTATCAGGAAGACAATTTTGGTTGTTTTCCATTATTTTGTGAAAAGAAAATATTCTTTTACATTATTTTTCTTATCTCCATTTTCGTCTCCATCTCTATGTGCACACCGCTCCTGTGCTTGGATTTGGCTGTGACTGTAATGGATGGGAACCTCGCTGAGAGTTGATTCCCACTCCTGACTGAGAGACAACCCAGTGTGGGTTTTTCACAGTGTATTTGGCAGAGTCCATGTGTGTATGTTCATGGTGACTGTTTGTCGGAAAGAGGCAGGAAACCATGAGGGTGCAGCCGTTCTATGAGCTTCCTGCTTGGGCACGCTGGGCCACCTGGCCAATTCTGTCAGTGCGACCAACACTGAGATGATGAGGAACTGCATGGGCCCACGAGTAAACAGTGGCAGAGCTGGCATAAAGCCCTTGTGTTTCCAAGGGCATAAGGGCAAGAGCCTCTTGCAGCCAAATTCAAGGCCTCACCTGTGGGTGGATGCACCTCTTAGGAACTTTCCCAATTACCTGAGACCCCCGGCATCGGCTACAATGGGGCTTCCCAGCTGAAATGTGTGCCTGGAGGCTGGTTCGGTGGTGACTGGTGATCTCTGTTCTCTCTATGTAGCATTGATTTGATGCACTGCTAATTGTCCTCTGTACTTATATACATATACACAATTTACTGCATAGAAATATCTACCCAGTTTGCTTTACTGTGCTTGTTTGCTTTAGTGTGCTTGTTTAATCCACTGTGCATGTTGTACAGCGAGCGTGTGATTTTTTGTTGAGTACCCTGCCTGTCAGCAGAACACTTGTGTACCCAGCAACCTCCCTGCCTCTCTTACAGACACCACGTCTTGCTGCATTTCCAAGGTGGAACTGGACATCTATGGAAAAGGGTCTGCCATGTACACAATGGAACCAAAATCAGCCTTGGAGGACACAAAACAGCGAAGCCAGCGCAGGCAGGCTACCACCTAGGAAAGGTAAGGCAGCCTGCCCACCTCTCCTCCTCTGCTTTGCAACTACCAGCCTTCGAGCATCCCCACCTTCTGCTGGGGCTTCTGAGAACACACGACCACCTTAGTGCAGTGACCAGCCGCAGGACAGCAGGCCTGCTCCCCTGCCTTGGCCCAAAGCTGAGCAGAGGGAGGCCAAGGAACACATCTTTGCCTCTCCACTAGCTCAGTTATTAATTAATCTCAGTTATAAACTTCATGCAGTCATGGGCTTAACTTCATTGAAGTTTGCACATAGATCTGAAACAAAACAAAGTGATTGAAACTGAGTGAAGTTTCCATCAAGTGACAACAAAACATAAAATGAAGCAGTGTGAGGAGGGGCATCTAGCAAAGATGGATTTTATTGTTAAAAGTGAAAACTGGATGTTATGGGCCAGTGCTGCCTAATGGCAGCTTCTCACAGCTGCAGCTAAATGACAGCTGACACAAAAGGCTGTGAGCAGCTGTAACCTATTACAAGTTAGTGGAAGTGAAGCCAGAGTTAGTGTATGTAAGGAATGGAAGGAGAGCAGAGACAACTCGTAACTCAAGGATGTGGCCAAAGGTTAATGTTGCTAATTCAGGCCGTGGCTGATGCCACAGGTCGTGGAAGCATTCCTGGCTCAACTGGAGAAATTCACTATCTGGTTGCTCAAATGCATGGTGTATTTGGGTCACTCCTAATGCTGTCTCTTGTAAAGCCAGCTTGTTTCAGATGTCAAAATAGCAGAAATGTATGAGGACTTGAAAGGTGAAAAGTGGAAGGGAACTCAAATTATCTACCTGTGAAAAGGATGAAAAGGCAAATATTAAGATAACAAAAGATCTAAGAGATCTGAAGTTTTTTCTTTCTCCACCTGCGTTTTTCTGGGCAAGTCATGTACTCCCCAACATAGAGGTATCATTACACCACTGAAAAATTCTAAGCTTGAGACAGTCAATGGTTAATTGAAAAGCTTTCAAAGAAGTGTGTTGGTTAACCAGTGAGTGAAACCAGCTGTGGAGTGTGGCAGACATGCAGCTATGACTAGCATAAGCAACTGTGGTTGATCAGAGACCTTACTGTTTCTGTTGAGTCATTCTTCTGGGTACTGTGGACCTAGGTGTAGCAGGGACGCTTTATCAGAAATGAGTTGATATGAATCAACCCTACCAGTAGTTCAGCTTTATTAAAAATGAAGGTCACTGGACATTGGATGGTCAAGGGAATATTGGCCTCAAACTTGTCCAGACCTTGAGAAAACTTCATAAGTAATGACCAGATTCTTAGCTGGTTCATATTTGCATGGCTGTATTGAACTCCCCAGCTGCAGGTCTGTCCATAAATTACCCCTTGAGCTTTCCTTGATAATGAAATCAACACTTTAAATGTGGACTTTTTAACCATACCCTGTTGATATAGTCAGATTTAACTGATATTCATACACAAAGTGGATAGTTAGGTAAAAACTGAGAGGACTTATTCTCTATTAATGGAAGTTGTTCCAAAATATTTAGCTGGGTTTCTAGTGTAAGGAAAGGAATAGAAAACAATGTTGGCGTATATTGCCCCTACTTTGCAGCCCATTGAACCCCAAGGCAACTCTTATATGTCAACAGCAATAGAAGTTACTTCTAGAAAAACAGAACTAAGGGCCAAGTACTGGTGTATAAAACCCTCTTGCTTCCAGAAACTGCTGTTGTTTTCTCAAAATTTTTAAGGTTTTCAGAAAATAATATATCAGATGCCACAAATTTAGGAATGATAGTAAGGTAAATGTGGATTACTGGATCAGAGAATTTGCAGTGTCTTGCAGGGCATGCAGAACTTTAATTTTGCATCCAAAAGAGACAGGAAGTTTTATACTTATTGAACTTTGATACAAATTGTTATTGTTACAGAGCTTTTTTCCACATCATATGATACCTTTTCCAAGTGAGACCCATGCAGCTGTAAGCTGCTCTGGGATATTACAGGTATGCAATGAAGATGAGCCAGCATAGCTTAGAATTTCCCATTGCCTGTTTTTTTTTGTGAGCATAATTCTTTGCCACTGTTGGATCTGTTTCTAGGTTTTGAATAACTCCAAATATGGTTAATACTTTTTTTTCCTTACGAGATATGGTGTGTCCCTGCCAGACAGTTACTGTATGACCGCACTTGGAAACTTAGGCATTCTTTTGGAATCACGGAGTGTCAAAACAGAAGATGAATAAAAATGGTTAATGCCTTTCTTGGGTATTTCAGGTGAAAGACCCTGTTTCCTTAAAAAGGTGAAGTGCTGCAGTACTTGGTGTATACTTAACAGCAGGCACTGGTAGAATAATGAGGAAATGGTAATGTGATGCAACTGTATATAAAAAAAGGCTTAAATGGTTAAACTTAATGAGCAGAAAATTTAGACTGACTAGTATGATTTGTTAGCTTGAAGGCTACTGTAGCCTTTGGGGAAAAAAATGGTAGGTCACTCAGTGTTAGTCATCTTTTAAGTGGACACAAGATTTTAATTTACAGTGGGAATAATTTCACAGAATGACCACATCAGGGATCATCGTCTTACTTCCCAAAGAGGGGAAAAATGAGTAATAAAGGTGGAAACATACTCGTCACTCTTGTTTGCTTGTCACTAGAAAAATTAATTAATAGAAGAACTTTCACTGGTCTTAAGACAACAAGCCTATGTGTGAGTTTTGGGGATAAAGACTGATTGGAAAGGCAACATAATAACACAAGATTTTTAAGGTAAAACTAAAAGAAATATTAAAACTAGGTTGTTGAGTTTTTTTTAAATTATATAATAAGTTCTACTTTAGGGTCTGCCAGTAAATGAAAAACATTAAACAACTAATTCTCAAAACACTCCTCTGTGTTAAAGTTATATCCTTATAAAAATGGATGTTTAGTCAGGAGGTTAAGCTAACCCCAAACAGTTTAAAAATGTCTCAAATAAAATATAATTGACACATACAGAACTAGATTCTGTAAATAATTTTTACAAACCTAAAAAAAAAAAAAAAGATTTCTACAGATGCTGCATATCTAATGAAAATTGATTCACTTTTGCTACCCAAAGAGCAAATAGATTTTGCAGTCTAAGGTAAACATTTGATTTAGATACTCTTGCCCATATGTGATATATAGCGAATGTGCAAAGCTTGCGGGTAAGATTAAGAATCATTCTAAATAGGTAATGGTTACACCCTATTTTGATAGATGGAAAAATCTGTTGTGAACGCTCCTCTGTTGCTGTTTTATGGTGCATTGTCTGTTTAATTGTATTTTGTTCAATAAAACTTAGGAGGCATGAGGCAGAGAATACCTTTGTGAACTGTGCAGTCCTCATGCATGTTTCAGCAGAAGCTGTTGGGTCAGTTGTTCACACCAGTCGCTATATCCTTGGAAACTTTCATTAAGACGAATTAACAGTCTTGGTTATCATTTGTGATGTGCTTGGTCAAGTATCAAGAGAGACATTAGTTTTAACAACTCAGTGCTTACAAATGATTAAAAAATCACTTCTGATACTTCTATAGTTTTTTGTGGATTGAACAGTGAGCAAGTAGAATATTTTTCAAGTATGTTTTTCTCAACTTTCATTGAAAGTGAATAATTTGGCTGATGACTTTAAGTCAGAACATCTGAATAGCCTCAAAACCAAACCAACCCCCCCAGTTTACGTATCCATTTAGCATGTGCTAAGTAAAATTACTAGGGCTGACATATACCAAATGTCTGTGTGTGCCAAAGAGAGGTTTGACCTATAGCCTAAAAAAAAAAAACGTGTCACTATTAGAATTAGAAGCGATATTTATTAGAATATGGTTTCTCTGAGACAACACTGTATGTACATGTCTAGTGGTGGGCCATATGGATCATCTAGAAGTCTTGCTGTAGGTTATTTTTACAAATTGGACACTTAAAAACATTTCAGAAAGGAAGGTAGCATGAAGCTCTTAATCTGAGGCCTCTCTTATTCACGACAGCATTTCCAATGAATAGACTGCACAGCATAGAGTGTTGACAGAACTGAGTCCTTAGTAGGTGATATCGTACCCTCACTGAGGTCAATAAAGTGTTGGTGGGTTTTTTTTAAACTCCTTTGAAGGGTCAAAATTTTATCCTAGATTTCTTTTTTTTTTCTTTTTTCCTTTTTTTTTTGTTTTTTTTTGTCTGTGAATAACATTTCTCCAATTTTTTATTTTGAAGTTTTTTATATTTAATTATATTTGTAACAGATTTTTTTTCACTATAAAGTATGTCAGTGTTCTAAATTTAACAGTGCCACCTTCAAAATAGAGGATTGAAATTACTTGGGTAATTACAGTTCTTTCTGGTTTTGTTTTTAAGAATAGACCTGTTCCCCTCCCACCCCCCACTGTTTATAGATGCAACTGATATTCAGGTTTGGTCAGTAGACTTGAAGTTCAGAGTTCTGTTGGCCAATTTCACTGCTTCTTTCTAATAGCTTTTTACATATAATGTGAATACACTAGAATAAACTATTGTAGACAGCACACGTCCAACCTATCTTCCAGAGGAACAAAAAGAACCTCGCACCTGATGTAGGATATATTAAAGAAGAGACCATATGCCTTTCCTAAATAAGCATAACAAAATAGATTTTATATATGCAAAAATTAAGTTAAAGACACAGCAGGATTACCAAGACAGGCACTGTCCTGGGTTCAGCAGTAGCAGTCATTTTTCTCCTTCTTAGTAGCTGGTGCAAGCGCTGTGGTTTTGACTTTCAGCTTGGGAACAGCGCAGATAACACCGATGTTTTTAGTTGCTGCTAAGTAATGTTTAGCCTGACCAAGGACTTTCTGAGTCTCATGCTCTGCCAGGGAGGAGGGGAAGGCAGGAAGAAGCAGAAACAGGACACCTGACCCAAACTAACCAAGGAAGTATTCCATACCACAGCACGTCATGACCACTATATAAACTGGGGGCAGTTACCCAGAAAGGCTAGATCACTGCTTGGTCAGATGGGGTAGCGGTCGGCGGGTGGTGAGTGGTTGTATTCTCTCCCCTTGTTATTTCCCTTATCATTATTATCACTGGTGGTAGCAGCAGTGATTTCTGTTAAACCTTAGTTACTGGACTGCTCTTATCTCAACCCATGGGAGGTACATTCTTTCAATTCTCCTCCCCATCCCTCCGGGAGTGGGGGGGGAAGGGGAGGAGTGAGAGAGAGACTGCATGGTTCTGATTTATGGCTGGGCTTAAACCACGACAGGCACTTATCATTTTGTGGAAGGTAGACTTCCTGGTAGTGACTTTTCCTTTTGGCCTTCCCCATTGCCATCTCTTGCCCCTCTTCCCCATGTTCTGAGTTGTTCTCATTCTCTGCCTTCACAGATTTAAGATTTAAGCTTTCTTTTCCTAATCATTCTGCCACAGAAAGTCTCTCTTTCCCTGACCAGTTTCCCATCTGATTCTGTTCCAGGTTTCAGGATGAAATAGCCGTGCACAGAATTTCAGTCTCTTGTCAATCTCCTTGGCATTTTCCAGTCTGCCTTTCACCATTTTCCATTCTAGGTTTTTCTGGCCTTTCTGCCAGTCTAAAACCCTCAGACTGACTGAAGTCAATAGGAGACAATAGTGAGAGTCAGTTCTTCACTGGAGCTGCTTGGTGCCCTAGAATTTAGCAGCAGGTTCAGGGGAAAATCCTGCTCATTCCCAGTAGCATTGGGCTGGATCATTGCCAACTGTCATCACATCTTTGAAGAAATCAGTCATAAAGTCAAACTTGATTCATAGTTGGCTTCTTTGACTCTCAAAAATAGCATGTAATGCTTGAGAAGCGTCCACCTTAGCAAATATTTTCTATGCTACTGCAACCAGTCTTTCATTAAAAATGTTGTAGGTGTCACAAATAAGGTTTCTAGTTATGAGTATGACTCTCAAACTTCCTTGCATTTAGTGACCTCTAGAATTTCTGGTTTTTGTTATTATTATATTAATCTGAGACAGTGCAATGTTTTTTCTTGTTGCGTTTTTTCCCCTGTTGATTGATTTGATTTTTTACCAACAAAAGGCATTTATTTTGCTTTGGTTTTTGTTCAGATTGGTTTTAAATTGGTTGGCTTTACAGCTAAGCAAAGAGTCCCTGGTGCTGTCATATGCTACTACCTGAAAGACATGGTGACATTTGACACCAGCCTACAAATCGTGTTATGTATTTCACTGCATGGGAGAGAGGGTGCAGGCTTATTTCTGTGTATCATGTGAGCAGTAATCCCTGCCTGCAGCATACCATCATTTAACTCTGCAATTCATCTTCCTATATTAAGGACTTTTCTTATTTTTCTTATATTAGTTGTATATTATTATCTGTTTGAACAGGGAGCCATTTCCCCTAGTAATAAATTTGCACGTACTTCCACTAAAAAAAAAACCAAACAACCAACGAACAACCAAAACAACAGAAAACCCTACCAAACCCAAGCCAGAACAAAAATCCCAAAGAAGTGATCTTTTCTACTATTTTAGTTTCAGGTGTTTATTGCATTCAGCTCTGACTCTAAAATATTTTTACTGCTCATCCCTTCTGACATTTACTAATTTTAACTTCAGCTTGCTCAGGTAGTACTTTCTCACACAGTCCTCAGCTGTCTTAGAAAGAAAAAGATGGGTCTGGGATTGCCTTCTTCCTAGCATTATTGCTACTTTATTGTAATTGATAGCATGGGCACAACGATGACTGTTGAAGCTGAGCTTTGTATTTTGTATTCCACTTTGGTCTGCTGAGTAAGAAAAGTGTTCTTCATGACAGCACTTCTGGTTTGAAGCTCTTATGGCAGAAATCCTGGGAAAGACACTTGTGCAGGCTGCGAGCCAAGCACTCCTTTCGTGTTAAGCAGAGATACTAAAACCTAAAAGGGTGCTGTTCTTTTTTTACATAGATTGACTCGTTTAGATTTTCCTAAAGCTTCCATTTGACGTTGTTTATGGAGTTAAAATACTTCTTCAACTCAGCCTTTATATTTTCTATCAGTGAACCTGTTCATTCGTGGCAAATGATTAACAGGCTTGAACACCTACCAGAACCTCCCCTTCTGCTTCAGTGTGGCTGAAATAGCTTAAACTGCATTTGCACCCAGCTGTGTGCCAGCAGCGCTGTAGACAGATGTACCTAGTCTTACTGTAACGTAACTATTCAGGTGAACAGCGGTGAAGCTATGCATAATGCATTCTTTGTTGTGAGCTAGGACGCTCCCCTGTCAAGTGAAGCCTGCCCATGTTACTGCATTCACACCAGCTCAATTTAGACTGCAAGACAGAAAAACAATAGAAGCGAAAGCAACCTTGTGTTTCCTGGTTGAACTGCATTATTTAGTGTCTAAAGAACTTGGTGTGCTTCCAAAATCACATTCATTTCATTATTTTGCTGCAGTCTGTACTGGCCATTCTGTCTCTTGCCTGATCAACTTTTGCTTTGTGTCCTCAAATCAGATTTTCTGGAAGTGGCAGTGGACAGGAGGAAAATGCAGCAATGGAAACTGCAGATATCAACCCGAAAACCCTTTGTTCCTTACCTCTATATAAGTCTAGATAGTATTTATGATACTACAGACCAGCCTGTAGCAATTTTCCTTGAAGAGCTTAGTAATGACATTGGTTCATTTGCATATATGGAAATTGAAGGATTCAAGGTTAGTATGCTTAGATGCGAGTCATTGTTCTGAGCAATTTTAGTGGAAGAAGTGCAATAAAAATGAATAATGCATTTCATGGAATTAGCATAAAGTTAATGTGGTTGCCAGCTTTTAATGGGTACTTGCAGTTTTATCCTGCAGACTGAGTAAAACTGTGTACTTGCTCTTTGCTAAAATAACAGTGTCTTGCTAGGTAACAGTTGTGTTGCGCTCTGGCAATGTCTGGTTGAAATGGCTAAAGCAAAGCCATTGAATATCTTGAGCAGCTGTCTCGATGATTGGCCCAGCTTCTGGTTTTGGCTCCTAAAGCTCCTGCTCAGGCACCCCTTCAGGTGGCTCATTTGTCTCCTCCTTTTGAAAATGTTGACATCTACCTGACCTGCATGGGTTTGTGATTCAGTTTTTGTGAGGTCTTTGCTGAATTAATTTTAGCTCAGATCGGTTCCTTTACCTGGTTTGTAACACAGGAGGAAGGAGAGGTAGCTTTGTTTTGTTTCTTCTTCATCTGTTGGTAGCATTCATTTGCAGTTTTATATAAATAGGGTCTGAGGCATGGGATCAGAACTTCTTAACACTGGTTTCGTTGCTGAAGTCAACATATTGCATAACTAATGCTCTCATTTCAAACCATACGTTCTATATAAATATGTAACTTGCTTAGCATACCTTGGAGTTGTGTAACATTCTACACCTCTTAAGTCAGAGGTACTCTTAATGGGATTAGATGCAATCATAATTGAATTACTGTGGTGTGATACTGGATTTAGGGGTTTACTCCCTTTAGTTCTGTCTGTGTTAGTGAAATAGAAAGCTAGTTTCAGATGGAAAGAAAAATGCGTATGTGATGTTTTCTTTCAGATGTTCCTAAGCTCCGGCACATCTCCTGAGCTTCATGGTTATTTGCATGCAAAGGAGCAGGGGAAAAAATCCTGGAAAAAACTGTACTTTCTTTTGAGAAGATCTGGCCGTTATTTTTCCACTAAAGGTACATCATAGGTAAAAGAAGAAAATAAAAGGGGAGAACATAATGAACTTAGAGCAAATGTGGATGTATTTAAAATCTGTTCTAATAACAAAAATTTTAATTTTAACTTAATGATAAAAAGGAAAAAAAATTTATAATAGATAAAATCTAGAGCGATATAAAATTGGAAAAGTATTGTCTTAGAAACAGTAATTTCTTTTTGCCTAACTTTGCTTCATTCTGATCAGTATTTTGCCAGTCAGTTAACAGCGTACTCTTTTAAAATCAATTTTCAACTAGTAGTTAAAATGCTGAAGTGTAAGTAGGTGCTTTGAAAAGGGGTTGTCTTACTTCATTATGTAAAATAAAACCCCTGTGTATAAAGGGATTTTACAAGAAGATTTTGAGAGTTCTCATGTTTTGTCACTGCACAGTTTTCCATTTTACTACTTCAACTTTTTGGTGGCAGTTCTTGAAACCTGATAATGTCAAACAGGATACATTGGAGCTGAGACACCTTGTACGTAAACCACTTAAAACAAAGGTTTTCCTTGTTTTGAATTTTCTCTGTTAACTGTCAGAGTAATCATTGAGCTGCTTTTGTACCCTTCAGCAAATCTCTTTTGTTTTCTTCCTTAACTTGGTTCATCTTAGAGGATGGAGATAATGGTTAGAAAGAGGAGTGGACAGTTTTCAGGTTATGAAAGTACCTTTTATTTTGATTGAAATGCATGCAGGTCTCAAACCTTGACTCCTACTGTAATAGTATTGTGGCTTGAATTTAGTGGATGTTTTTCCACAAGTGTCATCACTTGTACTTTGGTTTTTCTCCCTCTCTGGCAGAATGAACTCTTTGACTAATTTGGTGTGCTTTTTCTCTGCATTATGAAATTAAAGCTGAGTTGTCTCTTTCTAGATTTCATGATGTCAGTGTTAAAACTACAGTATGTTAAGACTATTTTGGAGCAGGATAACTACTATATCTCTGGAGAGGCTGGCTAAAAATAGTCTAACTATAGTACATGGCTCTTCTTTTTAGGAGCCAAGGCATCTGCAGTTTTTCTGTGAATTCAGCCATAGTGATATGTACGTGTCTTTGACAGGCAAAAAGATTTCTGGAGCACCAACAAACCATGGATTCTGCTTTAAGGTACAAGCTTATTATTCTGATACATATTAAAGTAAACCACAATATTTAGGTAAGCTGAAGATTCTTTGAGGTTTCTGAAAACAATATTCAGCTGTCTCTTATAAAATAGCAGAATTAGTGGCTTTTATTTCAACAGGTATTGTGTTCAAGATATGCATTAATGCTAAAAAAATGTTCTGTGGCCTTCTAGCCTAACAAATCAGGAGGAACCCGAGACCTGAAACATCTCTGTGCAGATGATGAACAAAGTAGGACCTGTTGGATGACAGCAATTAGGTTGCTTAAGGTAATTTTTCTGTGTGGAGTTAACTTCTTGCTTAGGTTTACTCTGTGCAATTTTGATATTGTGTGCTAGAGGAACATCTAGGTTCCCATGCAATAGCAATCTCAACTTTGTACTCTGAAATGTGAAAGCTTATTGTATTTCAACCCAATAAATGGAGACCAAATTACTGAAATCATTGTAGGGCATGGGATGATGTCTTGAAGCCTCAGTCCTGCAAATACTTAACTATAAGCATATGCTTATATGCAACCATGTTGAAGTCATTGAGGTTGTTGAGTAATATTGAACAAAACAACAGGAATATGCAAGAATGTTTTTAGTATGTTTTTAAAATGTGTCTATGTGTGACAAAATAGGAGTAGGTCATTTGTTGTATTAAATGGGTAGCATTTAAAGCAGAGTGTACGTTTATAAAGGCAGCAGCAACAGTGGTGATAATGTGCATTTCCTTATCCTAAGAGCAGTTGTCCCTGAGTTTTAATAGTAAAGAAAAGCATGTGTTATCATTGACATCTGGGAAAAACAATTTACTTAGCTTAGGGTTATAATTTAAAATGCTAAGCATGTTATTTTCTGGTTTCAGTATGGGATGCAGCTGTATCAGAATTGCATGCAACCGTATCAAGGTAGAAGCGGCTGCAGCCCTTTGAATATAACACCTATGGTATGTCCCACAGTAGCTCCACGAATAAATACATCGTTTCTGCCATCGTGCAAGTCTTTGCCTATGTGAATGCTTGCTGAAATATTTAGGGCTGTTAGGGTTGACTACAGAGCTAATTAATTACTTAATGCAAATCAGGTAGTTCAGACCAATTAAGAGGCTTTTTCCCTCTGTCAAATCATGAATCTTTTGAGAGTTCGTTGGCTTATTATCGCAGTCAGAAAGAATGGAAAGAGGATTTTGGAAACAGAGCACCGGAGCTATAAATGCATAAAAAAAGAAGCAAAGTGTTTAAGGATACACATGCTCTAAGTGCTGAATAAGAAAGCTGTAACAAATCCGTTTTGGTGTACAGTAATACTTCCATTTTATTTTTTTAAATATGAAATGTTAAGTACTTGAGGTGAATTTCATCTGCTGCAATACTGACTGGACTTTGGAGGAGCACTGTAATTTGGCAGAACTGGATTTTGGAGGACAGCAGCCTATACTAGATGCTGTGTCCATCTCCTCAGATAGTTGGGACTGGATCAGGTTGTCCTTCCCTTTAATATCTTATGTTTTTTCAGCTCTTTATGAGTCATTTGATTTCAGACATTTTCATGGATGATTTGTATCACTTTTGTGGTTTTTGTTGGCTAAATTGAGTAAAAATTACATGTTGCAAGGAATCGTGACAGTGATTTTATGGTGGATTTTTTGAGCTTTTATTATAATTCTTGCTGTTAAAATGCCTAAAACATGCATTTGCTGTACAGGTATTTAAAAAGTTAGTTTTCAGTGATATTGCTAATATGCACGGTTTCAAAACTGTGATAAATACATGGACCATGTCTTCACTTCCTTTTATGTGAAGATGTTACAATAGACAGCTGCTGCTTTTATAATGGATCGTGGCACCATTATCAATTCTCTTTTCTCATACACTCTTGCATGCTTTTTAACTCACAAAACTTCTGACACAACAGAATCTATAACCAGTATTAAGCATGGCACTGTGTTTCTACTTGTGCATAATACATGAATTAAACAGTAAATTGGATAAACTTGGGAATTAAGTGCAGAAACTAAGGAACATACTTCACAAGGGCACCACTTCCATGTTTCACATTCCTCAATCACTCACAACCATGTGATTGGATCTGAGGACGATCTGAGGAAGAAGTTCTTTACTGTGAGGGCGGTGAGGCACTGGAATGGGTTGCCCAGGGAGGTTGTGAATGCTCCATCCCTGGTGGTGTTCAAGGCCAGGTTGGACAGAGCCTTGGGTGACCTGGCTTAGTGTGAGGCGTCCCTGCCCATGGCAGGGGGGTTGGAACTGTATGATCTTAAGGTCCTTTCCAACCCAAACTATTCTATGATTCTATTCTATGTCAGCTACAAGGAGTTCCCTCCACTCTCCTAGAGACAAATGGTTTCCCTAATTTCACCTGTGTTTTTTACTTTAGCAAAGTTCTTTACAAGTTGCAGTTACTCAGGCAGGACGTAGATTACAGTGTCAACAATTACAGTGAGCTGTAGTTTCTAGTTACATTCATGCTTATAACCAAACAGGAACAAAACAGAGCTGCTTTGGTTTTGGACTGGGAAGCTTTGCTAGCCCCACAGAAATCTGGGCCTCTTGTGTTCCAGATGTTACTTTACCTTACACAATGCTAGAATGTTCCTTTAATCTTTTGATATTCCAGTGCCTGCCGACATTCGAGCCATTACAACCTGTATTAAACTTGATTTTGTAAATCTTGGTTTCTGGGAAATATTTTGATGAGTTTTAAGACTGTTTTGTCAAACTTTGGTGGTTTTATTCTATTGCTACAAACGATCTTCATGAAGAGAAAAAGTGTAACAGATCTACAGTTGTTAAGTCTCTAAAATCCACTCAAAACTTTGAGTGAAAATTTATATTAAAAATATATAAATTTATGAAATTTATAATGAAATATTCCAAGTCTTTGTTAATTTGATGGTTATTTGTAAGAATTTTTATTTTCTCCTTTTTTTTTGTTACTTGGACAACTTAACACTTTCCTGACCTGTTTTGACATGCAAAGGGCTTTTTATAGTTGAATATATACATAGAGTTTTGGGTAAATTGATGCAATTATTGTCCATTGCAGTAAGGCAAAAAGATGATCTCTCCTGCCAGACTGTAAAATTGCAGTTTGCAGCAGCAATGCTCCCTTGGGTTGAATGAGTTTGGCTCTCATGGAAAACACTGCAGATGCTTGAAACACCCCTTACAAAACAGAATGTTTTTTTCAGAAGCTGACTTCAAAATGATGGATGTTTTAAAAGATGAACAAACTAAATCTAGTTTGTTGTAGAGAAGTATCTCAGAAAATTCTTTGGTAGCAATGGA
Source organism: Pezoporus flaviventris (assembly GCF_033815535.1). Lineage (NCBI taxonomy): Eukaryota > Metazoa > Chordata > Aves > Psittaciformes > Psittacidae > Pezoporus > Pezoporus flaviventris. Next base: position 122,637 of record NW_026892791.1, on the reverse strand, counting down.
TTTCTCAGGACACAGAAGCAGAATTATAGAAAATCCAACAGAAGCCCTTTAAGTTGCAGTTGAAGAAGGATGAGTGTGGCAGGTATCAACCCCTTTGTTTTACCAGGACAGTAGTTTCTGGGTTGTTTTTGTTTGGTTGATTGATTGTTTTTCTAACAAAAAAAAGCTCTGAAATCATGTTTTTACTTCTCTCTCATAGAGAGGAGAGGTTGCCTGTGACTCAACTCACATGGTAGTCCTATTGCCATGTCTAACATGGGTATGTGTGAGTTAATTAATTGCCAGAGAAACACAATAGCTGGTTCTTTCAATAAAGGCAAAACATTTTTTAAAGATCTTTATTTCTACAGCTATACACAGATCTCAGTTGTGGTTTCATCATAAAATAATCTAGAGGAGAGGCTCACAGACTTATTTTGCAGCATGGACTTGTAGATGAGTAAGTTAATTCTTTAGATAACTCTTCTGAGACACATTTCTAGTCAAAAGCTGCTCTTTTAGGGTACTTCTTATTGAGGGAGGGAAATGGAAGAAAAAAGAGTTTGCACTTACCTGATAGAAGTAAAAATTATTTTATATAGGGCTATCTGGGATTGGTTGGTTTCTGGGTTATATCTTCTGGAAGCAATGAAGTGGTGATCTAGCACTTTAATTCTGTCAGGGGCTGGTTACTTGTGTCCGCTCAGAGACAGGCACTGGAGCTCTGTATTTGCACAATATTCTCTGCGAACTGTTAACTTTGGCTCCAGTATCTTTTGTATCTCTTGTTAGTGATGAAAGAATGAAAAAAAAGCCTGAAAACATTATTCTGAGATGAGCTGTGCAGGGACAGCCATTGAAAAATGTGTGCTTTTCCTCATAAAATTACTTAAAAAAATCATATTATCCCCTAAAGGTAAAAAATACATTTTAGGATAAGACTTCTTTTTTCTCTCATTTAAATATTGATTTTTAAAAAACTATAAAGAAAAAAAGTATTTTATGTTCAAATCCTCCTATTTTTCATTTTTATGTTTTTATTCTTACTCCTGTATTAAATGCAAATTTGGGCCTCCTTCATTCAATGAGTAATTGCATAAAACTCTTTAAGTTTCTCTGAGTCTGTTTCCAGGTAGGTACCTGTAACATCAGATTACTGATTAAATTCCTTCAGTTTTAGATGAAGTACATGGTAATACTGTTTTTTACATCTGTAGAAAAGGCTCTAGGAAAAAAAAGCAATGGAAAGTGAGTTCTACTCAGTAAGGATGGCTAATTGGACTTCCCCTTTTGTATTTTTCCTTCTTTTTCCATGTAAGGGTTCCTATTTTTAATTCTGTCTAATGATCATGAAGCCGCTTCTGTTCTCTGCCTTCCTTTTGTATTTGTTACATGAGAGGGACAGGACATGGAGGTGACTCAAACACGTATTTCCCAGCAGTGTATAATTCCAGGACTGATTAATCTTCCAGTGTATTTCAGTGGGTACACACAAAACACAACTGTTAAATGAAACCCAGTAGATTTGGTGAGTAAAGAGCAATGGTGCTCAAGATAAGCATGCAAATACCTTGCTAACATTAGTTTAGTACAGTGTTCTTTATGTTATATTCTTGGATCTATTCATAGGTATGCATGGTTTTGGTGAGGATGATACTCTTGTATGGAATGTCTAGAATTGATGAGATCATGGTACTACGAGCACTCATGCTGTCAGATACATATTCAGGAGTTACCATGAAGTCATGAATACATTACAGCATGTGACAAATGGTGTGCTTTTTGACAAGCTGAGAGAATTCATTATCACCAGAAATAGAGAAGCTTTTTATGCAAACAATAAGATTTTAGTTTCTGGGGGCAGAGGGTGGGGCAGAGAAAATAATCCATGTTGAACCTTTTGAGGTGATCCCATGCAGGGAGATACGCTGAGGTCATAAGACCTCTTTGATACCATGTGTACCAACAATAGTCTGTTCACAATGGCTTATAGAAGACCAAGAGACTGCTCTAGAAAGGATACACACTACTATCACAGAATCACAGAATCCAGAATCCTAAGGATTGGAAGGGACCTCAAAAGATCATCTAGTCCAACCCTCCTGCAAGAGCAGGGTAACCTAGAGTACATCACACAGGAACTTGTCCAGGCGGGCCTTGAATATCTCCAACGTAGGAGACTCCACAACCCCCTGGTCAACCTGTTCCAGTGATCTGTCACTCTCACAGTAAAGAAATTTTTCCTGATGTTCACATGGAACCTCCTATGCTCCAGTTTACACCCATTGCCCCTTGTCCTGTCACTGGAAATCACTGAAAAAGACCTAGCTCCATCATTCTGACCCTCACCCTTTACATACTTGTAAACATTGATGAGGTCACCCCTCAGTCTCCCCTTCTCCAAGCTAAAGAGTCCCAGCTCCCTCAGCCTCTCCTCATAAGAGAGATGTTCCATTCCCTTAATCATCTCCGTGGCTCTGCGCTGGACTCTTTCAAGCAATTCCCTGTCCTTCTGGAACTGTGGGGCCCAGAACTGGACACAATATTCCAGAAGCAGCCTCACCAAGGCAGAGTAGAGGGGGAGGAGAACCTCTCTTGACCTACTAACCACACCCTTTCTAATGCACCCTAGGATGCCATTGGCCTTCTTGGCCACAAGGGCACATTGCTGGCTCATGGTCATCCTCCTATCCACCAGGACCCCCAGGTCCCTTTCCCCTTCACTGGTCCCAGCACCGACCCCTGAGGGACTCCACTAGTCACAGACCTCCAGCTAGATTCTGCCCCATTGACCACAACTCTCTGCCTTCTTCCTTCCAACCAGTTCTTGATCCACCTCACTACCTGATCATCAAGCCCACACTTCCTTAGCTTATCTATGAGGATGCTGTGGGAGACAGTACGTAATGCCCTACTGAAATCAAGAAAAACCACATCTACCACTCTACCATCATCCATCCACCTAGTTACTTGCTCATAGAAGGCTATAAGGTTGGTCAAACATGACTTCCCCTTGGTAAAGCCATGTTGGCTGCTCTTAATGACCCCCTCAGCCTTGATATGCCTAGAGATGGTGTCAAGAATAAGTTGTTCCATCCACCTCACCAGGGATGGAGGTAAGGCTGACCGGTCTATAATTACCCGGGTCCTCCTTCTTGCCCTTCTTATAGACCAGCGTGACATTTGCCATCCTCCAATCCTCAGGCACCTCTCCCGTTTCCCACGACTTACCAAAGATGATGGAGAGTGGCCCAGCAATGACCTCCGCCAGCTCCCTCAGCACCCACGGGTGTATTCCATGTGGACCCATCGATTTATAGATGTCCAGATTACTTAACTGATCCCTAACCCAACCCTCATCCACCAAAGCAAACTCCTCCTTTATCCTGACTCCTTCTGGGGCTATAGGAATCTGGGTCCCCTGGGGAGAGTCTGCAGGAGTAAAAACAGAGGCAAAGAAGGCATTCAGCACCTCTGCCTTCTTTATATCCTCTGTCTCCAGGGCACCCACCTCGTTCAGCAGTGGGCCTATACTGTTTCTTGTGTTAGTTTTATCTGCTATGTATTTGAAGAAGCCCTTTCTATTGTCCTTAACCCGACTTGCAAGATTAAGTTCCAAGGAGGCCTTAGCTAATTGCCAATTGCCTCCCTACATCCTCTAACAGCTGTCCTATATTCCTCCCAAGTGGCCATCCCCTCCTTCCATAATCCATAGATTCTCTTTTTCCGCATGAGTTTGCCCAGCAGTTCCTTGTTTAACCATGCTGGTCTCCTGGCTCCCCTACTTGACTTCCTACCCATTGGGATACTCTGATCCTGAGCTTGGAAGAAATGGTCCTTGAATGCTGACCAACTATCTTGAGCCCCTTTACCACCTAGTACCCTTTCCCATGATACTTTCCTTAGCAATTGATTGAAGAGGCCAAAGTTTGCCCTTCGGAAATCCAGAAATGTGGCCTTGCTAGGTATTCTGTTCCTCCCACACAGGATCCTAAACTCCACCATCTCATGGTCACTGCAGCCAAGGCTGCCATTGACCATGACCTCTTCAACCAGACCCTCCTTGTTGGTGAGTACCAGATCCAGCAGCGCTCCTCTCCTAGTTGGTTCGTCCACCATTTGCATTAAGAAGTTATCATCAATGCACTGGAGGAACCTCCTAGACTGTGAATGACTGGCTGTGTAAGTCTTCCAGCAAATATCGGGGTAGTTAAAATCCCCCATGAGGACCAAAGCATGTACTCGTGAGGCTGCTTTCAGTTGCCTGTAGAAAGCCTCATCAACTCCTTCGTCCTGACCAGGAGGTCTATAATAGACCCCCACAACTGTGCCACCCGTACCAGCCTGTCCCTTAATTCGCACCCACAGACTTTCCACTTGCTCCTCATCTGCCCCTGGACAGAACTCAATACATTCTAGTCACTCTTTCACATAAAGAGCAACTCCACCACCTCGCTTTGCTGACCTATCTTTCCTAAAAAGGACATAGCCATCCATGACCACATCCCAGTCATGCGAGCTGTCCCAACATGTCTCTGTAATTGCCACCAGGTCATAACCTTTAGACCGCACACAGACTTCTAACTCCTCCTGTTTATTCCCCATGCTGCATGAATTGGTGTACAGGCATTTCGGGGTGAAAGCAGAGCATGCTAGTGGCACCCTTGGGAGGTGGGAGGCCTTCTGGTCTTCATACTAGAACAGTGCCCCACTAGTTCAAACCCAGCTACAACCCCCTCGCACTTCAAATCTAACCTAAAGCTCTGTAAGTGAGCTCTGCTAACTCTTGCCCAGGTACCCTTTTTTCCCTGCAGGACAGGGTTTAAACAACTATCCTTTCCCTCAAATGACACAATAGATTGAGAGTCCTCCCTAGTCCGCCATCCTTCAAGCCCTAGCATCTTTCTCTTGGGCTTGTCCCTAACAGGCCCAGTTATCTCCCCTTCCCCCTTCATATCTAGTTTAAAGCCCTGTCAATGAGCCTGCTAACTCCTGCCCCAAAAACCTTTCCCCCCCCCGGGGCCTGGTGTATCCCAGCTGCTACCAGCAAACCAGGTGTCTCATATAGCAGCCCATGATTGAAAAACCCAAACCCCTGCCTTTGGCACCAGTCCCATAGCCATATATTAATCTGCAAACTCTTCCTATTTATCTCTTCACCCTTGCTTGTAACAGGTATGGAGGCAAACACCACTTGCGCTCCGGACCCTCTAACCAGCCGCCCCAGGGCCCTGAAGTCTCTCTTCATTGCCCTTGCCCTGCTTGTAATAATTTCATCACTGCCAACCTGAAAAACCAGCAGTGGATAGTAGTCAGAGGGCTGCACCAGATCAGAGAGTTTCCTTTTAACATCTCTAATCTGAGCCCCAGGTAGGCAGCAGACTTCCCTGTGAGATGGATCTGGTCGACAAATGGGCCCTTCTGTTCCCCTCAGAAGGGAGTCACCCACCACAATTACTCTTCTTTTCTTCTTGGCTGAGGAAGTTCTAAGGCATGGGGGTGAGTGGCAAGCCCCAGGTGACTCACTAGATAGATCTACCCCTCCATCTCCATTTACCTGGCCCTGTAGCTCCAAGACCTCGTACCTGTTATTCAAGGGCAACTGGGAGGGAGAAAGGGATTGCGAGGGTTTTCGCTTACTTCTCCGAGGAGGGAACTCCCTCCATACCTCCTTGTCCCTTAAATTCACTCCTTCTATCTGATGGTAGGAGGGAAGGGGGTCCATCACTTGTTCAACCACTTCCCTCTGCCCTTGCCTTAGGGCATAGCTCCACCAATCTATTTCACTTTGGCATTCTCTGATGGCTCTCAACCTTTCTACCTCCTCCCTCAGTTCAGCCGCCTGCCCGAGCAGATCATTTATCCGTTCACTCCGCACACAAGCAGTGGCACTGGCTCTCTCCACTGCAAGCGCCGGGCTCAGGCATTTACTGCAGCCAGAGACCTGCACGGCCACATGTCTGCAGGAAGGCTCAGTCCGGGTACACACGTTATTCCTCACTACAGCTTTTGATCGTGTTGTGACCATGATCTATCTGGTCCATCGGTCCGCCTACGTCTCTCCGCACAAGCAAGCAGTCCTTCCTCCTCCTGCGCTCCAGGCCAGTCCCCTTCATCAGGCAGTCATCCCACTCAAGCTGCCTCGACCCGCTCTGTTCGCCCCGCTCCCTGGGCAGGTTTTTAACCACTCCGGGCTGGTGCCGCTCCTCCTGGCTCTGCCCCCAGTGAGTCAGCTCCTTGCGTGAGCTGAGCTGCTGGCTCCTGGGCAAGCCCTGTCGAGGACTTGAGGCTCCCTCCTCAGTGGCTCTTGTCGCTCTGAGGTGAAGCTCCCGGACGCTGATCTCCCCCCGCTCCTCTCCAGTGTTGCAGGCGTCCTCTCTCAAGCTACTCTCCCCAGGAACTGACCAGTCCAGACAACCAAAACCAAACCGCCTTTTACCCACCGCGCAGGGCGTCCCTCTGTGCCTCATGTGGAAAGGGACCAAAAAGAATACTTTTTTAAAGAAATTAAATCAGGGTCTCTCCAAGGTCCCAAGTCAGACCTGGGAGCTGGGGTTCCTTTCAGGCAAACTCCCTCAATGTGGCATGAAGGTCCCAGAGACTCCTCAGATCCGCAGGAAACATGGCTGAGTGTCCCTGAACAGGCACCAAATTGTTACCATAAAAGTCGGTCAGAGAAACTCTCTAAGGTTCAATTTGGAGTTTCCGAAAGCAGCATTCTTTATTGCAGCACTGGGCGCACACGTGAATCGTTTCACAAAGGTGAGCACACCCAGTACTTGGCAACAGTAGCTCTGTATTTAGCATACTCATGCTTATTCACAGCTTTTCCAGGAACTAGTTCTAATATTTGCATCCCAATTACGCATGCGCTTTCTTGCTGAGTGGGGTCTTTGGTGGGCACCGATAGTCTTCCTCACTGTGTTTACTGAATGACCTCAGTGCTTGCTCAAGCTCGCAAGGTCCTACTGCCCAGTTAGCAGTTGCTATGTCCTTGCTTCTGCTCTGATCCAGTCTCGCCCCACGCTGGGCACCGCTCTGCTGTCTTGAAGGTTGGCATCCTTGGTCTTATTTACTCTCTCCTTAGGTGTTATCAGTCCCATGATGTTCCTTCCCCCACCTGAACTTCCCCCACCTGAACATTCCTTTCGCTCTACACATTAGTAAGTTAGAACAGTTTGGCCTATTCTACTATGCTAAAGGCACACAAGCTATTGTTAGTTTGAGATTTAAGGTTACACCACGGTGACCATGAAAATGTGCTGGCGACACAGGGACATGGTGACCATAAGGACATGGAGGGTCACATGGGGACCATGGGGACACAAGCATCACAATGACCATGGGGACATGGGACCACAGGGGTGGCTGTTTCTGGAACACCCCATGTTCAGGTGTGTGAGGCCATGGAACCCCACGGGACCCTTCACTGGAGCCACCGAGAGATGACAGCTGCCCCACGGAACACAAACTACCGGTGGAGGAGGCAACAGCAGCTCCTCTGGTGGTTCCCATCTTGGTGTCTGGGTGCTTGGGCAGGCAACGGGGCTGCTGTGATGTCACCTGCCATGCACTATGACATCACCACTCTCACTGCTTATATTGCATGTGGTGACTCCCCACAGCAGTCACTGTGGGGAGACGACTGAGAACTTCCCAGAGCAGCACCTGCAGCATCATTGGGCAGCACGCAAGAGGAGGGACCTTCTGCACTGGCAGTGCCAGCATCACCCAGGTGCATCAACCCTGCACGATGGCTCCAGGGCTCATGGGGAGCTTCCAACCTCTGCCTGGGAGTCCCTGCTCTAGAGGCACTCGCAGCTCCTCCAGTTGCTGCAGCCCTGGCTTGCCCAGGGAACTGGAGAAGTTCTTTGGTGTGAAGGGTTTCAAGGCTGCCTGGGCAGGCAGCAGGGCTGGTGCTGGCCCCGGGGCTGAGCTCCCATCCCCTGGTCAGGCAGTGAGGCTGGTGCTGGCCCCGGGGCTGAGCTCCCATCCCCTGGGCAGGCAGCAGGGCTGGTGCTGGCCCCGGGGCTGAGCTCCCATCCCCTGGTCAGGCAGTGAGGCTGGTGCTGGCCTCAGGGCTGAACTCCCATCCCCTGGGCAGGCAGCAGGGCTGGTGCTGGCCCCGGGGCTGAGCTCCCATCCCCTGGTCAGGCAGTGAGGCTGGCGCTGGCCTCAGGGCTGAGCTCCCAGCCCCCAGGGTGATGTTTCGGCTGGGATAGAGTTAATTCTCTTCCCTGTAGCTGGCGCAGTGCTGTGTTCTGGCTTTATTCTGGCAACAATGCTGGTAACACACTGACGGTTCAGTTGTTGCTCAGTAGCACTTACCCTGATCAAGGACTTTTCAGTCTCCCATGCTCTGCAGTGAGGAGGGGCACAAGAGGCCAGGAGGAAGCAGACAGGACACCTGACCCAGACTAGCCAAAGGGGTATTCCATCCCACAGCACGTCATGTCCAGTATAGAAACTACAGGGAGTCACCCTGAAGGGATGGGATTGGGTGAGGCTGGGAATCACTCAGTGGGTGCTGAGCAATTGTATTGGGCATCACTGCCGGTTAGCATTTTCCTTTCCCCTGTGTAGTTTTATGCTCTGTCCCCTATAACCTACAACAGTCCTACAGGAGTAAAGTTTGTTGTACAGCTCTTGATAGTGATTTTAGTGGTAGAAGTTCACCTTTCCTGTTGTTGCTCCAGGTTTCGTTTTTCACTTCTTTTCATGACTTTGCTCTTGTTTTTTTTAAAGAGCTCTGGCTGGTGGTGAGTTATTTCTCTCTTTATAATTCCTGCGGGTTTCCAACCCGTGCCTTGCTCCTTCAGCTGCTGATTGCCAGGTTTTCCATGTGGGTCCTTCCCTCTGTGTGTGTCCCGTGCCCGTCCGGGGTACGTAGCATTCCCATCAGCAGCCTGGCAGAGGTGCGGAGCGGCTCCTCCCCAGCTCCCTGTGGACGTAGTTGTGGTCGCTGCAGTTTCCCTGCCACGGGCAGGTTCTCATTCTGCAGCTGAGGGTTGCTTTTCCCCAGGGGGGACTTGTCTGGGACTGGGGCAGGGGTGCTGGCCTCAGCAGTCTGTGCTGTAGGGTCTGGCCGTGGGACAATGGTGAGTCGGTGGGATCTGTGCTCACAGTCAATAGTGCGCAGTGTAGGGAACGCAAGAATCTGGTTTGTTTTCCATGCTGATTGAAATAAAAGGAAGCACTTGATGGGACGGAGCCACCCCTTTATTGCAGGGTTGCGGGATGAAGGATGGTGCGGGGGAGCACAGAGTGGCTGCTGCGGGGCCCGGCGGTTTGTCTCCCACCGAGACTGACTCTGTGGGTCCCGCAAAAGCTCGCGGAGCCGCGTAACCCAGGACCAGCCCCCGAGAGCAGCCCGGGGAAGGCTGGATCCAGCTCTCTGCGGGGACGGGGGTTTGGCCGCGATGAATAAGGGCGGCGCGGGGGGAAGCGGGCGGGACGGGGTCTCCGGGAAGCGGCGAGGCCGCAGGGAAAAGGGCTGCAGCGAGGACCAGGCTCCCCGCTCGCGGGGCTGGGTCCGCTCCGTCGCTCCAGGAGCTCCCGCGGCCGCCAGCTCCTCCCCGACGGCCGCTCCGCCCGGTGACAGCGGGCGCCCGGGGCTCAGGGGGGCACAGCCGCCGGCGGCGGCGGCAACTCGGGGCGCTTCGGGGCCCTCCCTCCGCCCCTCCCCGCGATGCTGCCCCCGCTTCCCCCCCACCCCCTCGGGGCCTCCCGCCAGCCCCCCGCCGGGGCTCGCTGGCACCGCTCGGCTCTCTCGGTACTGGCAGTGGCGGCGCTGGGCGAGCCCTGCCGCTGGGTCTGGCGAGGCAGCACCGCCCCGCCCGGGGCCAGCCGCGGCCGCTCCCTCCCTCCCTCCCCGCCCCGCAGCCGCGACCCCCGAGCCCCCGGTGCGCGGTGCGGCTGCGGGGGTGCCGGCACCGGGAGCGCGGTCGGGCAAGGTGCCCGTGGTGCTCCTGACCCGCACTGACCCGTCGGCCTGTCTGCGCTGCGGGACCGGCGGCGAGCGGCACGGCGCGGAGCCTCGGCCGGGAATGACGCGGCTCCGCTCGGCCCGGAGCGGCCGGTGGAGGCCGGCGGGGACCAGGCGCGTAGCGATAGCGGCTGCGTCTGACGCGCGGGGAAGGACAAGGAGCCCCTGGAGCGGCTTTTACCGAGCGGGAGCGCTGCTGGGGAGAGGCGGCTTCGGGTCCGCGTACTCGGGGGTCCGCCTGTATGAGAGCGCCGCGGGGAGACAGCGCGGCTCGGCTCAGCTCAGCTCAGCCCAGCTCTGCCCTTGGCTTGCAGGTGGCCATCAAACGAGTGGCCGGGGAGCGCATCTCCTCGTGGGGCGAGCGGGTGAGTGCGCGGAGCCACCGGGACAGCTCAGAGCAGGGCGGGCGGGAGCGAGCTGGTGGGGCCGGGAGGGGGGAAACCGGGACAGCGCGAGGGGAGCGGCCGTGGAGTCATCGGAGGATAGGGAGCATCCAGGGCAAAGAGGTGCCTGGTACCGGTGGGGCTGCATAGGGGGCACCGGAGCATTTCAGGCAGGGAGACACGCGGTAGTGATGGGGCCGGCCAGAGGAGTACCATAGCATCTCCGGGGTAAGGGGGTCACCTGTTCCTGTGGGACCGGGCAGGGGGGCACCATGCTGCTCTCCTCCAAAACGGACCATGACCAGGAGGTTTGGGTGCGGCTCTGAGCACACCCAGGCCTGGGCGCTGCGGACGGTGGCACAAGGTGCTCAGGAGCCTCCTGCAACTGAGCGGCAGTTCCCGGATTCTCCCCAGAATGCCAGCACCTCATCAGGTGGTGCTTGTCCATGCGCGCTTGCGACAGAGCATCCCTGGAGGATGTGTTCAACCACTCTTGGCTGCAAACATCCACTGCCTCAGGAGACAACGGCCCTCTACCCGCACAGCCTGAGCCAGCAGGCGGGCAAGGAAGCGGGAGGTGCTTTTGGGGTGTGTGTGACTTTTGGGGTGTGTGTGTTGTTTGGGGGGTTTGGGAGGTTGGGTATTTTGTGGGGGGATTTTGGCTTTTGGGAGGTTAGGATGCATTTGGGGGAGGGGAATTGGGGTTTTTCAGAGACTTTGAGGTTTTGGGGGTTGGGTGTTTTGGGGGTCTTCGATCTTTCTGTGGAGAGTTGGGGGTTTTGGGGTTTTTGGAGTTTTGTGAGGTTGGATGTTTATTGGGGGATTGGGTGTTTTGGGGGACTTTGGGGTTTTGGGGGAACTGCAGGGGTTGGTTTCTGGGGTCTTTGGAGAGGATTAGGTGTCAGGGGGACACCTCACAAGAGTTCATCCTCCTCCCTGTAGCTGGGGCAGTGCTGAGGTTGGGCTTTAGTCTGAGGATAACACTGGTAACACAACGATGTTTTTAGTTGTTGCTCAGTAGCACTTACCCTGACCAAGGCTGATTCAGTCTCTCGTGCTCTGCAGTGAGGAGGGGCAAAGGAAGCCGAGGGACCAGAGGCAGGATCTGATGGCAAAGCAACACACAATGCAGCTACTCCAACACCAGCCACAAGCACTGCGGCTACTCTAACCACAGCAACAGGCACTGTGGCTACTCGAACACTAAGGACGGTCACTGCAGCTCCTAGAACTCCAGTGACATGCACTGCTGGTATTCCAACAACCACGGCAAAAAGCACTGCGCCTACTATAACCCCTGCAGCAGGCACTGTGGCTACTCCAAACACAACAAGCACTGCAGCTAATTCAATGCCAGCAACAAGCACTGCGGCTACTCCGAACACAGCAACAAGCACTGCAGCTACTCCAAACACAGCAATAAGCACCGCAGCTACTCCAAGGCCTGCAGTGTATACAGTGGCTACATCAACCCCAGCCACAAGCTCTGCAGCTACTCCAGTGCCAGCCACAAGCACTGCAATGCCAATGACACACACTGCTGCTACTCCAACCCCATCGACAAGCAGTGAGGCTTCTCCAAACCAAGCCGTAAGAACTGTGCCTACTGCAACCACAGCAACAGGCACATCGGCTACTCCAACACCAAGGACAGGCACTGTGGCAGCTACAACTCCAGTGACAGGTACTGCAGCTGTTCCAGCCCCAGCTACAAGCACTGCGGCTGCTCTAACCCCAGGGACAGGGACTGCAGCTACTACATGCCAACAACAGGCATAAACACAGCAGCTATTCCAAGCACTGCAACAAGCAGAGCCACTACTTCAGTGCCATGCAAAGCAATGCGGCTACTCCAATGTCTGAGACAGGCACTGCTGCTACTCCGATATCTGAGGCAGAAACTGCAGCTACTCCAAACTCAGCAACAAGGAGTGAGGCTTCTCTAAGCCCAAGACAATGAGTTTGCCTTCCAGCACCTAATAGGGTGCCTACAAGACAGGCGGAGGGGGATTCTTTTAAAGGGTGTGTAGTGATAGAACAAGGGGGAACAGCTTTAACCTGCCAGAGGGGGGACTGAGCTGAGCTCTTAGGTAGAAGCTCTTCCCTGTGAGGGTGCTGAGGCGCTGGCACAAGGTGCCCAGAGAAGCTGTGGCTGCCCCATCCCTGGCAGTGTTCAAGGCCAGGCTGGACACAGGGGCTTGGAGCAAGCTGCTCTAGTGGAAGGGGTCCCTGCCTGGGGCAGGGGTTGGAGCTGGATGAGCTTTAAGGTCCCTTCCAGCCCAAACCAAGCTGGGATTCCATGATTCTCTGCTGTGCGAATGTCGGTCACTCTCCACTTCTCGTAGGCCGTGATGCCCTCGCATGCTCCACCTCCGGACCAAAGGCACTGAGGAAGGAGCTGGTGGGCTCTGGGCACACGTGTACAATCCTGACTGCGGCAATGCCCGTGGGAGCCCCTGTGCTCCCCCAGCAACAGGGCCAGGACAGGAGCTGTTGCTGGGTCCTACATTCCACTGGTAAGCACTGGAACTGTCCCAAGAGTGGGAAAGAGGCAAAAATGGGGAAGCAAATATGGGAGTACCCCCAGGATGAGATGCCTCAACTGACTTCCCTGGATCCTTTCCTGGGTCCTGGAGATCCCAGCCTGCCCTGGCCTGGCTGTCCTGTCTGATGATGATAGAAGAAACAGGCTGCCCACAGAAGTGGTTGTGTCACCATCCCTGGAGGTATTCAGAACACAGGATCTAAGGGACATGGTTCAGGTGTTGACTTGCCAGTGTTTGGTTAATGCTGGACTCGATGCCGCAAAGCCTTTTCCACGTGCCTCCCTCACCTGGCTGTGCTCTCCCTGCTTGTCAGCACTGCAGCATTTGCCTACCTGAAGCCCCCCCCATCTCCTCCCCATCCCTAGATCTGGTGGTGTCACTGCTGTACTCAGTGGTGCCTCCAGCAGTAACGGTGCCCATTTCCTGACTAGGACTCCCTGTGTATCTCTTGTAATGTCCTGAATAATTTTTCTTCAGATGTGTCTAAATTTTCCTTAGTGTTTTTTTTCATTGGGTGCCTGCCTGTTGTGTCCTTGACCCAATCACCTCATGTGCACACACATCCGGGCTCCCTCTTTAGCTAGCTCAGTAAAGAAACCAGCCGCAATCACGAGTGCCAGCTCCCATTTCTGCACATCTCCTCTGGAGCAGCCCCAGGGTACAGGAGGGGTTCAGGAGGCAGATGCTGACTGCCCCATGGAGGAGCAGCTCCTGTGGCCCGCTGGGCACCCTGTGCATCAGGGCTGCTGCTTCCGGCCATGGCCACATGGTCATTCCAGTGCCGGTCTCCCCTCCCTTGCACCAGGTCCTCCTGTACCCTTATATTTGTGTAAGCCCTGGGGTGTCCTGTAAGTGGTGACAGTGCTGTTGTCTGTACAGTGGCATCCCTGTGGCTGCAGGCAGGAGCAGGCCATGTGAACCACCGTGTCAAAGCTGTCACAAATGGGCTTCTCAGGGCAGGAACAGAAGACTGGAGGCCTCTGCCAAAGCTGGAGTCAGGAATACACCCAAGGAGCTGCTCCCTCCAAAAGACTTCTGTGTTCTGGGGTTCTTATGGACTCAGAGGGACAGGCTTAGTGTCCCAGGGGTCTGCTGGGGGCCAAGGGCTGGACAAAGAGCTCCCTTCATGGCTGCACATGTCGAAGGAAACTGCAACAGGTTTCTCTTGCCTGTTGCTGTCCAGCCTGCAGTGGGGCTGATGGCAATGCCATCCTGGAGAGGAAGTGTCTGCACCCAGGAGAGCTCAAGGGACCTCCAGGGACACTGGTGAGTCGGGCTGGGCAGTGAGTGGCATTGCCTAACGTGAGTGACAATCAGAGGAGGAGTCTCCCAGAGGAGATGGTGAACCTGAAGAGACCACGGGCTAAGGAGCACTCTGCAATGGCAGGAGAGCCTGTGGGGAGACTTGGAAAGCCCACAGGCTGATCTAGTGCAGCCCTGCCCTGCCCTTTGTGCCATTGGAGATACCCCATGGTATTGCCCAGCCTTGTCCTTGGCTACTTGAGCCATCAGGGAAGACAGAAAAGGGCTCAGCAGCAGTGATCCTCATCCACCTGGGTCCTGTTCCCTGCCTGACCAGCATGGCCAGTGCAGGGTCACCCTACAGCCCCAGGCACTACAGCCCCATCCTACTGCCAGCTCAGGCCCTGCCGGGAGCACAGGGCAGGGGCCAGGAGCGCAGGCCAGAGCAGAGGAGGGATGTGGGGAGATCAGACGGGAGCTGACCTGGGCTGGAAATTGCCTTGGAGAGGAAAATGCTGGTGCTACTCCGAGATAATCCCGAGTCTTTGGTGCCCTAAAGCATGTTCATGGTGCAGAGCCAGCAGTCCTTGTCCTCTGGCTGCTCCACCTCCCCTGCGAAGTGGCTGGAGAAGGTTTGGTGTCCACCATTTGTCACCTCTTGGTGCCATCCTCCCTCCTGAAGGGTGGCATGGAAGGAAGGATGGGACTCTGCGTCAAGGCTTGAACTGAAGGAAGTGTTGACCCTAAGGCCACATCACTTTGCTGCTGTCCTTCAGTCCGTGGCCAGCACACGTCCCTAAGACAACCTCCCACCCCCACCTTAGCCCAAAAGTTACCCTAGGTAAGGATCTTCACCCAGAGCAGAGCTGGAGGGCTGGAATCCAGCTGTGACTACACAAAGGACAAGGCTGACTCCGACGGCAAGTTGAAGACCCTTTTACTTGATTACAAAGATTATCTACGTTGTAGATTATGTCCACCCGCTCAGAGCTACAATGCGATCGGTTAGTTGCTGCTGTCCACGAGCACAATACAAGCTTTTAATTGCTTAGTCTGCCTTTTCAACGTCTTCCTTTCGACCTTCTCCTCACTTCTCACTTCCTTCTTCTTCCTCTAGTTTTCATCCTCTTTCTTCCGCTTCTTTGCTCCACTTTTCTTGCTCGAGGTTAGTTCCCCAAAGAGCTAAGTTTAGAGAGTCTGGCTCAAAGTCAGTTCCCCAAAGAATTAAGGTCACTCAGCATACTCTGACCAAGCTCAAACTCCTCTTCTCCTACACAAGGCCTCTCCTGGGTCCTGTGTAGGGCTGGCAGCCCCTGTGATCCACACCAGAGAAGGCAGAGGAAAACTTGGGAAAGTGTGGACCAACCCCATAGCCATCAGAGCCTTCAAGATGGGACCCTCAGTCCAAATCTCCCTCATCTTCCTTTTGTACCTTAGGTAGTTACAAAAACTGCTTTTGTTGGCCTTCTGGTCACTCGCCAGATTCAGCTCAAGCTGGGCTTTGGCTTTCCTAGCCCCATCTCTGCATGCTTAGGAAACTATCACCAATGTTCTCCAGAAGTCTGCTGGATGGGCTCTGCTCTGCAGTGTTGTTCCTAGGCAGCTACCAAGGTGGTTTAAGTCGAAGACCAGGAGGACCAGTGTGTGAGAACATGAGGCTTCTTGCAGTATCCTGAAGAAGGCCTCATCTACTTCTTCCTGATTAAGCAGTCAACACTAAATACCTCCCCCATGTTGGTGGGCCTGTCTAATCCTGACCCACAAGCTCTCGACAGGCTCATCATCTATCCCAAGGCAGAGCTCCAGCCTTTCCCACTGCAGTTTCATTTAACTACCATCTCCTCTTTTTATTTATTATCTGCCATGTCCTTCAATTCCTATTGCTGTGGCCTTTTCCTATTGCTTGTGACACCGCAAGCCAGGTGAGCCATGTGTACACACACATTAACCACTGACACAATGGAGCTTCACTCCAAACAGACCTCAAGACATGGAATTTGACCTACAGAAACCTCAAGAAGTTTTCTTAACAGAAGAGATCGCCTTCTGATCTTCCGATGTTCTTCATGAGGGGCAGGATCACCCTGTTGTACTGGGTTTGGTAGAGTGGAATTCATGTTCATCAGAGCAGCGTGTATGGTGCTGGGCTTTGGATTTGTGACCAAACCAGTGCTGATAACACACTGATGTGTTGGTTACCGCTGAGCAGTGCTTGCACAGCACCAAGGCCTTCTCTGCTGCTCATGCTGCTCCAGCAGCACGTAGCCTGGGGGTGCACAAGAGGCTGGGAGGAGACAGTGCTGGGACAGCTGAACCCAACTGACCCAAGGCCATGTGTTATCGTGAGCGAGTGGCTGTGTGGGACTGAGCTGTCTACCAGGTTAAACCACAACACCCGCACATCAAGGCAGGCTCGGCCACGGCTGCTTGAGGAGCAGACTCAAGGAGAAGGTTGCGGAGCTGCCCGTGTGCAGAAGAGCCCCGGCAGCAGCTTTGTGTCCTGGCTCTGCGGATGCGGGAGCAGGGCCCGGCCGTTCTCACTCTGCGCACTGTGCTGCGGGATGGCCGGGAGCAGGCGGCGAGCGGTTGCACGCAACTGGACTTTAAAGTGGGAAAGGAGTGAGAGCGATGCCGGTGGCACCGCTGCGGAGCTCACCGCGTGCGGGAGGGGGCCAGCAGCCGCTTTCTGTCCCGGCGCCCTTGCTCTGGGAGCAGGGGACGGACGGTCCCGCTCTGCGCGCAGGGCCACGGGGCGGCCAGGGGGGGGCGCCGGAGGGGGTTCATGCGTCTGGACTAAGTGGGAACGCGAGGAGCGGAGCAGCGCTGCTGGCATCGGTGCGGGGCTCACTGCGTGCGGGAGAGGCCAAGCACCAGCTCTCTGCCTGAACACGTTGTTCTTAGGAGCAGGGGCTGGATGTTAGCACTTTAGGTAACTCATTTTTTGACCGCTTTCGTGGGCTGTCCTGAGCCATGTGTCTTCTGTTGTCTGATCTGCTCTAGGCGATCCCCACGGTGCTGGGCTGGGGCTATAGCTGGGGGTTGTCCATGCTCAGCACATGCTCCACAGTGACGTGACTGCCTTGACCTTGGTCCAAACAGGTTTGGGTTGGCTGCTTTTTCCGTATCTGTTCACAGAAGCTGTGCTTGACTGAATGGAAAACCTTCAAACAAGATCAGCAGGGTCACAAACGAGCTTTCAGACAGACAGCATAAAACAAGGTCTCCCACAATCACCTACACCCAGTGAGCTCTGGAACGGTGTAACGGATGGGAACCTAGCTGGGAGTTGATTCCCTCCCACGACTGAGAACCATAACAAAGGATGTTGCTTGCCACAGTGCATTCGGCAGTGTTTGTGTTCGTCGCGACTGCCTGAAAGGGGCAGGAGCCGCAGACCAGGCGGGTGCAGCTGTCCTATGAGCTCCACACTTGGCCGCACGGGGGCGCCTGGGCAACGCTCTCGGTGCGGCCAGCGCTGAGATCACGAGAAGCTGCACGGCCACACGAGTAAACGGTCAGAGACCCGGGGTTTTGATGGGGGTGTAAAAGCGGGACCTTCTTGTGTCACTCCTGCTGTGCGGAGTGAGGCCTCGCCTATGGGTGGAAGCCCCACACAGGAACTTCCCAATTACCTGAGACTCCCGACATCACCTGCAACGGGGCTTCCCAGCTGAAGTGTGGGCCTGGAGTATGGTTTGGTGGTGACTGGTGATGTCTTTCTTCTTAATCTCTGTTCTCTCTATACAGTCATGATCTAATGCATTTCTAACTTTCTTTGGTAGTTTACTTGTATACCTATATCTCTGATTTGCCTTACTGTGCTTATTCACTATATATAGAATTACCTAATTCACATTAGTGTGCTTGCTTTTAGTGTGCTTTTTGGCTTTAGTGTGCTTGTTTAATAAACCCTGCATATTATACAGCTAGTGTGTGGTCACTTTGTGGCATACCCTGTCTGTCAGCAGAACAAATGGTACCACCAACATGGCTATCCACCCTTGATCTGGCACCTAAAACTCCAATCTGTACACTGCCTCTGTATTGACTGTACTCAGGTGTCCTTGAGCACACCTCTGACAGTGCAAATGGCCAGGCACCGCTAACAGTACTGACTTGCTGGCCTCAGAACCCCTTTTGCTCTATCTCTCCTTTAAATAGTTCGTATATTCTTTGGACTATGCCTTGCTCACAGCAGGCAGTAATAACATAAGCTGTATCTAATCCTGATTTTTTTGTTTCAAAGCATTTCATGTGTCACTGCTGCTAAGGAGGGAGAAATAAGCACAGGGCAGATAACACAATGGAAGGGTCAATACATGTCTATAGAGGAATTTAGTCTGAGTCCTGTGCCTCCTCTGCTCTTCCACAGCTGCTGTGATAGCCTAAAACAGAAGGAAAGATAATTACTTATCGACTACCCAATGAGTAGAAACAAGTGCCTGGGCCAAAAGGCTGATGAGGTCTCAGCCTACCTTGGGCTCCCTTGTACTGTCTGTGAGAGAGGATACTGGCGCACAGAGCTGCCGGCACCACAGGCTTAGCATCAGGGTCTGGATGTTCACACTTGAGCTGGTTTTCGGGTCAGGGGAGAGTGCTGTTTGTCCAGTGAGGCTTTACACAGATGGGGTTTTAGATGGGTGAGGCTATCCATGTTGGTAGCACCGTTCTGGTGGGCACCCTGTATAGAATGTGCCCAGCTATTTGGTTTTGTCCTAACACATTTGGCTTAGGGTTGGAAGGATAGGCATCTGCTTAGATGGTGTTTTAAGTGGGAAAGCAAGAAGCGAGAGCAATGCTGGTGGCACCGTTGTGGAGCTCACTGTGTGCGGCAGCTGTCCTGGCTCTTCGCCTGTGGGCGCAGGGACAGGACAAGGGGAAAGGCTTTAATCTGCCAGAGGGGAAACTGAGATGGAGTATTGGGAAGGTCTCTTCCAGCCTAACCCATTGCGGGATTCTGCGTCCTGCGGTGGGGCTCTAGGACCCAGCGGGGCAGAGCGGGGATTGAAACCCCCGCGTTGATTCGACCGCGTGCGGCCCCGTCCTATAGAAACCTGCCCAAGCGCCCTTAAACCCATCCAAAACGCCCCAAACATGCCCAAGTTACCCAAATCCGGCTCAAATTGCCCCAAAACCCACCTGAAATGCCCCTCAACACCTCTCTCCCACAGCCCAGCACTCCCCACCCAGCCCGGCCCCGGCTTTGACCCCAGAAACGCCCACCGGGAGCCCGCTTCGGAGCCCAAAGACGCAGGACCCAGGCTCCGGAGCTCGTTCTGCGGCCGGGAAACGCTCGGCAGGGGCCGTGCTGCAAAGCCCCGGGTCCCGAGCACCAAAACACCCTCCAGGGCCCCCAGACAGCCCCAGGAGACCCGAACGGGCCCCGGCTGAGCCCTGCACCCCCGTGTGCTGTGGGACGGCCCCGGGAGCCTCGGCAGCGCTTGGGAACGGGGCGGGGGGACCCGCGGGGTGGGCCCTGCTCCGGGTGGCCGCGGGCGAGGACAGGGAGCGCCGGCTCCGGCCCTCGGGCTTCATGCCCCGAGCCCCGCCGCTGCTCTGTGCGCTCCGCAACGGGCCCCGGCTCCCCCCCTCCCCTCACATAGGCCCGGCCGGGGGAGCACGGACCAAGGCCTGCGGCAGGAACGAACCAAATGCGGGGGGGGGAACGGACGCACGGGACGGTGGCCGCCGAGGCTCAAATCTCCTCGGTCCCGCCCTGCGCAGCTGCTTTCTCCGCTGATTCTTGGGGCAATCTGCTCCAGTGGAAGGTGTCCGGGCCCGTGGAAGTGGGTGAGAGTTAAGGTCACTTCAACCAAAAACATTCCATGATTCCATGAAGCTGGAGCTTAATTCCTGGTTGACAGCATCGATGTGACAAAGCCCAAGGCAGCAGCGTTGGTGTGAAGGTTGATGTTGCAATCATTCCCTCCCCAAGCGGTGCTGATGCAATTGCAGATGTTCTTTGAGAAATAAGAGATCACTTTCGCTGTTCAACACCCAATATCTGGTCTCTGGAGGCAGGAACGGGTGGAATTCTGGCTGGAATTCTCATCTAGCAATGCTCCCCTTCTCCACAAATGGTGCTTTGCTCCTAAGTGATGGTTGTGATTTGGGAATGGAGGATGATGGACCATGGCACTGCTGCCATGGGGAGAGGAAGTCGCTGATAGCTGTGATCTCCTGTGGATGTAAGTCCTTGTGATGATGATGATACCAAACTATAAATGCTCTCCCTGGTGCTTCAGCTGCCAACAGCTCAAACCAGCACCAAACACAGCCCTGGTTTCCAACAGGGGTGGCAGAACCAGCTCAGAAGGAGGAAGGTTTCCACATCAGACTTTGTGGTTGAGCCTGCAAATCCAACAACCCTTTTCCTTCACACTTCTGTACTCCCTAAAGGCTTTAAAACAACCCCACCCTTCCTTTTGTCCTTCTCACACACTCATGCTGTGGAGTTTCCCCATCCTCAGGCTTTCCTTAGCCCCAGAGGGCTCCATCTGCCTTTTACTCGCTCGGGGACCCCTCTTTTGGTCTTTGAATGTTCTAAAGCCTTTAACCAGAGCTTAGAGCAGAGCCTTGAGCCCACAGGACATGGCCTCAGGTCTGGAAGCTTTTGGCATCAGCCACCTCCCACACACCCCCAACTGCTGGGGCTCTTTGTGCCTCCTGAACCCCTCACCTCAAACTGCTCTGGGGGTGCAGCCCCAGCACACGGGGTGGGGTCTGGTCAACAAGAGGATGAGAACCCTGCAGGGCTGGGGGCGCTTCCAGGCTCCGGGGTGAGCCCAGCTCTGAGCTTCCCACCAGGTCCGAGACTGTGATTTGCCTTTCCTTGCCCTCACATTGGCCCTGACTGGTGGTTCCTCGTGGTTCACCTTGTGATGCTCCTTCCCCCAGCACACAGAAGCTCTTTCTTGGCTCCAGGAGCTTTCCTGACATCCCATTTCCTCCTCCTGCAGCTTCCTTCTCCTGCAATCCCCTGGTATTCTCCTCCCTATCTCAGTGCGTTTTCACCTCATAAAGCCAGTTCCTCTAGCAAGGAGCTCCCTTTGTGGGTATCTTGCAGTTAATAGGATCGTAGAATGGTTTGGGTTGGAAAGGACCTAAAGATCATCCAGTTCCAACCCCTGCCATAAAATGCCATTGAATGGCACCACAGGGATGGTGCCAACCCAGCCCAATGCCTGTTTGTGGGGTCACTTGGATTGTAGTCAACCCATGGCCATTATCCAGAAGAAAACACCATGCAAAGAGCCATTTCCATCCCAGTTTCCTCCATGTTGCTGTGGGATTGGGGCCAGGAGCTTTGGAAGAGCTGAACCCCAAGTGATGGTGTGCTAGGATCAGCATCCCCAAGAACTCTTCATCAAAACGAAGGAAAAACACCCAAATCCCTCCCTGTGGCCTCTGCTGTTGGCATATTGGGGTTAGCACCCATTATAGGGATGCTTCTGGTGCTTCCCGGGCTCCAATCTCAGGTTCCCCTCTCTTCCCACCTCCCCATGGGAAGCAGCTCCGGGATAAGTGGGAACTGGGATAACTCCTTTGCCAGGTGAATCCTGACGTGTTTCCAGAGGTTTTGCCCTGAGGTTTGGCAGGAGCAGCGTGGGAATTCTGTGCCGGGAGCTGGGAATTTCGTGTTGGTGGATAGAAATCCCGGGCGGTGCCGGAGCAAACACTGTGCCTTTGTCACCACAACGATGTTTTCCAGTCCAGGATTCCTCCGTTGCCACCCTTTGTACGGCCTGGATAAGGGGCACGGTCGCTGTTGGGTGCTCAAAGAAGCTCATCCTGAAGGCCCTGGTCCCATTCCACACTTCTGTTTGGAAGCTGCATCCTTCAGGAATACCTCCATGGTGAAGGTAACTGATGGCTGATACCAGCAGTGGGGTTTTGGGGGGCAGGTTTTGACAGGACACCAATGGGGTTCTCTGTGTTGTATCTTCAACAACGTGTCTTGGGGTATTAAGGGTAAAGCTGGAGCTGGGATCTAGGCAGTAGCCATCCCTAAGGACACCCTGGTGAAGAGGGTGCTTGGACACCAGGAGCTGCAGCCCTAAAATTGAGTCAGAAAAGGCTCATTCCTTGATCCCAACAGCATTCCAGCTAAAATCTGTGCTCCCCACTGCCATAGGGGTGGAATCCCTCTACTCCCACTGTAGATTGATGGTTCCTTATGGTTTCAGGGAACTTTAGGGGCCTGTTGGGAGATTTAGGTTGGATTTAAGGAAGTTCTGCTCTATGAGGCTGGTGGGACACTGGGATAGGGTAAATGGAGAAGCTGCCCCATCCCTGGCAGTGTTCAAGGCCAGGCTGGATGGGGCTTGGAGCAACCTGCTCTAGTGGAAGGTGTCCCTGCCCTTGGAACTGAATGAGCTTTAAGGTCCCTTCAATGCAAACCATTCCATGCCTGTTTCTTTCCCTGCCAGGCACTGGGTGCTCCAAGTAGGTGTCACCTCTGGCATCCCGAAGCTGCTCAAAGGTCCCTGGTGCCACCCATGGATGCCAAACAAAAACATTCCCTATGGGATAAACCTGCAGCCTAATGAATAATGAGTGGAGAGACAGAGCCAAGGGTCAGGGTGGGTTCAGCCCCATTGTAGTGGGAGCAGAGGGGTTCAGCCCCATGACAATGAGAGCAGAGGGGTTCAGCCCCATGGCAATGGAGCAGAGGGGTTCAGCCCCATGGCAATGGAGCAGAGGGGTTCAGCCCCCATGGCACACAGTGCCTGAGTCACCCCGGCTCACCCTGCCCTTATCACAGCTCCGCACCCTGACCTGCTCCATGTATCCCGTGGGTTGTTCCAGGTTGGAACAACTTCCTACAGTGAGAAGGAATTCCCCCCCTCGGGGAAACTGAGGCACGGCTCAGCGTGCTTTGGGGTTACCTGTTGCTCCGGCTGTGATGGATTATCCATGATCCCACCCAGGAGGATCCCTGGGAGTCAGGAAGCAGCAGGTCAGACCCCCGAAGGGGCTGTTGTTGGACCCTAAATCCCAATGCAGAAGGGAATAGGGGGGGAAAGGAGGAGGGAAGTGGGGAGCTAGACTGCGTCTGGGGAATCCTATGGGAATGTGTGTCCATCGGAGCAGGGCAAAGGGTTAACGGGGAAAAGGATCTGATTTGCCAAGTGGTTCCTGGTTGATCCCGTGTGTGAGAAGAGGAGGAAAAGGAGGAGGGAGCGGGGTGCAGGGCTCCCATGGGACCGCATCACCAGCAGGTAGGTCCCTGAGCCCCCCATCCACACCCGTGGGTGCTGCAGCATCATTTTGTGTGTCCCGTTCCCCCCCCCCCCCCCCTTTGCTGTGGCTGCTCCCTTGGGATGGGACACCGGGATCCCCCCTTTCCATGGTGACAACAATGGGATGACCCCATCTCGCACTGGTCACTTTTCCCCTTGGGGCTCAGTTTCCCCATACACAGAGTTGGAGCATCCTGGAAAGCCCATGGTTAATCCCTGTTGGAGCCAGGGAATCCGGCTCTGCCTCGGAAGGAACCAGGAACAACACCCGAAGCAGGGGTGGGTTCTACCTCCCTCGTGGCCTCGGCTACAAGTGGCTTTTAGGAGGAAGACCCCCCCTTGCTGCTTGCTTCCTCCCTTGGGATCCATGACTCCAACCTGCCCAGGTCCAAAGTGCTACCAGAGCGCTCGAATTGCTAGCTGGGTGCACTGTGGCACCCATTGCCCTCTGCTCCCATTGCCATGGGGGGTGTTGGGCTGCTCAAGGGGTGTCAGAATGCCCAGGGGATGTCAGGATGCTCACGGAGGTGGAAATGTGCCGGAGGGGCGCTTGTGTCAGTAGTGACTGAGCCGCAGCCCGGTGCGGACCCCCGGGTCTTGCTGCTCTTATCCCGGCCGAATTCCTGGGAGCTTAATGAGTAACCGGCTGCGAGGAGCCGAGAGGGTGTTTTGTGTGTTCCTGCTCCCCCCCGGCTGTATTTGTATAGGGTCGGGGGGCCCCATGCAGTGCAAAGGGGCACACACACACTGCCCGCGGGGGGAGGCAGCTCTTCTATGGCCATCAGAAACTTTAGAGGCTGTTGGAAGTTTCAAGAGCTTTAAGGTCCATTCCAATCCAAACCATTCCAGGATTCATTCTGTGATTCCACGATTCCCAAACTGGGCAGGGTCAGGTTCGATGTGGGGGATGCTTTTGCTCCACATTCCATCCCTTTTCCTGCTGGGACCAGGGTATTCCAGCCCCGGGCGATGCCTCGGGCACGGCCATGGAGCTGGTGTTGGGATTTGGGGATTGGACTGGAGCAATGGGTGAATCTACTGTGGAGGGTCCTCTTAGCTGAGACCCCACCAACTCGCTTCATGGCTGGTCCGTCCCCCCCCCGCAACGCTTCCCTCCTGCATTCCGCAGCGCCGGGATGGATGATCCCGATGTCTTCCTGGGTCCCTGCGAAGGAGCCCTGTGCGGGTTGCCGGGGCAGAAGCGCCGCTGCATGTCCGCGCTGGAGCCGGTTACCGGCCCCGGCCCTGGCTCGGAGGAGGAGGAGGAGGAGGAGGAGGAGGAGGACCGTGTTCAAGCGGTGCCGTTGCGGCGATCCTGCGCCCTCCGCATCGGCTCCCGGGATCCCTTCCGCCGGCACAGCTGGGAGCCGGGCAAGGAGCTGCGCGGGGTCCCCGGCTACGACCACCTCAGGTAGCAGTGACTTGCCCCGTGTCCCCATCCAGCCGTTCATCCCCTCCCCGCTGCTCCATCGGGGCCCTCCCAATACATCCCGAGATGTCCAGGGGGTGTTGGGATGTTCAGGGGGTGTTGGGATGCTCAGGGAATGTTGGGATGTTCAGGGGGTATAGAGATGCTCAGGGGGGCATCAGGGTGCTCAGGGGGTGTCGGGATGATCAGGTGAGTGTTGAGATGCTCAAAGGGGTGTCAGGATGCTCAGGGGATTTTGGAATGCTCAAGAGGGGTGTTGGAATGCTCAGCGGGTGTTGGGATACTCAGGGGGTATTGGGATGCTCAGGGGATGTTGCGATGCTCAGGTGATATTGGGATGCTCAGGGGATGTTGAGATGCTCAGGGGATATTGGGATGCTCAGGGGGGTGCCAGGATGCTCAAGGGAGTGTCGGGATGCTCAGGAGTCATCAGGATGCTCAGGGGGTGTTGGGGTGCTCAGGGGGGTGTGGGGGTACTCAGGGGGATGTCAGGATGCTCAGGGGTCACAGGCGCCCCAGGGATGACCAATTTTGAGGGTACCCCAAAAGCCAGGTGCTAGAGCAGGCCTCACCCCATGGGGATGGGGGGCCTGGTTGTGTGTCTCCCTCCATGCCCAGCTCGGGGTCCCCTCTGTCCCCACTGCAGAGTGAGTCTCAAAGGACTGAGCCCTAACGACACTGACTCCAGCGTGGAGCAGTTGGATGGGCTGGGACATCACCAGAGGGACCCCCGGAGAAACCCCCTTGTCCACAGCAACGATGACCTGGAGTCCCTGCTTTCCCAGGCAGAGGCAGATGAGCGGTGGGCACAGGTAGGAGCCCCCTTCCTCTCCTCTTCATGTCACCCAAGGGTGTCCCATCACCCACCTGCAGCCGGGGGGAACGGATGCATGGATGAGCTTGGGTAAGAGCAGAGCCTCATCCCGGGTGGCTTTGTCATCATCCTGAGAGCAGGATGCTCCTGCCCAAGCTCTATTTCGGGGATCAGGGAGGGGGATAATAGATGGTGTCCCCGACGCCAACCCCTTTCCCATGGATGCTGGCAGGAGGATGCGCAGGGGTTGCCGATATCCCGGAGCAGGCAGAGCTTCCACAGCTACAGCCTCTCCAAATCCTCATCTCTCGGCATCATCAACAGATCCCCCGATGCAGACGGTGAGTGGCAGCACCCAGAATCGGCCCAGGAATGGGGGAACACCACGTTCCCCCCCCCCCCCCCATCCCTGCTTAAACTGGATTCTTGATCCCTCTTCTCATCGCTCTTTCTTTTCTTTTCCCATTGCAGAGATTTCCCTCTTTGCCTCCCAGCAGAGCCTGGTCAATGGGTGAGTTTGGGATGAGGTGTGCTGGGGGGTGAATAAAGCACCTCGAGGACCAGAGGGGAGACTTAGGGATGAAAACAGGGATTTTTGAGGGGTTATGGCTGCAGAGAGGAAGCGGGATAGATGCGACGGGGCCAGGCTGAGACCTGACACACTTCACTCATTGTACATCAGGCTGGTGGGGACGGTGTCCCCCTCCCCCCCGCTGGCATCACACTGTGCCAGCGGCGCCTGTCACAGCCCATTCCCATCCTCATTAGGGCGGTTGTGCCCGGGTGGCGCTGGCCGGAAGCCCCGCGGGGCACAAAGGGGGACAGGGACAAGCCATAGGGGACAGTGCTGCGTGTCCCTGCCCCTCTGTGTCTCCAGGGTCCGGAGCAGGGTTTATCCACCCGAGAGAGTGGGGTCCATGCCCGGAGCACCCCACAACCTGCTCCCCACCTTACAGGGAGTTGGCACTGCTGGGGGTGACCGGGGAAGGGGCCCGTGGTGGAGGGCTCTTCCCGCACCCCGCGAACAGAAGGGGCTCTGTGCTGGGTGCGGAGCCCGGGCTCGCTCCTCCCTGTTTCCAGGGACAGAGGGGGATTGTCCAGGCTGGATCCTCCGTCTCCTGCAGCTCCGGCGCCGGGAGCTGGGGGCAGCTGGAGCGGGAGGCCGGGAGCCAGAGCCGGGAAGAGACCCCCCTGGGCAGGACCCTCAGCTTCATCAAGAGGATGACGGGGAAGACGAAGGTACAGAGGGGAAGCAGAAGGGGTGGCAGAGGGTAATTCCCTCCCTGGAACACGAGGATGGGGTTGGGATTGGGGTCAATTGATGCTCTGCTCTTTAGAGAAGCCGTGCCTCAATTTCCCCTTCTCAGCCACCTCAAAGGTTTCATCCTTTGGGAGCTAAAAAGTTGGGGACACTCCCCCTTCCAGTGTACACACCACCACCCCCCCGGCTAATGCGGGTTTGGTTGTGCTGCCATCTCCCCCTTATCCCCATCCCCACGTTCACACCATCCCGGTGCACCCGGAGCCGCCGAGCAGAGCATAGAATGACGAGCGCTGCCGTATTCCCGACGGGCACCAGTGGGCGAGGTGGGGGACACTTGGGGTCCCCCCTTCCCGCCGTGGGCTGGGGGAGCGCTCCCAGCGGGACTCGTCGGGCTCGGCCGGAGGAAATGAGGTTTTTCCTGGCGTCGGGAATGCTTGTTTGTGCGCTGAGCTCACCGCCCTCCCGGGGCCCCTCCGCTCCAGCCTGCGGCTTCCTGGAGCCATTCCTCCATTTGGGATACTTTGCTCCTGCTTGTTCCCAGCCCGGACGGTAGAGACGGGAAGCAAAACGGGTGGCGGGGGGCAACTCCCTCTCTGGAACGCGAGGATGGGGTTGGGATTGGGGTCATTTAATGCTCTGTCGTTTGGGGAAGCCGTGCCTCAATCAGTGCCAAGCCCCCCCCACATCCATCCCTGTGCCTCAGTTTCCCCGTTTCACCGGGAGGCGATGCCTGCCCGTGGGGCGCTTCGGTTGATGGTGTCTGTGTCGGGCATGGAGGTCCCCCCCCAGAGCAGGCCGGGGTTTGATTTGCTGCCATGCGAAGCCGTTAATCCCTAGCGCTGGCCCCTGAGCTCATCCTGCCCCTTTCCCAGCTGGATCAACTGCCAGCTGTTAACATCATCACGGGGCCATGCTTCCGCCCCCACCCCACGGCTCTAGTATGGTCCCATCCTGCCGGGTGCTGAGCACAAACAGGGTTAAATCCATTGGTATCCTTATTTTTAGTTAGCAGGAAGTTGTTCAAACCAGGCTCTGGCCGAGACTTGGTTTAGCAAAGTTTGTCCTATAACAAGGAAGGGTCCCCAAAGCTTGGGAGCGCTGGTTCCCCATGGAGGGGATGGATTGGAAAAGAGGGGCGGAGATGTCAATCCTGATCAATGCAGCAGGATACGGAGCTGTGCACGTGGCGATTGCATCAGGCAGAGCAATGGGAGGGAGACTGGGTGCAGGATAGAGCCCCCCCCAGCATGGTCCCCTGGGGGCAAAAGGATGGTGGAAGGAGGCCCTGAGGCTGGTGGCACCATTGCCATGGTGTGGGACAGATCATGAGGGGTGCTCACAGGTTTGGGGGGCCCCCATGTAGAGGCTGTGGCAGGGAGGATGGGAGGATGGGTCCTGGTTGCTGCAAGAGGGAGGTTTGGTGATGGGGACCCCAAGAGAGGTGGGGGCCCCAAGAAAGAGGACCCCAGAGGTCTGCAGGTAGCAGAGAGCATCCAGAGCCGCTTTGGGGGCACAAGCTGGAGCTATGGGGGGAGGTTGAAAACGGCCATAGGGAGCAGGAGGCCACGAAGGGGAGGGCTGAGCTATTTCAGGAAGGAACCACAATCCCAACGGCCACGGCCAAGCTCACTGCCACTGCGGGGCCTCGGCGCCATCCCCTCCTGGGGACCCCAAACCATGTCCAGCCACCCCAAGGTGAGTGGTGGGATCTGCTCCGGGCCATGAGGTTCTGCTGCTGGTCTCACCAGAGCACCCACCACCAGCTCTGTGATGATGGGGGGCTGCGACATGGGCTGAGGGTGAGGGTGACTGGCCTCACAGGGGGAACCCCGCAGCTTCCCCTCTGCATCTGGAGCACCCCCATCTCCTCCCTTCCGGGCTCTTGATGGCTGAGCCATTGCTTCCCCCTTTGCCCTCAGGTCCCATGTGACGCTTGTGGGGCTTTCCAGTGGCACTGCCATGTAGGAAGAGGCACCAGATATCCCCAGTACCACTGGAGCCTCCCCACCAGTCACATCCTGCCCTGTGGTGCCCGATTTGGGTCCATTTCCATCGGGTTTGGGGCTGTTTCAGGGTCCCCACCCCTTCAGGAAAGGGGGAAGCAGACACGATCCTGGCTGGAGCGGTTTGTGCTCGGGGAGGAAATGAGGCCTCGGGATCAGGTTCTGGGTCAAAGGGGGAGCATGACCACATCCCCTGCCATGCTCTGGGTGGCCTCAACAGGCTTTGCTTCTGCTTTTGGGGCTGTGCTTTACTTCAAACACAGCTTTGGCCAGGCCCAGGTTGGATCATTGGATGTGTTTTCCCAATGGTTTTGTTCCTGCTTCTCATCTTCTGCGGGAGCTGCACAGCCAGGTTCATCCCACCCGCTTCCTGCAGGGTTTTGGTACATACGTGGCCCTTTCCTTTGCTGCCAGCTATGACTGAGGGAAACTAAGGCAGTTTCCAGGGAGCACTGGCACCTCACAGCAGCATCACTGTGGTTACTCATTAAACCTGCATCTCCCCCAGTTCCAAACCGGCTTTATCCCGTCCCCTTGGGGAACCTGGGTGCTGCTGAACTTGGAATTGCAGGGACAAAAGGGATTCTTATTTCCTTAAGGAGCTGCGGGGGGTGGCTTTGTCCTGGGGTTTAATAGGTGACACTTGGGTCACTCTTGGCCACAGCTCCTGGTGCTGGCAGATACTGGAGCCATCCCAGTGCTCCAGTTTCTTGGCAACCTTGTAGAGTTATCTCTGGATACATCCAATAAACCCCAGCTTCTCCTGGCTGGCACGTTAATGTTTAACCGTGCTGAGGTCAGCTCAGCTCCTGGTCCCTATAATCATCTTCAGCCCAACTTCTTGTTGGGAATCTTGAGGCAGAACCAGTGTTTTCCAGCCCTTTTCCCAGAGCAGCTCGCTTGGGGCATCAATTTGAAATAAAAGCCTGGGAAAAGGCCCCTTTGGACCCGCAATGCAGTGACGGGATCCGTGGGTCACCCCAGAGCTGCCCTTTGGGGGTATTTGGGGCTCCAGGAGCGGTGTGGGGAGTCCTGCAGCAGCCGGGCAATGAGGGATTGGAATCCCATGGGATGGTTTTGCTGTTTTATTCCAGCGCTGGTGGCACCCAAGGATGGGTCAGGGTCCCCCAAAGGTTAATGGTGACCGGGGTCCCAGGGCGACGGGAGGCAGGGAAGCTGAGGCACAAGCCCTGAGCATCCCTGCCGGGGCCCGATCCCTGCCCGATCCCTGCTTGGAGCCTGATACCGGCCCGGTCCCAGCCCCGTCCCGTTTCGAACAAAGGCCCGCGGGCAGCACGAGCAGGGGCCGGCACCGCGACCCGCCCCTGGGGGGGAGGCGGAGCCCGGCGCCGGGCAGGAACGGGACAGGAACGGGGCAGGAGCGGGGCAGCTCCGGGGATTATGTCCCGCATCGAGTCGCTGGCCCGGGCAAGGAGCAATCGTGCCAAGGTGGGTCCCGCTGGGCGCTCGGGGGGAGGGCATTTCGCTCCCCTGCATCTACTTGTGGGGTGCGGGGTCACACCCATCCAGCATGGGGGGGGTTGGGTCAAACACACCACCCCCCCCAAGCTGAGGGGAACCTCACTGCGGTCGGGGGTGGGGGGTTTGTCCTTCCCCATCCAGCTTGAGACTTGGTGGGGGCAGGTTTGGTGTGAGGGGTGTCGTGGGGATGGGGTGATGCTCCCAGTGGGGTTTATGCAACCCTTAGCAAAGGGGTTGGGGGGCACAGGGGAGTCTCGGCAGCTCCCCATTGTGCAGGGGGTGTCTCCAGGGAAGGCAATCACCCCCTGCCCGCACCCCACCAACCATCCCACCAGCGACAAGTCGTGGGGCAAAGCAACGGCCCAAACTTCCTCCACCACCTTCCCCCCGTTTCCGCCGAAGCCCTTCGGTGGCGTGGTGAGGAAGTCGCTTTCTCCTCCTGCTGCCCAAGGACGTGGGGACCCCCCCCGGCACCCCGCTTCTCTCATCCACAGCCCGGTAGAGACCAAGCCTTTGGGGAGATGGGGAAACTGAGGCACGCAGAGCCGGGGGTGCTGGGGAGGGTCTCGGACGCCGTCGT
The DNA here is from genome assembly GCF_033815535.1 of Pezoporus flaviventris. Taxonomy (NCBI): domain Eukaryota; kingdom Metazoa; phylum Chordata; class Aves; order Psittaciformes; family Psittacidae; genus Pezoporus; species Pezoporus flaviventris. The sequence goes on along the minus strand of NW_026892791.1, from coordinate 91,688 downwards.
TGTGGCCCGGAGCATGTGGCAATCGCGACGTTGGGCAGTGGGGAGGGGGGCTGAGGAGGGGACCCGGCTGCTGCCAAGCGCTGCCTGCACTTGGGCTTTGTGCTGCTGCGAGCGTGCAAGGCGGGTGTGCAAGGCAGGTGAGTGTGCAAGGCGAGTGCGCAACTCGCTGTACCCCAACAGCGGGGGTGCTTGGGGGTGGGGGGGTCCCCCGATATGGCTCCTATGGTGTGGCCCAACCTTGCATGCAGCGAGTTTGTCGGGTCTGGGGTAGATGGAGGTTTCGGGGTGTTCAGCAGTGGGGTTTGGGGCGCGGTGATGGCACCAGGGCGGGGTGGGGGGAAGTGGTTGTTGATTCCTGCGCCGGCCAAGGGGGGGGGGAAATGGTGGTTTTTGTTTAAAGAAAGTTTCCTCAGTGCCCGTTTCGCAGCAGCCAGCGCCGGCCTTGGGCTAGAGGGGTCCGGGGGGTCCCCCCAACTCCCCAGAGCGGCTGCCAGCATCCCTGCTTTAGAAATGGGGGGACACCGCTGTCAGGATATGTGGGACCCCCCGGCTGTGGCTTTACAAAGTGGGGAGACCCCGTCTCCTGTGCCAACACCAGCTTTTGGGGGCAATCCCGGCATTGCAGAGCCCCCCCCTTGCTACTGCCTCCCCCAAAAAGAGCAGAGTCGGGGGTCCCCACGCTGTCCCCCCCTCACCCCTCAGTGGCGTCAAACATCAGAGGGGGGAATTTGGGGTTAGAACGAGAGGATTTGTGCACTTTGGGGGACACCCCCCCCTCTTTTCGGGGGGGGGGGGGGGAACGGGACCATCCCCGCGTGGTTTCAGCCCCGGCTCAGCGGCGTCTTTTGTTGCTGACTGTGCGGACGGCGTTGGCTTTGTTCAACGTCGGGGTGGCAAACGGTGTGGGGGGGCCGGGACCGTCCCCAGCCGAGGAAGGACAGCGCCGTGACGCCGTTCTGGGGACACAAACCCATCGCCCAGGTCAGAACTTGGGGATTTTTGGCGCTCCGGGGGCTGGCGCGGGGGTTTTCCCACCGGGATTTGGGCTATTTCGGGCGAAGTCGTGGCGGCGGCAGCAGAAACGCTCCCGTTGTAGGCGGCGGAAAAAGAACCCCCCAAACACCTCCGGTTTCTATTTAAAGTGGAGAAACTTCCTTTTCTCCACCAGCCCCGGGGGGGTGCGTGCGGGGGGACCCCCCAAAAACGTGTCCCCACAAACCTGCGGCGCCCAATGGGGGGATTCGGCTCCAGTTTGGTTCTTGGGGAGTCTGGGTTTGGGGGTGATGCTGGGGGAGGGGGGTTGCAGGGTTGTTGGGGGTCCCCCCGGGCACCCCCGTGTGTTTTGGGGGGTCCCCCCGGTGTGCATGCATATATATATAGAGAGAGCCACGCGGTGACTCGTGTCTCATGTGTCCTCCAAGCCATGGGGTGCAGCCGGACACCCCCAAACCCGCTGCTGGACTTAGGGCAGGTCTTGGGGGGTCATTACACCCCTGTCACCCCTTGTCGTGCGGGGCCTCCGTGTCCCACCACCGGGGCCTCCAACCCCCCCGCCTGGCCTTTTGTCCCCGACCCGGCTGTGTTTGGAGCCGGTGCCGCAGGGTCCCGGTGTGGGGTTCGCCCCTTTCCTGTCCTGGGGGGCAGCCACAGCCCCTCGGGGCCCCCCAGACCCCCCTTGGGGCTGGTGGGAGCCGGTTGTTGGGGGACAAATGACAGCGGGGGGGTGGGGGGGGTGGGGCGGCTGCAGGAAGCAGCTCCCGCCTTTGTCTGGCGGCGGGTTCGGTTTCCTGCGGCCGGGACGGGGCTGGAGCGATGCGGGGCGGGGGGACGGGACATCAAAACAACGGGAAGGAGACTGGAATAGGGAAAGGGAAGGGAAGGAATAAAAGGAAAAGGAGGGAAAAAGGGAAAGAGGAGGAAAGGAATGAAAAGCGGGGGTGGGGGGAGGGAAAGAAAAGAGGAGGAAAAGCAAGGAACATAAAGGGATGGGACTGAAGGAAAAAGAAAAGGGGGGAGAAAAAGAAAGGAAAAAAAAAGAAAGTGGAAAAAATGGGAAAAGAAAAAAGGGAAAAAAATAATGAAAAATAGAAAGGAAAAATAAAAGAGGAAAAAAGGACAAAGAAAGAAAAAAGAAAAAGAAAAGAAAGAGAAAACATGAAAAAGGGGAGAAGGAGGGGGGAAACAGGGAAAAGGCCAAAAGGAAAGCCAAAAAAAGGAAAAAAGTCAAACTGATCCCAAGTGACCAACCAAGCCCAAAGCAGAATAAAAGAAAAGGGAAGGAAAAAAGCCAAACGTGGCACAAAGGAGCCGGGGGGGTCGCGGCCAGCGCGGGCAGATGCTGGGGCAGATGTTGGGATGTGCTGCTGCTCCTGTGGCCCGTTCCCGGTGGACGGGGATGTGGAGGGACCCCTGTGCAGCGAGCGGGTGAGCGCCGGGGTCTCCCTTCCTGTGGGGGGGCTCGGCCTCTCGCCACCTTCAGGGGGGTAGAAGCAGTGATGGGGAGTGAGACCCCCCCTTTGGGTATTGGGGATGTTGCTGGTTTGGGGATGCAGTGTCTGTTGGGGGTGCCCGGTGCCAGGCACAGCCGGGTGCTGGAGGGGGGGGCACACAAAGGCTGCTCTGTGTCCATTGGATGCGACAGGAGCAGCCGCTCGGGGTGCTCAGGATAACTCCTGCTCACTCCCATTTTGCAGGAGGGGGAAACCCATGGTGAACCCCAAAACTATCACCGGGGGGGGGGGGGGGGAAGTTGGCCACCAGCCCCCTCACTTTTGGCCTCCAACCCCCTCATTTTGGGTGGGAAAGGGTAAAAATACCCACTTTGGATAGGAAGAGGAGGTGGGACGGCGCGGAGCTGGTGCCTGCCTATGCCCCCGGTTGTCACCTCCCCCCCACCGCGGCCCCCGCACCTCATCCCCATTGGGGCTGGTGGCTGCGGGGGGGGGGGGGTGGTGATGTGGGGGGGGCTTTCTCCCGCAGCCATCCCGTTGTCATGGTTATGGGATGATGGGAAGCAGGAGCGATGCGGGTGGCTTCTCCCCAGCCGCTCAGCTCCTTGTCCCCCCCATGCCCGGGGGCCAGGACCCACCGGGTGCCAGTGGGGACCGGGTGATCCCGTGTCCCACTCGGCTTCCCGCATCCATGAGCCGTATCCCGAAGCAAAGTGGGGCTGGGGGCGCTGGGGGGCGGCCTCTGAGCCGCAGCCCCATCAGGCGCCCGCCGCATCTCTCCGGGCAGAGCAAGGAGAAGGAGAAGATGAAGGAGGGCAAGGAGAAGGACGCCCGCTACACCAATGGCCACCTTTTCACCACCATCACCGTGTCCGGCATGACCATGTGCTTCGCCTGCAACAAGAGCATCACGGCCAAGGAAGCTCTGATCTGCCCCAGTGAGTAGCCAAAAGGGCTTTGCCAGGGTGGCTGTATCAGGGTGGCTTTGCTACGGTGGCTTTACCAGGGTGGCTTTGCCATAGTGGCTTTGCTAGGGTGGGCACCACAGTCCCCATTGCAAGAGGCTGATGGCTTCAGCTTTGGCTCCATGGAGATGCTCGCCCCATGGAGGTGATCTGGCACATCCCCATCGATGCCGGGTGGAGCCGGTGGCACCATGTCCTGTGGCACTGGGGGGTGGTCAATGGCACTGCAGAGGCTCAGCTGCTCCCTTGGCAGCTGCAGCTCCATAATCCGCATCCACCCGGATTCCCGCTGCATCTGCTCCCATCGCTCCGGCACTGGCGGTGTTCCGGGATGGGGGTGGCGGGACGTGTCTGCATCACCTCTCCCTGCCCCTTGTGTCCCCCCCCAGCCTGCAACGTCACCATCCACAACCGCTGCAAGGACACGCTGCCCAACTGCACCAAGGTGAAGCAGAAGGTGAGTGCTAGGCGGGACAAGTAACACTGTGGTCGCATGGGCACCATGGGGACATTGTGGGGACACGGGGACATGGTGCCACCCCCGTGACGCCTCCGCTCCCCTCCTGCAGCAACAGAAAGCGGCTCTGCTGAAGAATAGCTCGGCGCTGCAGTCGGTTTCACTGCGCAATAAGAGTGAGTGGGGTGGGATGATGTGATAGGGTGAGATGGGATGACGGGATGGGATGACGGGATGAGCCAGGGGGTGGGGGTGGACAGGATACCCCCCTCTCGATGTTGCCCATCACTGTTACATCACAAGAAGGCCTCAATTCCCATTGCTTCATCTCCATCCCTGTCCCCCCATCACTTCATTCCTATCCCTGTGTCTCTGACCCATCCTTATGTCCCTTATCCTGTCCCTATGTCCCCATCTGTCCCTCCCCATCCCTGTGTCCCTACGTCTTCATCCCTATCCCTGCATCTCTGACCCATCCCTGTGTCCCCATCACTTAATGCCCATCCCTATGTCCCCATCTCTTCATCCCTATCCCTTTTTCTGCCTGCAGGGATGGGGATGCCAGGGGCGTGCAGTATCCCCCATAGGCAGCCTGGGGGGCGTTGGGGGGGGTCATGGCGCTGACCCTCCCCGGTGTTATCCCTCTTTCCCCAGCTGCCATCCGGGAACGCCCCAACTCTGCCATTTACCCCTCGGAAAGCTTCCGGCAAACACTGCTGGGCCCCCGCCGGGGCCGACCCTCCCTTTCCCTCTCCAAAAGCGTCTCCACCACCAACATCTCAGGGTAAGCACTGGGAAAACCGGGGCTGGGTGTCCCAGGGCTGTCCCCTGGGTGTCCCCGTCACATCCCACCCATCCAAAGGACGTTCAATGATGAGTCTCCGCTGGGAATACGGCGGATCCTGTCCCAGTCCACGGATTCCCTCAACATGCGGAACCGCACGCTGTCCGTGGAGTCGCTCATCGATGAAGGTGGGGACACAATGGGAATGGGGGGACATGGGATGGGACATGGGACCCCCCACACACACCTTGTGCCACCCTCCCCGCAGGTCCTGACGTGATCCTGAACCAGCTGATGAGCGACTTCGAGACGGACGGGAAGGACTTCGAGGCGGATTCCTGGAGCCTGGCGGTGGACAACAGCTACCTGCAGCAGCACAAGATGGATGTGATGAAGCGCCAGGACGTCATCTATGGTGAGCGGGACACGGGGGTGGGTCAGGGATGCAGGGACAGGGAAGAAGAGATGGGGATACTGGGACAGAATAAAGGACATAAGGATGGGTTAGAGACGCAGGGGTGGGGATGAAGAAAAGGAGAGACAGGGACAAGGTACAGGAGACACGTGAAGGGGTCTGAGACTCATGGATGGGGATGAAGCGATGGGGACACAGGGACAAGGGAGGAAGAGATTCGGACACAGCGACAGAGTAAGAGACTTCGGGATGAGTTAGAGATGCAGGGATGGGAATGAAGGGATGGGGAAACAGGAACAGTTTAGGGGACAGGGATGGGATTGAAGCAATGGGGACACATGGATGGAGATGAAGTAATGGGGACACAGGGATGGAGCTGGAGTGATGGGGGATACCCAGTGGCAGCAGCTGCTCGCGCTCTCACCCATCCCGTCCCATGCCACGGCAGAGCTGATCCAGACAGAAATCCACCACGTCCGCACGCTGAAGATCATGGGCGCCGTGTTCCGCAAGGCCATGCTGGAGGAGCTGCAGCTCGACCCGGCCTCAGTGCACAGGATCTTCCCATGCGTGGATGAGCTGAGCCAGATCCATGAGCGCTTCCTGGCGCAGCTCCTGGAGCGGCGCCGCGAGTCCCTGGCCCAGGACAGCAACAAGAACTTTGTCATCAACCGCCTTGGGGACATCCTGGTCAACCAGGTAAGGGGCCAGTGCAGGCAGTGGGTGCTATGGGGGGCACTCACATGGCCTCGCTGATGTCTCCTCGTGTCCCCAAGTTCTCCGGGAGCAGCGCAGAGCAGCTCAGGAAAGCCTACTCGGAGTTCTGCAGCAAGCACACCAAGGCCGTGAAGGAGTACAAGGACCTGCTGGCCCGAGACAAGCGCTTCCAGCAGTTCATCCGGGTGAACATCGCTGTCCCCATCCCTGCATCCCTGACCTACCCCTGTGTATCCATTGCTTCATCCCATCCCTGCATCCCTGACCCATCCCTGTGTCCCCACCTTTTCATCCCTGTCCCTGCATCTCTGACCCATCCCTGCATCCCCATTGGTCACTGCTAATGGCACTTCTTCCCTTCCTCCTCCTCCTCCTGGCCAGAGGATGGCGCGGTCCCCGCTGCTCCGCCGTCACGGCGTTCCCGAGTGCATCCTGCTGGTGACACAGAGGATCACCAAGTACCCTGTGCTCATCGAACGCATCCTGAAGAACTCCAAAGGTACCGGGATTGGGAGCAGATGGGACAAACCAACTGGGTCCAACCCTGCCTACATCCCAACCCCTTTGCTTCCAGACAACGAGGGCGACTCCGCGGACCTCTCACGGGCACTGAGGCTGGTGAAGGAGCTGATCTCGTCCATCAACGAGGAGGTGCACGAGTGCGAGATGAACGCACGGCTCTGGGACGTCTACAGGCGCGTGGACGGCCGGGCCAAGGTGCAGCTGCCCTGGGAGAGCCGCGCCGGTGTCTTCGGCCGCGACGAGCTCCTGCGCCGCAAACTGGTGCACAGTGGGTGCATGCTCTGGAAGACCGCGGCTGGGCGCTTCAAAGGTGGGGATGGAGGTGCCAGGGAATGGGGGTGGAGATGCCAAGGGATGGGGATGCTCTGGGACCAGGGTGCTTGGGATAGAGGCGCCAGGGCATGAGGATGGAGGTGCCAAGGACTGGGGATGGAGATGCCAAGGGATGGGCATGCTCAAGGGCTGTGGGATGGAGATGGCAGGGGATGGGGGTGCCAGGAAGTTAGGGTACCAGGCTATGAGGGTACCTGGGTGTGATGATGGTGCCAGGAGTAAGTACCAAGGGATTGGAGGTGCCCAGGGATGGAGATGCCAGGGCACAGGAGTGCCAGGGGCTCCTCACCCTTAGCAAGCCTAAGGGCCACGCACCTCAGCATCACCTCCCTGTGCTCCCCCCAGATGTGCTGGTGCTGCTGCTGACCGATGTCCTCATCTTCCTGCAAGAGAAGGACCAGAAATACACCTTTCCCATGCTGGTGAGCACCAGCACCCGGCCCTTTGCACCCTGACCGCTTGCATCCCGTCCCCTTCACATCCCATCCCCTCACATCCCACCCCGCCGCAGCCAGGCTGTCACTTCAATCCCCTCCTGTTTCCTGCAGGACAAGCCGGCCGTCGTGTCCCTGCAGAACCTGATCGTGCGGGATATTGCCAACCAGGAGAAGGGGATGTTCCTGATCAGCGCCGCGCCACCGGAGATGTACGAGGTCCATGCCGCATCCCGTGACGACCGCAACCACTGGATGAAGCTCATCCAGCAGACGGTCGGGCTGTGAGTGTCATCCCATGGGATGGGGCGGCTAGATTTGGGGATCTCCATGGATTAAGGATGGGGAGTGCGAATGTGGGTGCAGCTCCTAGTTGGAGCCTCTGAGCCTGGGCTGGAGGCAGCTGGTGGGAAGCGGGGACAGCATCTCTTTCCCCTCATCTTGTCTCCATCATCCCTTTCCCATTAACTCTTCCCCATCATCACTTCTCCTTCTCTTCCCCTTCCCTTCCCTTGTCTTCCCCCCTCTTTCCCTTCTTTTTCGCATCATCTCTTCCCCATCTCTTCCAGCTGTCCTAGCCGACAGGATTTTCCCTTGATTGAGACAGAGGTCGAAGCATCCTTACGCAAGCTGAAAGGTGGGATCCCTGTCCCCGCATCCCAGCTCATCCCTCCCCATCCCTGCTCATCCCTCCCCATCCCTGCTCATGCTCTCCCCCCTTCCCAGACCGTATCCTGCAGCAGGATCGGAAGCTGACGGCGCTCCTGGAGGAGAAGGTCGGGCTCTTTGCGGACATGCTGGCGCTGACCGGAGCTGAGGAGCCCTCTCCCACCCTGGCCCCACGCTCCCTCTTCCACTCCGACTCAGCCGAGGCTTCCCGAGGGGAAAAGCTGATGCATGACGCTATCCGGGAAGGTACAGATGCTCTGGGATGCTTTGGGATGCTCTGGGATGGGGAAACTGAGGCACGGGGATCTCATCCTGCTTTCCCGCAGTGGAATGCCTCACGGAGATCTTCACTGGCTCCGGGCGCGACCGAGATCAGAGCAATGAGGCCGAGACCTGCCCCAGCCCCGGCACCAGCAGTAAGGGGGGAGACATGGGATATGGGACATGTTCCAGCTCTGCTGCTTTGGGGTTCCCCCTTCCCCCCATGGGGCTTATCCCAGCCTCTCCTCCATCATCCAGACGGTGATGCCAACAGCTTCAATGGCTCCATGGATTTCTGCCGCACGGATCCGGACGCTGGGCAACGGGTGAGTGTGATGGGGAGGGCACCCTGTTGGGCCCTCCCACCCTGTGCCACCACAGTGTCACTGTTCTTTCTCCATAGGATGGGAATGGCAACCAGGTCCTGCCGCGGGTACCACAGGAGGTAAGGGCAGGGGGGCTCTGTCCCTGCTGTGCCTCAGTTTCCCCACTGCAGCTTCTCCGGGATTCACTATCTTGTCCTCTCCTCCCACAGGAAATCAACCAGCGGCTGGTGAACCTCTACAGCCTCCTGCATGAGCTCCAGGTCAGTGGGACAAGGCTGCAGGCATGAGGGGGACAAGCTGGCATTCCCCTGCTACATCCATCCCCCTATAACCACCCTACAACCATCCCCTTGCCCATATCTCCCTGCCTGCACTCCCTACCTACGTACATCCCCCTGCCTATATCCCACTGCCTGTGTCCCCCAGCCCACATGCACCCCCTTGCCCATATCCTCGTGCCCATACCCCCATCCCACAACCATCCCCCTGCCCACATTCCCTTTCCAAATACTGTATCCTTCTGCCTGTACCTCTTGCCTGTATCCCCTACCCACACACATCCCCCTAACCATATCCCCCTGCCCATATCCCCTTGTCTACATGCATTCCCCTGCCCACTTTCCCTTTCCAAATACATCCTCCTGCCCAGAACCCCTGCCCATACACATCCCGCTGCCTATATACATTCACCTGCCTCTATCCCACTGCCTACATCCCCCTTCCTACATAAACCCCCTGCCCACCTCCCCTTGCTGTATGCCTGACCCCATTCCCCTGCCCCTACCCACTGCCTGTAACCCTCTGCCCATATTCTTGCCTGCATTTCCCTGCTCGCATCCCTGCCAGCATCCCTGCCCCTATCCCTGCCCATATCCCTGCCCGTATCCCTGCCCGCATCCCTGCCCGCATCCCTGCCCGTATCCCTGCCTGCATCCCTGCCCACATCCCTGCCCGTATCCCTGCCCGTATCCCTGCCCGCATCCCTGCCCGTATCCCTGCCTGCATCCCTGCCCGTATCCCTGCCCGCATCCCTGCCCGTATCCCTGCCCGTATCCCTGCCCGTCTCCCTGCCCGCATCCTTGCCCGTATCCCTGCCCGTATCCCTGCCCGTATCCCTGCCCGTCTCCCTGCCCGCATCCCTGCCCGTCTCCCTGCCCGCATCCCTTCCTGTGCCCCTGCCCACGCCGCCGCTCCCGCAGGCGGTGGTGCTGCAGCAGGACACGCTGCTGGAGCTGCGGCTGCAGGAGGCCCCGGACAAACCATCCCGGCGCGGCTCCCAAGCGGCTCCTGCCGAGCCGGCGCCCCGGGCGGGCGAGAAACCGGGAGCGACGGAGCTGGCGCTGCTGCAGCGGCAGCACGGGCTGCTGCAGGAGGAGCTGGGCCGCTGCCGGCAGCAGTGCCAGGAGCGGGCGCAGGAGGCGGCAGCGCTGGATTCCCGGCTGCGGGACAGCGAGCGGGAGCGCGGCCGCCTGGAGCGGGAGCTGGAGGAGGCGCGGCGGGAGCTGGGCGCGCTGCGGCACGACGGCGGCGTCACCACGCGGGGGCGCCGCGGAGCCGACCCGCGGCGCAGGAGCCTGCCGGCAGGGGACGCGCTGTACCTGAGCTTCACCCCGCCGCAGGTACCGCGGTGACACGAGTGCGTCCGGTCTCAGCGCGGGGGTAACGGGGGGGTAAAGATGTGCTCATTCATGACACGAGTGTGTCCGGCCGCAGCACAGCGCTCTCTCCTTCCACTCCCCCCCCTTCGCCCCCTGCCCGCGAGAGGACCTGGAATACGGGGTGGGGGTCGATCCCGACCGGCTCCGGGATGGCAACGACATCCTGGATGTGCTCCTGGAGGATGAAGCCTTGGGAAGCCGCCGCTCCCCTCCAACCAGCCCCCGAGGTGGGTTTTGGGGGGGGGGGGGCAGGATCACCCCCTTTTCCCATCACGGGTGGGGATTAACCTGATGTTTTCCCATAGATTTCCTAAGGATGCAGGATATTCCTGAGGAGGTGGAGAGCAGCCAGGAGCTGAAGGATGGCGACGGGGGCTCCTCTGATAGTTAGGGACCAGCTCCAGCCCCACCCCCAGCACCCTATAACCACATGGATCCATATGGGGAGCATTGGGGACAGCGGGATTTGGAAGCTGCTATTCCCATGGGAGCCTTACAGAGCTGGAGGGGGGGGATGGGACCGACTTGGGGGTCCCCCCGTCTCTGCTGGGATCTATTTATTTATTGTGATGGGTTGGGGGATCCCAGCACGGGGCAGGATGCGGCCCCTACTCCCCTCCCAGTTTTAGGGGTCCCCGGGTATGTGGGCGCCGGGCCATGGGGTTGGGGACGGTTCTTGGTTCCCCCTCAATTTAAGTGTAAAAAGCGCCAGAAAGGAAGAAAGAATGAGTGGAAAATCATTAAAAAGCCCTGTTTGGCCCCAAAATGTGCAGGGGGCGGAGGGGGCAAGGGAGCCCTGTGGGGGGAGGTTGTGCAGTGAGTGGGATGAGTCTCAAACACATACGGTGGGGGGGGGTCCCCATATTGGGGTGTGTGACCCCCAAAGTGGGATGTGTCACTCCCACACTGGGGTTTCTGTCCCCCAAAGTGAGGTGTGTCTCCCCCAAAATGGGGTGTGCGTCCCCCCCAAAATGGCATGTGTGTTCCTCGTCTTGGGGTGTCTGACCCCAAAGTGTGCTCTGTGTGTGTCCCATACTGGGGTTTGTGTTCCCCCGAGTGCGGTGATGGGGACCCCCGGGAGGTCACAGAGCCCTGTGCAGGGTGATGGACACCCACACCCCGGGTGCTTGGGGCCGGGGGAGGGGGGCCGGGGCTCCACGGCGCCGGGGAGGGGACGGGACAAGCCCGGGCTGAGCCGCGGGCGTGGGGAGGTGACGGGGCGGAGGCCGCGCGTTGGGGCGGCAGCACCGGCACCCACAGACCTGCAGCGGCACCGGCGCGGCACCGCGGGGTCCTGGGGGTGTCCCCGGTCTGTGCCCCCCCGCCACCATGAAGAGGATGTTCTCCTGCTCCAGCTCGCAGGTGGCGGTGAGTCCCGGCGCCCCATGACTGCGGGTGTCAGCGAGCCCCGGGCCCGCTGAGCACCCATGGGTGCTGCCGTGGCAACCCTGTGGGGCTGGGTGGGAGGAAGCCCCCCCCCCCCCCCCCCCCCCCCAACAGTTCCTGGTTGCGATCCTGGATTCAATCCCAATTCTAACCCCAGCCCCAGTCCCAGCCCTGATGCCGGCTGCATCCCAGACCCAGTGCTGGTCCTGGTGCCGACTGCACTCCCAGTCCCAGCCCCGATGCTGGCTGCGAGCCCAGTCCCAGGTCCAATGCCAGCTACAACCCCAACCTCAGTCCAGCCCCAGTGTTGGTGACAGCCCAGACCCAAAGCTGGTCCCGATGCTGGCTGCAATCCCAGCCCTGATCCCAGCTCTAGTGCCGGCTGTAAACCCAATCCCAGCCCCAGCCCTGATGCTGGCTACAACCCAACACCAGTCCCGATTCCAGCTGCAATCCCAGCACCAATGCCTGCCCCAGTGCCAGCTACAACCCCAGCCCTGATGCCAGCCCAAATCCAGCTACAATCCCAATCCTGACCCCAGCCCTAATGGCAGCTACGACCTCAACCGCAATCCATCCCCCGCCTGCACTCCCAGTCCTGGCTCCAGGGTGGCTGCAATCGCAACCCCGATACTGGGATGCTCGGCCCCCGATGCCGGTGCCCGTCCCGGTGCGTATTCCCAGACCTGATCCCGCTGCCGGTCCCGAGCGCCGGTCGGTGCCACCACACCCCGCACGGCGGCGGGGCCGAGCCCGACAAACCAGCCGGGCAGGAGCAGGCTGGGGCACGCTCCGGCCTCGCCTCCCCTTGCTGGCTGCGCCCAGGGCCGGGATCCGCTGGGATTCGCGACCCCATCCCCGATGGAGCCCTCCAGCAAGCAGGAAAACTGAGGCACGGCTCCACGCCGCTGCGGGGGGCGGTCATTGACACACACACACACACACACACACCCCCCGCAAGCCTGTGCCTCAGTTTCCCCTCGCCGCCACCATTCCAGGTGGAAAGCTGGAACAAGCAGGACCAGAAGCTGCTGGAAGCAGTGGAGAAGGGGGACGTGGGGCGCGTGGCTGCACTCGCCGCCCGCAAGACATCGCGTCCTGCCAAGCTGAACGCCGTGGGGCAATCCGCGTATGTTCCCCCCCACAGGGGACACCATGGGGGACACCGGGGGGGGGGGGGGGGGAGTGTACCTGGGTTGCAGCCACCACTCTCCCTCCTCCAGCTTCCACTTGGCTGCATCCAAGGGTCTCACCGAGTGCCTGACACTGCTGCTGGCCCATGGGGCACCGGTCAATGAGAAGAATGACGATGGTAAGAGGGGGATACTGTGGGGACACCCCCATAGACGGGGACACCCCATGGAGCCAATGTCCAGTCCCTGTGTGATGGTGATGCTGATGGGCTGAGTGTACCCCAGACCTGCACCCGGAGGCTGCAAGCTCTGGGGCAGCATCCCTGTCCTGCCATGCCATGGGGTGATGTCCCCAAGGTGGGGTGTCCCCTGGGGTTGGGGGTTCTCCCCGGTGTCCTCTCGGGCGCCGGTGCCCAGCCCGAGGGTGTCTCCTTGCAGGCAGCACCGCGCTGCATCTGGCCACCATCGCCTGCCAGCCCCAGTGCGTGAAGGTCCTGCTGCAGGTACGGGGATGGGGATGGAGATAGGGATAAGGATGGGGACAAGGACAGGGCTGGGGGTGCAGACGGGATGGAGCTCGGGATGGAGATGGGGATAAACATGGGGACAAGGAGCTGCCCACTGTGTCCCCCTCCAGTACGGTGCCAACGAGGGCCACGTGGACGGGCAGAGCCGAACCCCTCTGCACTGGGCTGGTGAGTGCCAGGGGGGGCCCAAACCAGGCTGGGCTGGGCTGGGGGGGTCTTGAAGGCTCGTACGGGGTTGGGGATGTCCCAGTGACCCCCAAAAGAGCCGTGTCCGTCCCCCCACGTGCTGACACAGCCCATGCAGCCACTTCGGGCTGTGCCTCCAGTGTCCTCCTGCTCTGTGACCACGAGGCCGTCCTGGATGTCACCGATGCAGTAAGTGGGGACCCTGGGGACGTGTGGGACCCAATGGGTGCTGGGGGGGGGCGCTGACAGCACCTCATGTCCCCCCAGCACGGGCAGACCCCCCTGATGCTGGCGGCAAGGGGCAACCATGCTGCCATCTGTGCCCAGCTCCTGCAGCGCGGCGCCGACCCCAACCTGGCCGACAAGGAGCAGAAGTGAGTGTCTGCAGGGACAGGGGGGTGTCTGTGCTGTGCCCCGTGTGCAGGATAACGGCTTGATGGCGCTCGGTGCACCCTGGGGATGCCTCCTGGCCCCAAGGGAAGAGTGAGGGGAAAAGGAGTGGCAAGGAACGGGTTGCATTGTGCCACCATCATGTCACTGTGCCATCATGTCACTGTGCCAATAGGCACCCGTGCCATCGTGCCACCATGTCACTATGCTATTGGGAACCCATGTCACCATGCCATTTGGAACCCATGCCATCATGTCACCATGCCATTGGGCACCCAGGTCACCAAGCTACTATGCCACTGGGCACTCATGTCACCATGCTACTGGGCACTCATGTCACCATGCCACTGAGCACTCATGTCACCATGTCACTGCTCCACAGCACAGCCCTGGCGCTGGCCTGCGAACACGGCAGCCTGGAGTCGGCCGAGCTGCTGCTCAGCCATGGGGCGGCCCTCGGGGACACAGGGGACGAGGAGCGGTGGCACCACTTGGAGCAGAAGATCCCCAGCCGCGCCCTCCGGCGGCTCCTACGCCGCGCTCGCTGCAGTGGGAGAGGTGAAAGTCCCCCAGTCACCACCCCCTGCCCTTGTCACCCCATCACTGTCACCCCATCACTATCACCCCATCATCATCATCCCATCACCATCACCCCGTCACCATCACCTCGCCACCATCAGCCCGTCACCATCACCCCATCACCATCACCCACCACCCGGCTGCTTGTTTTAGGGGAAAAAGGTGTAAAAGCGGGACAAATGGGATCGTTTCTTCCCCTCTCAGCAGAGAACGGTGCTGGCTGCACCGGGGACTCCGTGCCACAAACAGAGGGGACCCCGGGCAGTGACAGTGAGGAGGAGGAAGATGAGGGCAAGGATGAAAAGCAGCAGGATGGGAGCGATGTTCAGCGGCTGCAGGAGCAGCTGGAGAGGAAAACTCGGGAATGCCAGCGGCTGGAGGCCGCCTCCAACAGCATCCGGCAGCAGGTGCGGGAGCTGGCGCAGCTCCTGGCCGGAGCCGGGAATGGAATGCTGGATGAGGATGAGGATGGCGCCTGCCTGGCCCTGCTGGCGCAGCACATGGAGGAGCTGAGGAAGAGGATGATGGCCGAGGGTGAAGGACACCAACCGGGGGGGACATGTCCCGGGGCCGGGGCCGCTGCCCTGGTCCCCTTCCTGAGCTGGCTGCGGGATGAGTGCGCCCGGCTGCGGGAAGCGAAGGTGGGAGCCTTCACCCGGAGCAAGGGGCTGCAGAAGGAGGTGGAGGATGCCCTGAGGAGCAAACTGCACTACGAGGTGGTGTCGGCCGAGGCCGTGCGGAGGAGCTTGGCCGCTTGGGAGAAGCTGGTGCTGGTGCTGGAGCAGGCGCTGAGCCGCGCCGACGAGACCCACACCAAGATCCTGGAGGAATCCCGCGACCTCCTGGAAACCCTCGAGCGGGAGCTGCCGCAGGCGCTCAACGGGACGGCGGCGCCTTCCCAACGCCCGGAGCCGGCTCCGGGTGGGAAGAGCCGGGAGGAGCCGCCGGGGGAGGGTGGGAGCGCGGAGAAGGAGATGCAGGAGCTGAAGGAGAGCAACGGGATGCTCCTGGCGGAGCTGGCGCGGCTGGGGCGGGAGCGGGAGCGGCTGCAGGAGGAGCTGCGGGGGCTGCGGGAGCAGGACCCGGAGCTGGAAGGTGCCGCTCAGGGGGAGGTGCGGAGGCTGCGGCGGGAGCTGGCTCGGCAGCGGCGGGAGCTGGCGCTGCTGCGGGATGGGGTGGGCGAGCGGGTGCGGGAAGCGGCCGGGGACGCGGGGGCCGGTATCCTGCGGGAGCTGCACCACAAACTGGACGGGCTGGTGCGGTCCCAGCAGGAGGCCTTGCAGCTCATCACAGAGATGGAGGGCGAAGGTACCCCCGCAGCAGGAGCCCCCGGCAGCGATGGGGACGCTGTGCCCGCGGTACTGGCCGACCTGGAGGAGGCGGTGGCTGAGCTGGTGCTGGCCGCGGGTCCCTGCGTGCCGCGGGCGCTGCAGCGCTTGGTCAGCACCGCGGCCGCCCTGCGCGACCGGAGCATCCCCCCGGGGCCGCCGGGAGCAGCGGGAGATGCCGAGCGCTGGCGGGAGGTGGCGGCCGAGGAGGCGAGGGCCAAGGAGGAGGCGCTGGGCCGGGCGGCTGAGCGGGAGCGGGAGCTGCGGGAGCTGCGGGAGCGCGCGGACGGGCTGGAGCGGAGCCTCGGCAGCCTCCGGGACAGGGCCGGGGAGCTCGCCAGGGCCTGCCGGGACAAGGACGGGAAGGTGAGGCCGGCACCGGCCCCTTCCCACCGCCGTTCCCTTCCCATCACTGTTCCAAACGCTGTCCCCTTCCCATCACAGTCCTTATCACTCTCCCCTTCCCATTGCCGTTCCCTTCCCATCACCATCCTCTTCCCATCATTTTCCCAGTCCTCCTTCCATATCTGTCCCCATCCCGTTCCCATCACCATTTCCATCACTGTCCCCATCCCATTGCCATTCCCTTCCCATCACCATCCTCTTCCTGAGGCTGTCCTCATCATTGTCCCTACCGTCATCCCCTTCCCATCACTGTCCTCATCCCCATTCCCTTCCCATCCTCATCCCCCTTCTATATCCATCCCCATTGCCTTCCCATCCCTATAACTGTCCTCTTTCCACTGCCATTCCCTTCTCATCACTCTCCCTATTGCCAACCATTCTCTTCTCATCGCTGTCCCCATCCCTGTCCCAGATGAAGAAGCTGCTGGTGGAAACAGAGAAGCTGTCGGCAGAGGTGCTGGGGCTCCGCAGCCAGAGCGCCCGGCTCCAGCTCCAACTGGAGGTGGGTGCCAGCACCCGCGGTCCCCTCGGACCCAGCACCCCACCTCCACATCCTCCTCTTCCTCCTTCTTCCCAGGTCCAGCAGAAGAACCACCGGGACATCGTGGCCATCTACAGGACCCATCTGCTCAACGCTGCCCAGGTGGGACCCCGAAGCCCTGGCTCCAGGGGAACAATTCCAGCTGGAATGCTGGGCAATATGGAGCTCAGCACCCACTTTGGGACCCCGTTCCCTGGCAAAGCTCTTCCTCCCGCAGGGATTCATGGATGAGGGGGTGCACGCCATGCTGCTGCGCATCCTGCGCACCCAGGGCTGAGGGGCAGGATCGGCCCCACGGCTCCCACTAAGGCATTAAATAGGCAAAGCTTCCTGGTCCCATCCTGTGCTCCCTGTCCCTGGCTGCCTTTGGCTGCAGCAGTGTGAGGGTCCTGGCTGGGAGCGAGGGTCCTGCTCCATGGGGGTACGCGGGGTGGGTTTGGGAGCCAGGCCACGGGTGGGCACAAATAGGACTAATCCCATAGAGTGCCATATAGCACCAAGTCCCCATAGAGCCCCAAAGAGCCTTATAGAAAGCCCCATAGAGATTCATATAGTGCTTGTTCCCATATAGCCCCATATAGCTCCATATAGCCCCACACAGCCCCATACAGCCCCACACAGCCCCATACAGCCTCACGCAGCCCCATACAGCCTCACGCAGCCCCATACAGCCCCACGCAGCCCCATACAGCCCCACACAGCCCCATACAGCCCCACACAGTCTCATATAGCCTCACACAGCCCTATATATCTCCATACAGCCTCAAACAGGCACACACAGCCCCATACAGCTCCATACAGCCCCAGACAGCTCCATATAACAGTAGTCCCCAGACAGCCCCACACAGGCCCATACAGCCCCATACAGCTCACACAGCCCCATAGGAGGCTACAGCCCCCCAGTTCCGTCCCGGGGGCGTGGTGAGGCTGAGAGGGCGTGGCGAGCGGCAGAGGGGCGGGGCCATATGGGAAGTGGGCGGAGCCATAAGGGAAGTCGGCGGGGCACTAAGGGAAATGGGCGTGGTCTGTTGGCGCATGCGCGGTGCTGCGCGGCAGTGCTCCGTGTCCCAAGATGGCGGCGGCGGAGCTGAAAGTGCGGCGGGGGGTGGTAGGAATCCATAGCGGGTGTTGTGTGGGGCTATGGGACCCATAGAGGGTGTTGTGAGGGGGTATGGGAGCCATAGCGGGTGTTGTGTGGGGCTGTGGGACCCATAACGGGGCTGTGTGGGGCTATGGGACCCATAACGGGTGTTGTGAGGGGCTATGGGACCCATAGCGGGGCTGTGTGGGGCTGTGGGACCCATAGCGGGTGTTGTGAGGGGCTGTGGGATCCATAACGGGGCTGTGGGACCCATAGCGGGTGTTGTGAGGGGCTATGGGATCCATAACGGGGCTGTGTGGGGCTGTGGGACCCATAGCGGGTGCTGTGAGGGGCTGTGGGATCCATAACGGGGCTGTGTGGGGCTGTGGGACCCATAGCGGGTGTTGTGAGGGGCTGTGGGATCCATAACGGGGCTGTGTGGGGCGGTGTGACCCATAGTGGGTGTTGTGAGGGGCTATGGGACCCATAGTGGGTGTTGTGAGGGGCTGTGGGACCCATGGCGGGTGTTGTGAGGGGCTGTGAGACCCATGGTGAGTGTTGTGAGGGGCTATGGGACCCATGGTGGATGTTGTGATGAGGGGCTATGGGACCCATGGCGGGTGTTGTTGTGAGGGGCTATGGGACCCATGGTGGATGTTGTGATGAGGGGCTATGGGACCCATGGCGGGTGTTGTTGTGAGGGGCTATGGGACCCATGGCGGGTGTTGTTGTGAGGGGCTATGGGACCCATGGCGGGTGTTGTGAGGGGCTGGGATCATGCGGGGCAGAGCCAGGGGGCTCAGAGCTGTGCCAGGCTGTGGGGAGGGAGCTGAGCCCCACAGAGCAGAGGGGGGGGGTATGGGCCAGGCTCTCACCCCCCTCCATCTCTTGTTCCTTTAGGAATGCGAGCGTGTGTCCTCCTTTGCCCTCCTGTGGAACAGGGAGTTCCTGCCCTGGTAATCCCAAAGCTGCTTTGTTTTCCTTGGAATCCTTCTCCCTGTTGGGTTAATGCTTATTCCTCCCCCCCCCCCCCCCCCCAAGGCTGGAATATGGGGTGTAAGTTCCCTGCTAAAGGCCAAGGCAAGCAGTGAGTCCCTGGAATGAGGTTTGGGATGGACACAGCCCCAGTGTGTCCCGAGCCCCAGTGGCGATAAAGGGGACATAGAGGCCCCATAAGAGGTCTCTGTGGGGCTGGTGCTATGGGAAGCTCTATGGGGCTCTATAGGAGGGTTGGATGCGGAGTCCACCTGCTGCTGAGTGCATTGTATTTGGGGACCCCAAAGGGAAAAGTCTTCCCGATCCCTCGTGAGCTGCTTGATCCTGGCTTTAACCCTTTGTCCCTGCCCTGAAGGCAGAGTTGGGCAGTGCTGAGCACATGGATACACCCATGGAGGTGGATCTGTGCTTCCATAGCACTTGTCCATGGCTGCTCCTGTTCCAAGAAGCCATCCCCTGAGCTCAGGAGCAGCATTTCCTCAGCTCTGTCTCCTTTGGGAAGCATTGGGTTGGTTTCCAATGTATCCTTTGGAGAGGAAAAGCAGCACCTCAACCCCCTTTTGGGCTTTAAGTGGGGTTCAGCTGAGAGCTTAAAGCCTGGCTTTAGTTTAAGTTCAAGCTCCAGGGGGTTTTGGTTGGGCTGTAGCAACCTTTTGAGTATCCAGTGTGGAATCCTCCTGGTGCTCTTGTAACGGTGGTTCCCTTCCCTTGCAGCACATGGTGCTGAGCTGTGGGGTATCCCGGCTCCACGCTCTCCTGCCTGGAAGGAAGCAGGAGCCCAAGTACCCCCATGAAGATTAAGGAGCTCTACAGGAGGAAGTTTCCCCGCAAGCCCCTGGCCCCTTCCCACCTCCCCATGCTCCACATGCAGGCAGGGCCCCTGCCCGCACCCACTACAGAGGGGCAGCTTCCCTATGGGCACAGCTCCAGCCCCATGGCAGCAACATTCCCACCTCCGAGACCTGGAGCCAAGCAGGAGGTGGATGTGGAGCATGGGACTCCCCCCGTGCACCCCCTGCACCCTGATGTCACGATGAAGAGGTTGCCCTTCTACCAGGTGTATGATGAGCTGATCAAACCCACCACCTTGGGTATGTTTGGGGGTGGCAGGGAGAGCCTGGGGCTTCCCAAGGGAGGGCAGTGGGATCATGGAGTCATGGAATGGGTTTGGGTTGGAAGGGACCTCAGAGCCCGTCCAGGGACACCTCACACTAGAGCAGGTTGCTCCAGCCTGGCCTTGAACACTTGCCAGGGACAGGGCATCCAGACCTTCTCCATTCAGCTCGTGGTGGCTGTGGAATGCCAGGAATCTGGACTATGGGGGAGGCAAACAAAGCAGGGGTGGAGGAGGTGGTGATGGGTGAGGACAGTGAGACAGGGGATGGGGATGAAGCCCCCTGGTCCCTCCCCACTCTGCTTCAAGTGAGGAAGATCCAGCTTTAGCTTTTCCCCACACCTGGATCTTCCCAAGCTCTCCCTGTGCTCCTGGGAATGTTGGAGCTGTTTCTCTCTGGGTTTATGGAGGCTGCCAGCAGAGCAGGGACTGGTTGTAAGACGGGAGTTGGTTCTGGATGTGAACAGCAAGCCTGAGGATGGTCAGAATTCCTTGGAATTCCTGCAGTGGTCAGGAATTCCATTTCAGCGCTGGGGAAGCAAACCCACCCCCCACCCCCCCCCCCCCCCACCTTGCTGAAGAACCTGTGCTTGGAGGTGCTCTTTGGAGTCACCTCCTCTCTGTCCAAGCCACCAGGTCTTGGTTTTCGTACTAGAGATAGGGATAGGAATGGAATATCCGCTTGGAAAAGCTCAGCTCTGTGGCTCCCAGTTAATCTTGGCCATGGATCGAGCTGTGCTTTGGTGTTCCTATGGCTTTGGAATCACTTCCTATCTCTTCTCCAGCCTCCAGCACCAGCCAGCGCTTCGAGGAGGCTCATTTCACCTTCGCTCTCACCCCCCAGCAGGTCCAGCAGATCCTCACTTCCCGGTATGTGAACTTCTGGAATGCCATAACTGGGCTCCAGCCGTTCCAGCTCATCCCAGACCTGAGGCTGTGCCTCCAGGCAGGATCTTCAGTGAGGCTGGCATTGATGGCATCCCAAAAGGCAGCAGCCTTGGGGGGGCGTGGGGTGTTCCTCCTTTTCCCATCACTTCTGCAGCTATTTGATGGGATTTGCATGGGAATTCTGCCTGTGGGTCCACATGGATTTACCCTTTAGCTACACTGGTTTTATTCATTGTCCAACTAAAAAGTGGTGGCATCATGGAATCCCCATGGAATTTGGCTTCAAAGGGACCTTAACGATCATCTAAAGCCACCCTCCTCCACTTTCCTGGAGCTCGGGTTGCTCCAAGCCCATTCCAGCCTGGCTTTAGGATGGAGCAGCCACAACAGGACTCAGGGCAATGTCCTGCTGTGGGGCTCTGATGCTCCAGTGGGTGCTGCTGCCCATCTGAAGCCCTTCTCTTCTCTTGCAGAGATCTCTTACCAGGTGCCAAGTGTGACTACACCATCCAAGTGCAGTTGAGGTAAGGGAATGCCACCCAAAGCATCCCATCAACATCCCTCTGCCCTGCCTTCAGGTTTGGAATCGCCCCTGGAGCTGCTGCCGCATGAGATTCCCTGTTTGAAGGGCAGCAAAACATCTCATAGCATTTTGGGGCTCCTGGAGAACTCCTTCCTCTTGGTTTTAAGCAGGAATGAGACAAAAGCTTCCTGAGCTTCACATTTGATTTTCCCTCAGCTCTTACTCAACACAATCCATGGCATGTGGAGAGTGGGAATGGTAAAATCCATGGAGGTGCCTCCCCAGCACCCTCTGCCTCTTGGTGGCACCAAACAGGAGCTGGGATGGCTCTTCCCCAACATTCACCCGTGGTTGGAATGGGCTGGAAAGGACCTTAAAGCCCATCCAGCTCCATGGGCAGGGACACCTTCCACTGGAGTAGGCCTTGACGGTCCCAGGAACAAGGTGGACGTACGGAAATGGTTCTTCTGTAGCACACAACAGCCCCTGGGTGCATGGTTTCCAAGGCTCAGGGTGCGCCTCTTGCCGTGCTCTGGGTGGCAGGGTGAAGGGTTTTCCAAAAGGAAGCTTTCCAAGGAAGCAAACCTTCATGTGAGAGGTGGTGGGCACCATCTCTTCCTGCTGTGTGTGTTCCCGAGCAAGAACTCCCAGGTACCTGTGGCTCCAGGTCCTGCTCCAGCACAGGGCTATGGTGGGATTCAGGGAGCAGGCACTTTGGAGAGGAACCCAGAGCCTTGGGATTGGGCAGGATTGGGACTTGCAGGGGATGCCAACAGAGCCACAGGCAGGGAGTTGATGTAGAGAAGCCCTTGAAGTCATTGGTGGTGAAACAGGGTTTGAAGCACTTGTGGCGCTGTTCACCTCCTGTTTTCCAGCCCTGAATCCATTCTGCTTGGGGAAAAGGGATTTCCGCTTGGCAAAGGGAAGTTTGGGAATGTCACCACTCACTGGCCACTTTCTCCTTTAGGTTCTGCTTGTGTGAAACCAGCTGCCCCCAGGAAGATCACTTCCCACCTAACTTATTTGTCAAGGTCAATGGCAAACTCTGTCCCCTGCCCGTGAGTAAATCTTCCTTCTGGATTCCTTTGAGCCTGAAGCCTGCCCTTGGTAAAAGCTGAGATCCATGGAATAGCACCTTCAATGCGTGGAGAAGGCTCCAGGAGACCTTAGAGCAGCTCCAGTGCTTAAAGGGGCTGCAGGAAACCTGGAGAGGGGCTTTGGACAAGGGTTGGAGGGATGGGACAAGAGGAATGGCTTTAACCTGCCCTGTAGACACCTTGGAGTGCCAGTGCTGGGGTTGAGCTCACACTGGGATTCCTTTCTCATGGTATGGATATTAAAGGGACCATTTATCCCTCATTCCTTGAGCAATAAGGGGATCCTAAAACGGTTTAGGTTGGAAAGGACCTTAAGATCATCCATCATGGGCAGGGATGCTTTACGCTAAACCAGGTTGGTCCAAGTCCCCTCCAAGCTGGTCTTGGGATGGGGCAGCCACAGCTTCTCCAGGCACCCTGTGGGCTCCAGGGATGGAGCATCCACAATCCTAATATCCCATTAGGAATGAATAACAAGGACTAACAGTACTTTGGGATCTGTAGAGCAATTCCCAGACAAGCTCTAAAGCATGACTTGAAATACATCCTGAGGGGTGGAATGAGGGCTGGAGACTCCCATAGGTGGCTTTATGGCCTCACTGGGTGCAGCTCAGGTGCCCTCAACACAAGGAGGACACAGAGCTGTTGGGAGAGAGTCCAGAGGAGGCCACGAGGATGAGCAGGGGCTGGAGTAGCTCCCAGGAGCCAGGCTGAGAACACTGGGAATGGAGAAGAGAATGCTGCATGGAGCAATGTGTTCTAGTGGGAGCTGTCCCTGCCCATGGAACCAGATGATCTTAAGCTCCTTCACAACCCATTCTAGGGGGTTGGAGGTGCCCATTGGTGGCCTTTACACCTTGGGAAGGGTTCAGTCAAGGTTCTCTGCCCCACAGGGTTACCTCCCCCCCAGCAAGAGCGGTACTGAGCCCAAGCGGCCCAACCGCCCGGTCAACATCACGCCCCTGGCGCGGCTCTCGGCCACCGTCCCCAACAGCCTCGTGGTCAACTGGTCCTCAGAGCTGGGCCGGGTGAGTGGGGTGGGAGCTGCTGCTCCATCCCTCTGCGTTCCGTAGGGATGGGCTGGCAGAGGCACCGAGCCCTCTCCTGAGCGGGGCTCTCTCCAACAGAGTTACTCACTGTCCGTGTACCTGGTGAAGCAGCTGACGGCTGTGGTGCTGCTGCAGAAGCTCCGGGCCAAGGGCATCCGAAACCCAGATCATTCCCGAGCCCTCAGTAAGTCCCTCTTGGGTTTTCCCAGCCTTTTCCCAGCTGGTCGATGGGATTCGCTTGACAGCCTGGCTTGGGAATTCTGCCTGCCTGGCCCACATGGGTGTTACACTGGGTTTACTCATCCAACTAACACGTGGTGGTATCATGGAATCCCCATGGAATTTGGGTTGGAAGGGACGTGAAAGCTTATCTAAAGCCACCTTCCACTAGAGCAGGTTGCTCCAAGCCCCGTCCAACCTTGTGGCCTTGGGATGGGGCATCCACAGCTTCCCTGGCCACCCTGTGCCAGCACCTCAGGGTGATGTGGAACGCTCCATCCCGTCTGTACATGTCGCTGCGTGTCCAAGAAGGAGGATGATGACAGGAGACCCTTCTCTCCCCTCCTCTTCTTGCAGTCAAGGAAAAGCTAACTGCTGACCCCGACAGTGAGATAGCTACAACCAGCTTACGCGTGTCCCTGCTGTGTCCAGTAGGTCTCTACATTTATGTTCCTCTTCTCTTGGCTGGGCCTTTGCAAAGAGCTTCCTGCTTTGACCTTAACCACTGTGTAGGTGCTGCTGCAGCCCTGCTTTGGTAGCAAAGGAGCCAGCTTTGAGGCCCAAAGGCAAGCAAGCCTGCTGCTCTTTCACACAGCCTCCTGGGGAGCCTCTCCCTGCCTTTCCCCTTCACTCTTAGCATGTGGAATGAGCTTCCAAAGCAAACCAAAGGGCACCAGTTCCTCAGGGAAAGCTTTTCTCTCCCCCATTAACTCCTCTTGGACACTGAGCTCAGGTCAATGCGCTGGGCAGGGGCAAGATGGGAATTAGCCCTGGAAAGAGGCTGGATAAATCCCCCTGAGCTCCTGTCTCTTGTCCCTCAGCTGGGTAAGATGAGGCTGAGGGTGCCCTGTAGAGCCACCACGTGCAGCCACCTGCAGTGCTTCGATGCAGCCCTCTACCTGCAGATGAACGAGAAGAAGCCCACGTGGACCTGTCCTGTGTGTGACCAGAAAGCCCCATACGACGACCTGATCATCGATGGGTGAGCTTGAGGGCTCTTTACGCAGGGTCATGGCTTTCTTCTAAGGCTTATCTCTGCCATCCTGACACAGCTTACAGCCTGGAATAACATGGGATGTAACTCCATTCCCTAAACTGATCCAGTCTGGAGAGGTTTCTCCTAAAGAACAAGAAGCCTTTGTCACAATCACTGTATATCCTAAAGCTAAACGTGCAGGTGATGCTGGCCCAGGGGGTTAATTCTTTGCACCCCTTGAGCCCAGCTCCTGAGCTCCATCAGTTCTGCTCCCGAATCGTGGAATCCTGGAATGTTTGGGTGGGAAGTTAAAGCTCATTGAAAGCCATGGGACACCTTCCACTAGAGCAGGTTGCTCCAAGCCCCATCCAGCCCAGCCTTGAACACTACCAGGGATGGGGCAGGCACTGGCAGGTTAAAGCCATTCCCCTTGTCTCATCCCTGCAGGATTCCATGGAGTGTTTGTGCTCTCTCCTGGCAGGTTGTTCGTGGAAATCCTCAACTCCTGCACAGACTGTGATGAGATCCAGTTCATGGAGGATGGCTCCTGGTGCCCCATGAAGCTGAAGAAGGAGAAGCAGGACATGGGCCAGACCTCTGTGTTCAGTGGCATTGAGGGTATGGAAGCTCTTTCCTCACCAGTCCTTTGGCTGGGATGCCAAAATGCTTGGAATTCCAACTTGCAAAGCAACACTCAGAGCATCCCCCAGCCCGGGCTGGAGCTGGAGTTTGGGATTGAGCTGAAACCACCAGGAGCACGAGAGGCCCTGTGCTGGGAACAGCAGGAAAGCTGCTGCTTCCCCTTGGCATTGGTGCGCTCTGGGACCTGCGCTCCGGGAGCCGCGGCGCTCCGGGGCTGATGCCGGCTCTTCCCTTGCAGCCGCTCCCGCTGCGGGCGCCGGGCCCCGGGCAGAGGTGATCGACCTGACCCGGGACTCGTCCGACGAGGAGGAGGCACCGGCGGCCAAGAGGCAGCGGCCGCTCAGCAGCGTCCCCGGGCACAAGGGGTGAGGCGGGGTCCGGCCCCGGCTTGCATCCTTCCTGCTCATTCCCAGCTCATTCCCTGCTCACTTCCTGCTCATTCCCTGCTCCTTCCCCTCCCCACACACAGCTCTCAGGAAGCACCCCCTGTTCTCCGGGTGTCCTGTGCTGGGATGTGGCACCTCAGGGGGCAGCTCCTGGATCTTCCCAGGCTGCTCCCAGTGATGCTCCTCGTGTCCCTGCTGTGTTCCAGGGTGCTGAGCATCCACCCCCGGCCCTCCTCTGTGCTCCGGAGTGCTCCCATGGCAGCCCTGGGCAGGGACTATGTCTCCAACCTCCCCGTTCCTGACTTCCACCCTTCCTACTCGGAACTTGCAGGTAACAACAGGTCCCTCCCTCTGAAGGTACCAGTCAGCACAGCCAGAGTGGGTAGGTGGATGGAAAAACTTCCCAAGATCCCATCTTGGTCTCCCCTCTGGCAGGTTAAAGCCATTCCCCCTTGTTCCATCCCTCCGTCCTTTATCCAAAGCCCTTCCAGCTTTGGGGAGCTGTCAGGATGCTGGGATCTCATTGAGAAGGGGGCTGGACCCATTAGAATCCCCTCCCCACTGGATGTTTATTCCCCTTTTTTCCTATTCTAGGTCTGGAGTTGTTTTCCTTCCTTCCAAGTGAAAACCAGGTACATTTGGGTGGTGGCTTTGAGAAGCTCTGGGATGGCTCCATCCCCTTGGATGGGGTTTTATGGGTACCAGGAGCTGACTGAGGTATTCCCATTGCTTGGCAGCATTACAGCCCTTCAGTCATCACCTCCCTGCAGGAGCAGGATGCCCTTGGCCATCTCTTCCCATATGGAAGCACTTCCAGGCCTTTCCTTGGTGTCACCCCCATGTCCATGGCCGGATCCCATCAGACCAGTAGCATCGTGGCCACCACCACACTCCAGAGCAGCCCCACAGCACAGCCGGGATGCAGATCTGACATCATCGCCCTGGATTGAGCAGCATTCCCGCTGGGAATAGATGGGACACAAGGCCGAGTCCTGGCCTTGTCTCCAGGTGGGACCTGACCACTGCGTTGGGCAATTCCCACCCCTTGTGCTGGTGAACTCTGTATCCACTGGGATTGGGATGGGGGGTTGGGAAGTGCCTCTTCCCAAGGGTTAAACCAACCCCCCTGACTTTGGAAGCAGCATCTTCAACCTGGTTCTATCCCATGGGATTCCTCTATAGAACTCCCAAGAATTCCAATACAGAATCCAAGAATTCCAAGAGCAGAATTCCAGCTGGGAAGAAATCCTCCTTTTTAAGGGAAGAAGCCAATGGGAAAGGCTGGGATGAAGCCAGAGCCTGGGTGCCCCATCCCTCCAGTGCAATTCCCGTGGATTCTTAAAAGCCAAACCTGCCTTTTTCCACTTTTTTTTACCTCCTTCCAGCTTGGAGCTGGTCAGGGAACACACACAGAATCTGTAATTCCAGTTGCATGGATAGTTCCCAAGTTTTCCCCTGTTTTCCCTATGGACATAGGGATAACTGAAGGTGGTGATGTTGCCCAGGTTATCTATGGACTGAATGGGAGTTGTGGCTCCTGGAATTCCAAGTGGGATGTTTTGGGGCTGGGGCAGCAGGGAGCAGGATTCCATTGGGATGAGGCCTTGTAGCCCAGGTGCTGTGGGTGCTTCCATGCAATAAAGGTATTAAATCCATTGGGAGCTGGTGCTGTGCAGCAGGACCCCAACTGCCGTGGTGGGAAGAGTTGGGAACGTCAGGAAGTGGCTCCTGGATGCCTCTGGGTGGGGATGTGGGGATGGATGGATGGATTGGATGGGTGTGTGGATGATGTTCTGCTCTCCCCGCAGCCAGAGGTGCTGGCTCCCAGTGCTGCTGCTCTGGGTCACACCAGCATTCCTCACTGAGTTCCTCATTCCATGCCCAGCCCAGGCTCCTGTCCCATTCCAACAAGGATCTGCTCAGCACAGCACCACCTCAATGGCACCATAGGGGACACCCCCACCCTTGCACCCCCAAGGCCACGCTTTTTCCTTGGCTCTGTCCCTTTATTGTCCCCTCAGGGCCGCCTCACGGTGCTCTCGATGAACGACTCCAGCATGAAGATGGTCTCGTCCACCTGCGTCTCGCTGGCGTCCAGCCTGGGGACATGGGGAGACACATGGAGGATGCAGAGGGACACGCGGGGGACACAGGGACCTCCCCATCCCGCCCCTCACTTGTTGACGTTGCGCTTGAGCGTGTCGAGCTGGTGGCGCTCGGGGCCCGTGATCATCTCCTCGATGTCCTGCAGCTGTGTGTCCCCCGCGCCTGTGGCCTGCAGCGAGGCCAGGATGGCCTCCACCCGCTGCGACTTCTCCAGCAGCCGCCTGCAGGGGACACGGGACACGGTGGCATTGGGGGCCCTGCACCCGGACACAGGGACAGGGACGCGGTGGCTTTGGGGACTCACTTGTTCTCCCTGCTCTCGTACTGGCGGCGCTCCATGAGGTTGGCCACGCTCTGGGAAAGGGGAATGGGAACGGATGAGCCTCTGGTCTGATGAGGGGTGACAAGGTGGTTGCACCCAGCCATGGGGTCTCCAGGATGAGGGACACAGGTGGGCAAACAGGCACCTTTGCTCATGGGGTGGTGGTGGAGACACATATAGTGGTGGAGGAGAACCACACATACTGTGGTGATAGAAGAGAACCCCCGTGCATGGTGGTGGTGGTGAAGCACATGTTGGCGTCCATACCTTGTAGCAGCGGTGCAGCAGCATGCGCGCTGCAGCCGGCACATTCACGGTGTACAGGTAGAAGGTGCGGGAGGGAGCATGGTCAGGAGTTTTGGGAATCTCCTACCAAGAGAAGGGGGAAGTGCTCTATGGGGCTTGTGTCCATCACAACCCAATGGCTGCACTGTGAGGAGCCTGTATCATGGTGGTGGTGCTGGAGCCAGTGATGTCCCGCTCCCGCGTGGGGCCACCTTGGAGCTCCATTGGCCTCCATCCTCTCCACCCTCACCTGCAGGGCCACCAGGTTCTCCGAGAGCATTCTGTAGAGCATGTCCTTGGCTTCCTTGGCTGGGATCATGGCAAAATCCTCCACTTGCTTCTGCTCCAGGTGCTTTTTGCGCAGGAGCAACCGGAAGATCCGGGCACAGCGGGAGCCGAACCTGAGCCAAGAGGGGAACACTTCAGGAGGCAGGAGAAAGGGTCAAGAACGAGCCCATGAAGGCCCCAAGTGGCCACCTCACCTCTCCTCCACAATGGACTCCAAGGTGGCCGTGGCCAGGGATGCCAGGGCCTTGTGGAGATCAGTGCAAGGTGAAGGTCAAGGGATAATGGCAGCTCTTAGGAATGTTTCACGTGCTGGGAATGGGGAGGGGGTCAGGCTCTTGCTTCCCAAAGGATACTGACAGTGAACATGCCCCCGCCGCTGTCCCTCGCCTTCCCCACGAACTCCAGCTGCAAGGGAAGAGGGAGAAGCTGGAGAGGGACCTTCATCCAGGACAAGGGGGGAACGGGATCAACCTCAAACAGGGAAGGTTTAGGTGGGATACCAGGAGAAAGTTCTTCCCTGTGAGGGTGGTGGGACACTGGAATGGGCTGAATGGAGAAGCTGTGGCTGCCCCACCCCTGGCAGTATTCAAGGCCAGGTTGGAGCAACCTGCTCCAGTCCCCGCCCATGGCTTTAGATGAGCATTAAGGTCAATTCCAACCCAAACCATTCCATGAAATCCAATGGGAAAGTGGTTTTCCCTCAGCCCCAGATGCCCCCAAAACATGGGGCAGGCTCATAACCCCCCCAGAGCTCCGGCACTAGGACAGGAACCACGAGCACATGTTTCCTCACCGGGTCATCTGCCAACAGAGTGAGATACTGGTCCAAAACCTGCTTCCCAATGTTGTATCCAGCGGGGAGAGACCTGAATATCTACAAGGAGAACATAAAGAGGGGTAAAATGGAGCTCTTCCAAGGCTCCAGGTGCTTTCCTGCTGGACCCCAAACCGGAAGCAGGAACTGACCTCGTTGGAAGAGAGCGGCTGCGTGTAGGGTGCATTGGAGGACGTGGTCACCTCGCTCATCCTCAGCATCGTCCGCACAATCTCGCTGCTGGTCTGGATTTGGGAACAGAAGAAAACAGTGGGAGAACTTCAGTTCTGAGCAATTCCTGCAGCATGAACCCACCACGGAATGGGCTGGGTTGGAAAGGACTTGGAGGTCATTCCAGTTACAACCATCATGAGCCTGCTTGGAGGTGGAGCAGGGTTAGAACATCCCCACTACGACCACAAGTAGGAGGAGAGGAAGGGCAGGAGGATCCAAGGGATTCCATAGACCTGATCCATGCGGTTGGCTATGGCGCTGACAATGGCCTGGTCCCGGAAGTGCTGGTGGAAGCGGTCAATGTTGACTTGCCAGTAGATGCCGTCGTCAGGAGGAGGCTGGGAACAGGGAAAAAGGGATGGAATGGGGGGGGAAGGAGGGAATGCTTTATGCCCTGTAGATGACATTGCTCCATGTCCTGGGTACCTCAGTGCTTTCTCCATCCTGCTTCTGCTTCTTAGCCTGGCGCTCCCCATCCTCCTCCTCACACGAGCGTCTCCGCTTCCCTTTCCCTGTCAGAGAAGCTGGAGTTGGCTCTTCCCAATCCATCCCTGTGGGATCAGGGCAGCAGAACATGACCGAGGGGTGTCTCACCTACGAGGTTGAGCCTGGGCACCACGTACATGTCCTTCTCGTTGAGCACCAAGGTGGGCGCAGGAGGAGGTGGCACCGTGGGGGTGTCGAGGCCCTCAGGGACCAGGGGACACCTCTGCACAAAGTGGGTGTCTGCCAGGCGCACGAAGGTGTTGGCCACCTCACTGTAATCCATGGTTTTCCCATCTGATCCACAGGGAGAGGGATGGTGGCTTCAGGGTGGTGCCTGTGGCTCCGAAGGGTGAGGGGATGCTGGGGGTCAGGAATGCTCTGAGGGTGGTTTGGGACTGGGGGGGGGCAACATTCCCATGGGGTTTATTGAAGATGTCTCTGATCATTGCCAGGGGCTGGATTGGATGAGGTTTGAGGTTCCTTCCAACCCAAGGCAGTCTAAGATCCTGATTCCAATCAAAAGGGGCTACAAGAAACCTTGGAGAGGGGCTTTGGACAAGGGATTGGAGGGATGGGACAAGGGGGAATGGTATTAACCTGCCAGAGGGGAGATTGGGATGGGATATTGGGATGAAGTTCCTCCTTGAGGGTGGTGGGACACTGGAATGGGTTGAATGGAGGAGCTGGCAGTGTCCAAGGCACCAGTCGAAGGTGTCCCTTCCCCAAGCCCACTTTGGGCAGGTCCTTTTGCACATACCCAGCGCCACCATCCTGCCCCCTGCTCCCTGCGGAGCTTCCCACCTTCCATGGTCTCGGTGAGCCTGTCCGCCACCTTCCTCACAAGGGCGCTCATGCTCATGTGCCCGTTGAGGAGCAGCTCCTCCACCAGGAGCTCGCCCGTGTCCCCATAGAGGCTCTTGGCAGTGTAGATGTAGCGGGGGTAGCGCAGGATGCGCAGCACGCGCTGGCACCGTGCCTCATACTCCACCAGGCCCCGCTTCTGCACCTGGTAACCCACCAGGTTGTGCTGGATGAGCACGCAGAGCGCCTTCTTCACCTGCAAGGAGGCTCCGTGGCACCATAGGCTCCCAGCTCCCTGGGGCACCACCACATCCCCACACACCAGTCCCCAGCCGGGGCCACCCAGAGCGTGTCCATGGGGCTTTGGGATGGAGCCTCCAGCACCCCTTGGGCAGCCTGGGCCAGGGCTCTGCCACCCTCAGCACCGAGTTCTTCCTCATGGTGAGGTGGCGCTTGGTGGCTGCTAGTTCATGGCCACTGCTCCATGATGTGCTGGCACTGGGCACAAAGGAACAAGGGATGGGACGAGAGGAACGGCCTCAAGCTGCACTGGGGCAGGGGGGGTAGGTTGCTGGGGCACAGGGATGGGGCATTGGGCAGGGATGGAGCAGGGATGGGGCATAGAGGAGGGATGGGGCAGGGATGGGGCATTGGGCAGGGATGGAGCAAGGATGGGGCACAGAGCAGGGATGGGGCAGGGATGGGGCATAGAGGAGGGATGGGGCAGGGATGGGGCAGGGATGGGGCATTGGGCAGGGATGGGGCAGGGAGGGGGCACTGGGCTGGGATGGGGCACTGGGCAGGGATGGGGCATTGGGCAGGGATGGGGCAGGGAGGGGGCATTGGGCAGGGATGGGGCACTGGGCAGGGATGGGGCAGGGAGGGGGCACCGGCCATAGGGCAGGGGCTGTCTCCCACCGCACCTGGTCCAGCAGCAGCCCGGTGTCGGCCGCAATGAGGCGCAGCGGCTGCGGCCCGCTCCGAATGAGGAACGTGCCGATTGTCTCCACGATGTCCCCGAAGTACTCCCGCAGCAGCAGGGAGCAGAGCTTCAGCTCCGCCTGGGTCATCCCCGCGGCGCCTCAAACGCCCTCGGTGGCGCTGGGAGCAGGGCGAATGCCGGGAATGTGGCCCCGCATCCCCCCGCCACACCGGGCCCGCCCTCACTCACCCGGCTCCGGCCGCCATGGCAACCGCCACTTCCGGCTCCCCGCCTGCCACTTCCGGCGCCGCTCTATCCCGCGCCCTCCCCTTGCTCCGCTCCGGACTCTCTGCCCTGGAGCAGACGAGGCGACCGGAAGTGAGTGGCTAGCGCGGGGGGGGTGGTCTCGTGCCGGCGCCGCCGCTCTCTCCCTGCGGAGCGCCGCCTCGCTGGCCCGGCGGAGGACTGACGGCGGGAGCGAGAAGATGGCGGAGGCCTCAGCGGCCGCCGTGCCCCAGCACCGCTTCTTCTGCCACAGCTGCAAGGGCGAGGTCAGCCCCAAGCTACCGGTAAGCGCCGGGCTCGGCCCGGGGGGCAGCGCGGCCTCGGCCCCGCAGTGCTCCCGCGTGCGGCCGGGCCCGGGCCTAAGCGGCTCCCCCTGAGCGCCCCCCCCTCCCGTGTCCCGGTATCCCGGGGTATCCCGCTCCATGTTGTCCCTGAACCCCAAACCCCCCCGCTCCCCAGCCAGCAGAGACCCCCTCACTCCCCTCCTGACATACTCCTGTATGTAGGGTGCGATCCCTCTGGGATTGCTGCGGGGAGCAGGCAGGGGGCTCGGTAACACCCCCCCCCACCCCCCTCCAGGGTGACCCCAGCCTCTTCCCTTCTCCTTCCCCTCCTCCTGTCCGCCCTCCCCCTCCTCGGGACCCACCTAGGATTCCCTAGGGATGGGCTCTTGGTGGCTCTCGTGCAGATGGCCCCGGTCTGGGCTGTGACCCCCCCTCTGTGGGCTCCTTCGTGCCCCAGCCATGGAATCGCTGCTCTTTGGGCTCCTGCTGGGCCCAGCCGGGTTTGGTGGGGGTGCAGTGGGTGCCCCCAAGGCCCTGCTGCTGCTGCGGGGGCTTGGATCTCCAGAGAGGGGGCAGAGACAGTGCCTGGGGCGTCTTGATGGGCTTTGGTGCCTCTTTGTTGGGGCTTGATGGGGCTTAATGGGGCTTAATGGGCTTTGGTGGCTCTTTGTTGGGCTTTGATGGGGCTTGATGGGGCTTAATGGGCTTTGGTGGCCCTTTGTTGGGGTTTGGTGGGTCTTAATGGGCTTTGGTGGCTCTTTGTTGGGGTTTGGTGGGGCTTGATGGGTCTCTGTAGGGCTTTGATGGGGTTTTATGGGTATGTCATGCGTCTTGATGGGGTTTACTGGGTTCTGTTGGAGTTTGATGGGGATCTCCTGGGTCTCTGTTGGGTCTTGGTGGGGTTTGATGGGGCTCTGGTGGGGTTGATGGGGCTCTGGTGGGGTTGATGGGGCCCTGGTGGGGTTGATGGGGCTCTGGTGGGGTTTGATGGGGCTCTGGTGGGGTTGATGGGGCTCTGGTGGGGTTGATGGGGCCCTGGTGGGGTTGATGGGGCTCTGGTGGGGTTGATGGGGTTTGATGGGGCTCTGGTGGGGTTTGATGGGGTTCTGGTGGGGTTTGACGGGGCTCTGATGGGGTTTGACAGGGCTCTGGTGGGGTTTGACGGGGTTCTGATGGGGTTTGACGGGGCTCTGATGGGGTTTGATGGGGCTCTGGTGGGGTTGATGGGGTTTGATGGGGCTCTGGTGGGGTTTGACGGGGCTCTGATGGGGTTTGATGGGTCTTCATGCAGTAGAGCCCCCAGATCCCACCCAAAGCTGCAGGATGGATCCCAAGGGCTGGAAGCTCACTGGGGCCTTTGGGGTTTGGTTCCACATGAGGAGACTTTTCCCAGAAACTTTATTCCTGGTTTGAGGAACCAGGAGGAACGTCAGGATCCCTGTCCTCCGGCTGCTTTTGGGCTTTCCAGGCACAGGGAGGCAGCAGGAAGCCACGGTGGCTTTTTGGTGTGGAAGTTTAGGAGCTGAATTCCCAGCCTTGGTGGCTAATCCCAGCTTCCTCTGTCCTGGCAGGAATACACATGCCCACGGTGCGAGTCTGGCTTCATCGAGGAGGTCACTGAGGATTCCAGGTAGTTCCAGCCCTGGTTTCTCCTCTCCAAAGCTATGGAAAAGGGGCAGAAGACAGGGAATGCCAAAGTAAAGGGAATGGTTTGGGGTGGGTTTGGACTTCTTGCTGTGGAGACTGAAGGCACTATGGTGGAACATTCATGTGAGAAGGGATGGAGGGATGGGATGAGGAGGAGCAGCTTCCAAGAGGAAGAGGAAAGAGTTAGAGGGAATACTGGGAAGCTAAGGGCAGTGGGACCCTGGGATGGGTTGAATGGAGTTGCCATCCCTGGCAGGATCCAAGGCCAGGTTGGAGCAGCCTGCTCTAACAGAAGGTGTCCCATGGCTTTAGATGAGCTTTGAGGTCCCTTGCAAGCCAATCCAGGATTCCATGATTCTCAAACGGGGGTTGCTCCCGAGCTCCATCTGTTTCAGCCTGGAATGGGATGTGGCTTTGGAAGTGTCACCTCCTTTCCTTCTCCTCTTTCTCCTCCAGCTTTCTCGATGGCAGCGGCATCGATGACAGCCCGGCCACACAATTTGCAGAGGTGAGCGCTGTTCTCCTGCTCCTCCTTTCCACCCCGTCCTGGGATATGTTGGGATATGTGAAAGTGTTCCTCCTGCTTGCTGCCACTCTGAGTTGTACCATCTACAGCATCCCAACCAGCTCCATGTGTTGTGGCATAGAGCAGGAGCTGCGAGGGGTGGAAGCCTCTTTTCCTACCCCATTCCCAAGCCCCCAGAGAGGGTCTGCTCCAGGTTAAGAGGAGAACAGCCCTTGGGTTAGCATCAAATTCCCACCCTCAGTCCATGGCTTCTCCTTTGCTGTCCCTTGGGTTAGCATCGAATTCCCACCCTCAGTCCAAGGCTGCTCCTTTGCTATCCCTTCTGCACTCGTGCTCCTATGTTTCTTGTTCAATGCTCCTTGGTTGCTCGTTCTGATGCTACCATAAACCCACTTTAGAAATCCCCTGCTTGTATCCATGGGAGCTGGATCCAAGGGAATGATGGAAGGAATAACCCCCTAGTGGGTTTTAGGCCTGCCTAAGGCACAGAGAGCCCTGGGTGGCTCCAAGGATGGGTGCTGTTGCACGGAAGAGCTGCCGTGTTGGGCTTCCTGGGGGTGGCTCAGCTGATGAGCTCGGCTATAATTAAGCACTTTAGCCAAGCTTTTTTCCCTTGGGAGCCATGGAAACCATGGGAATGTGCTGAAGTGCTGCTGGCGAGTTGGACTTTCCAACCTCCGCCTTGGCAGCGCAGTTCCGTGGGATGTGCTTCATGTGGCTTCCCCCTTCTCTTCCCTCCTCCAGCTTTGGGACCACTTGGACCACACGATGTTCTTCCCGGACTTCCGACCCTTCCTGAGCAGCAGCTCCCTGGAGCAGGACAACAGGGACACTGAGAGGGGCCACCAAGCCCATGCTGACCTCTGGGGCCCCAGCCGCCCCCCCCGGCTGCCCATGACACGGAGGTACCGGGCCCGGGGCAGCTCCCGCCCCGACAGGTCTCCTGCTATCGAGGGGTGAGTGCCTCAGGAAGCACTTCCCTGTCCCATCAGTGGAAAAAGGTGGGATTTGGAGGAGGAAATGTTGGATTTGGGCAGAGAAAACGGGGTCCTGGCTCCTGTGGGTGACCAGAGGTTTGCCCATCACATGCTCTGCCTTCATTCCCCTCAGCTGGAATCAGAGCTGTGCATAGGGAAAGGGGGGTTTTGCCTGTTCTAGAGCTACTGGGAATGCTGGGTTGAGCTCTCATCCCTCCTGTCCTTGTGCTCGTCCTGCCTTGGGCTTGTGTTGTGCAGGATTTGGGGGGGGTTCTGCTGGGCTGTTGCTGCCCTGGGGTTGATGCTCACCTTGTTCCTTGTCTGCTCTTGCCGTCGCTCCCTCTCCAGCATAATCCAGCAGATCTTTGCAGGCTTCTTTGCAAACTCAGCACTTCCTGGCTCCCAACACCCTTTCTCCTGGTGAGTAGCACATGTGGCTTTGCTCATACCAGTCCAGACCAGTCCAAACCAGTTGCCTGGTGCTGGGGAGCTCTGCTTTCCCAGTGGGGAGGGTTGTGCGCAGCCCAGAGGTTCTTTGGGATAGGGAAAGGGCTCCTTTGACCCTCTGCTCCCATCCGCAGGAGCGGGATGCTGCATTCCAACCCCGGGGACTATGCCTGGGGACAGAGTGGCCTTGATGCCATCGTCACCCAGGTAAGACCCTCCTTGTGTGCTGGGCTTTGAGCTGGGTCCTTTTGCTGGTGGGGGGGTGGCTGCTTGTGTCCTGCCTCTCCAGGGGCCTCAGACCTTGTTCCTCTGGAGATACAGGATCTCAGCCCAAGAGCTGGTTCCTGCTGTGGTTCATAGAGGGATGAGCCCTGTCCTGCTTCCTGGAAGCTTTGGCTGCCTCCTTTGAGGATTCATAGCATCAGCATGGGATGGGTTGGGTTGGAAGAGAGCTTCAAGTTCATCTAAAGCCATGGAACACCTTCCACTTGCTGCATTGGGGGTGTTCAGCCTCCATCCCTGGCATCCCAGATGGATGCTTCACCAGGAGCTAATTTGGCTGCTGGTGTCATGCTGAATCCATCTGGTGCCCTTCCCAAGGAGCCCCTGGCTCTCGCACCCTCCCTGCTTCCCAAAAGGAGGCTGCATCCCACATGGCTGCTGGGAGCTGGCGCCTTCCTCCCACCCTACAGCCCAGCACAGGCTCCACAGCTTCCCATGGGATCTGGAGCAGCAGCTCTGGCCATCCCAGGCTTTCATGTGGCTTCCAAAGCTCAATGAGGCTTCTCTGCACCTTCCCTGACCATGCTTGAAGCTGTTGTTGGGTGAATTTGGGTCAGAGCATGAAATTCCTGTCATGGAGCTGTAACACTGGGAAAAGAGCTCAGCCCAAGTGCAGACCCGCAGGAGCCTGGGCCACAAGTGGTCCAGGCCAGGTTGGATGGAGCTTGGAGCAACGTGGCCCAGTGGGTGGTGGCCCTGGTTGGACCTGGAGGAGCTTTAAGGTCCTTTCGACCCATTCCATGATGAGCAGAAGGGACCGATGCTCCTGTTGATGTGTTGATTCCAAGGCAGATCCCTCCTCCTCATCCTGTTTCCCTCTCCACAGCTCCTGGGGCAGCTGGAGAACACTGGTCCCCCTCCTGCTGACAAGGAGAAGATCTCCTCCCTCCCCACAGTGACAGTAACTCAGGAACAAGTCGGTAGGTGCCACCCCCCCCCATGTCACTTGTCCCCTCAGGCTTTATGGTGACCCTGGCATTCCCTGGCTGATGGAGGCCTGGATCACCACCTGGATGTGCATTGGGAGCATTGGGAAGTGCTGCTGGGCACCTCTGAAGTGCAGCTCCCACCACCACCAGCAACCTCCATCATTCCATAGTCTTCGTGGCACCTCTTTGGGGTGACACCCCCCCCCCCCCCCAGTGGCTTCCAGATGTTCTCTTTGGTCCCAGTCTCCTGGTTCTGGTCCCAGTCTCCAGGTCCTGGTCCCAGAACAGGGCTTTGCTTTCTCCTCTTTCACCTTGGCTCTGACCATGTTCCTGCTCTGGAATCATGTGAAACTCCCGCCTTCCTGTGGCTTTCTGCAGACATTCCTGGCTTTGCAGTGAGCTCATCCCAGGGATTCTTTTCTCCCTGTGTTTGTCCTTTTTCCTCTGAGCTGCTCCATTGCTTCAGCTCGACTGCTCCAAAGGGACCAAGTGATGGGAAAACCAGTTTCCACAACAGCTCCTTGTGTTTTGACTGGTGTTTTGAATACACCGAAGTCTCTTCCTGGCCAGGAAACGTCCATGTTGGAATGCTCAGTGTCTTCTGTTGGAACTGCTGGAGCTGGGATGCCTGTGGTGTGGCATCACAGGGAGCTGGGATTTGCCACCTCTCAGTGCACAAGGATGGGTGATGGAAGCATCCCCCTTGCGAACCTAAAGATTCAGCTCGAATCACCTTAGTTTAACTGATCCTTTTTCTGTGTTGTCTTCAATCCCAGGCTCTGGAATGCTGCTGGTCCCGGTTTGGCTGGTGAGTCAAAGCTCCTCATGTCTCTTGCAGATACAGGCCTGGAGTGCCCAGTGTGCAAAGAGGACTACGCGGTGGCCGAGCAGGTCCGGCAGCTGCCCTGCAACCACTTCTTCCACAGCAACTGCATCGTGCCCTGGTTAGAGCTGGTAAGAGCCTCTGTCCCAGCTCCAGGCCCTTTGGGAATCCTGGAATTCTGGAATGGGTTGGCTTGGAAGGGCCACCTTCCATTAGAGCAGGTTGTGCCAAGCCCCATCCACCCTGGCCTTGAACACTACCAGGGATGGGATGTCCAAACCTTCTCCTTTCAACCCATTCCAGTGTGCCACCACTCTTCTTCCCAATATCCCATCTAGCTCTTCCCTCCTCCTGTTGGAAACCATTCCTTCTCATCCCACCCCTCCATTCATTCTTATCTCAATGTTCTGGGTATTATCCCCCTGGGAAAGCAACCATTTGAGCATCATTCCCTCGATCCTGGAATCAACCAGATTGGAAAAGACCTTTAAGCTCCTCAAGTCCATTCCCCACCACTAACCCATGGCACTGAGGGCTTTGCCTATGCGGTTTGGGAACACTTCCAATGACTCCACCATTCCCTGGGCAGCTGGTTCCAATGCCTGAGCATCCTTTAGGTGGATAAACTCTTCCCAGTATCCAAACTAAATCCTTCCTGGTGCAGCCTGAAGCCGCTTCCTCTTGTCCCTCATCCCTCCCCTTTCTCTTGCAGCACGACACATGTCCTGTGTGCAGGAAGAGCCTCAAGGGGGAGGATTCCAGCCGGCACCCGCCGGAGGCCTCTCCCAGCCAAGTGCAGGAGCGATGGACTTTCTGATGCTCCCGAGCTTCCCGGGGGGCTCTGCCTGGAGCATCCCCCCCCAGTGTACATCGTATTCCAATTCCAACCTCCAAGTCCAACCCAGAGTAGCAGGAACCATAGAGCAGGGAGGGACTCACTGCACCGAGTGCTGGCTTTCTCTCCCGAATCCTTCTCCCAGTGTCTCCATTGGAATCGCCTCTCTAGTCCGAAATTCCTTTCTTTTGGAGTGATTTGCCTTGAGTTTTATACTTTGGGAGCCCTTTACCCCATCCCAAGGGGGGGGCAGCCCCCTCCTGGCACAGAGCTTGGGGTGGGAAAGGGGATTTGGGGCTTCTCCCCTCTGCCCCCCCGCAGCAGGAGGGGGTTGGAAGTGAATCCAGGAGAATTTGGCTGGGGATTCCTTTGGCACTGGAGCAACGGTGGCTGTCACACACCATTGGAGGTGTCTCAGGTGAGGCCAAGGGGACGGGAGCGTGGTTGGGCCCCGGCTCTGAGCAGGATTTAGTGGCTGGTGGTGGAGATTGGGGGGGAGGGGGGTTTGGCTCCTCTGGGTCTGTCCAAGCCTCCCCCTGCCCAGCACCATTCCGGGTTGTACCCTATGGACCACATTAAAGGCAACCTTTAGGAACCCACTTGACCTGTGCAGCTTCTTCACCCCCAAATCCTGGTGTGGACCCACCCTGACCCTCCCTTTGGTCCATCCCCTCTTTGTTGTGGACATTCATCCTGTTGGGCTTCCCCCCCACCACCAATTTCTGTGCCGTTTCATCCATATTTGACTTTTACACCACCACCCCCCCTTGTGCTCACCATCATTCCATGGTGCTGTCAGACACCCTGGGCAGAGGGGGGTGGTTTGGGTCCCAGCACTCCAGCATCCCGGGTACCAGCATTGAGCACCTCCGCAGAGCTGAGCTTTATTGGTGGTGCTGCTCCTTCCCACCCGCTGCTCCCCCCTTTTTCCCCACCTCCACGACCCTTCAGGTGACACTTGGGGGGCTCCTTCCTCCTTCTCCCGACCTCTTGTGGCTGCATCCCAGTGCCAGCACAATCCAGCCCCAGCGGAGGCATCGCCCTCCGCAAGGATGGAGCCGAGGTTGGGGGGGGCAGAGTCCCGAGCCCCTGGTGCTCCCCAAGGCCACGGTGCTGGGTGCCAGGGGCCCCTCCTGCCCTCACTGCGTCTCCTCCTCTTCCTCCTCCTCCTCCTTGGGGGGCTTCTTGCGGGTGAAGAAGCCGAGCTGGGGGAGAGAAGGAGAGGGTGGAGGGTGAGGATGGAGGGAGCAGGGCAATGAAGGACACAGCCTCCCCCGGCCCCATCTCACCTTCCAGAGGCAGAAGATGATGAGCGCCAGGAGGAGCAGCCCCCCCAGGACGCTGCCCACCAGGATCCAGAGGGATACTGGCACCCGCTTCCCCTGCAGGATTTCCAGCACCATCTGCAGGACGAGGGAGGAGCCACAGGGAGAAAGTGGGAATAAGGGGGGGGTGCTCCCTGCCACCTGCACCCCGGACTGGGTGCGGGGTCTGGGGGGGCTCCTACCTCCCTGCGCTGCGCCCCCTCCTCCAGCACCAGAGCGCTGCTGGGCGGGACCTGCAGCCAGGCACTGCTGAGCACCCGCACACTGCGGAATGGAGCCTTGGGGGGAAACGAAACGGGATGGGATGGTCCCATCTCATATCCTCCCCCATCACCCTCATATCCCCCAGCACCTCCATATCCTCCCCAGCACCCCATATCCGCCCTCACCTCATATCCTCCCCCATCACCCATATCCCCCCAGCACCCCTCACCCCATGGAAGAACGCGGTGTGGATGCTGCGCAGGATGTGGACCGAGACCTCGTCCCCGCGGTGCAGCGGCCCCAGGCGGCAGCTGAGCTCCTGGCACCAGGCGTTGGTGCAGTCCTGGGGGGGACACGGAGTGAGGGGGTCTGGGGGTGCTGGGGGATCTGGGGGTGCTGGGGGGGGGGGGGGATGCGCTGCGTCCCCCGCCTCTCACCAGCTGCTCCACGCGCTGCAGGTCCTCGGGCTGCACCGGCACCACCGCGGCCGTGCCCTCGGGGGGGGTCCGCAGCACGCAGGTGGCCTGGGGGGGACACACGGGCTCAGCCGCAGCGGGTGCAGGGACCCCCGCGCGCCCCCCCGCAGGACTCACGTTGTGGGTCAGGACGCGGGTGACCGGCAGGAGCGGGACCCGGCGCGGGCCCAGCGCGGGCAGGGACAGGCGCAGGGACAGGCCCCGCACCGGGAAGCACCCGAGGTTCTGCACCTGGGGGGGAATGGGGTGAGACCCCCCGGACTGCTCCGTATCCCGCATCCCACACCGCTGTATGCTGCATCCCTGTATCCTGCATCCCCACATCCCACACCCCTGTATCCTGCATCCCTGTATCCTGCATCCCACATCCCTGTTTCCCAGACCCCTGTATCCTGCATCCTCATATCCTGCATCCCCATATCCCACACCCCTATATCTTGTATCCTCATATCCCACACCCCCAGATCCTGCATCCCCATATCCCGCACCTCCATATCCCGCCCCCCATACCCCATATCCCACCTTCACCGTGGTCCGGA
Organism: Pezoporus flaviventris; assembly: GCF_033815535.1. Classification (NCBI taxonomy): domain Eukaryota; kingdom Metazoa; phylum Chordata; class Aves; order Psittaciformes; family Psittacidae; genus Pezoporus; species Pezoporus flaviventris. The sequence continues at coordinate 50,414 of NW_026892791.1, read as the reverse complement.
ATTCTGGGCCAGGACCATGGGGGAAGGTGCTGGGTGGGTGAATCTCGTAACGGCGCAGGTTGGAATCACTGTGGGATGAGATGGGATTGGATCCACCCCCAGCACCATAAACACCCCCAGTGCCATAAAACTCCCCCCAGTTGATCCCTGCTCCATGTCTCCTACGTGGAGAGGAAGAGGTCGGGCTGGTAGCGGATGGGCACCGAGAGCTGGACCACGTTGTCCTCCTGCCTGGCCTCGGAGCTGTCACTGGATGGAGGGAGAGTGAGGGAGGACCCTGAGGACACCCCCAATACCGCTGCTATGGGTGCAGCCCCCAGCACCCTGCTCCTACCTGGTGGCCTCCAGGGTGACATTGGCTCGGTCCAGGAGCACGGAGCAGCTGAACTCCAGCTCCAGGGTAAAGGAGAGCTATGGGTGGCAATGGGGTGGCAGTGGGTGGCAATGAGTGGCAATGGGGTGGCAACAATGGGGTGGCGATGGGTGGCAATGGGGTGGTAATGGATGGCAGTGGGTGTCAATGGGGTGGTAATGGGTGGCAATGACTGGCAATGGGGTCAAAAGGGGTGGCAATGGGTGGCAGTGAGTGGCAATGGGGTGGCAATGGCTGGCAGTGAGTGGCAATGAGTGGCAATGGGGTAGCAATGGGTGGCAATGGGGTGCAATGGGTGCTCTGGGAGGGGTTCCCCTGTCCCCTACCTTGGCCAATGAGGGGAACACGGGGTACCCAACGCTGCAGAGCCGGCGGTGTCCCGGCAGTGCCCAGCATTCCAGCTTCACTGGGCTGTGGTCCTGCCGTGGGGACACACATGTCACCTATGGCTGGGGGGGGGGGGGGGGGGTGGTCCAGAGCCGCAGGGATCCCCATCTCCCACCCAGGATGGGTTGAAGGACCCATTTGGGACCAAAGGGACCCCATCTCCCAAGTCATGGGGGGGACCCCGTACCTGGAGCGTGAGGCTGGAGAAGTGGAGGTTGCCGGAGTAGCGGAGCTCCAGGCTGGCATTGTAGGCGTTCTCCTCCCTGTTCTCCAGCACCACGTCCACCAGCACCTTCCTCCTGCCCCTGCGCAGGACGTGGGGGCTCTCCCTGCAGCACCCAGAGTGGTCACAGCCCCAGAGCACAGCTCAGCCCTGGGGACACCCCGGGGACCCCCATACCTGGAGCCCACGATGTCCATGGTGGCCTTGAGCACCAGGTTGGTGATGCACTCATTATCCTCCCCACACTCCTTGAAGAAGGGGATCTGGAAGGAGCCGGGTGTGATTCCCGATGCCAAGAGGGGGGGAAGGATCCTGGGAAGGATCCCAGCACCCACCAGCTTCCGGATGGTGGTGGGTGATGCCTCATCCAGCACCGGTCCACTGGGATCAGCCATGGCGAAGCTGAGGGTGATGCTGACGGGGCGCAGATAGTCCGTGGTGTCCTGGGGAGGATGAGTGGGCCCCAGTGAGGCCCTGGTGCTATGGGATCCTCCAGGAACACCAGAGATGTTCCAGGGACACTCAGAATGCCCCAGGGGCACCCGGGATGCTCCAGGGGCTCACCAGGACATGGAATGGGAAGCGGAGGCAGCTTGGCTGCTCCGGCCACAGCTCGAGGTGCTGCAGCAGCAGGCGCCGTGCCCCTGAGTCGAAGATAGCCCTAGCCGGGGTCCCCTCCTCCAGGGATATGTTGTACTGGAGCCCTGCACCGGGATGAGATGGCATCACCCATAGGGATGGGATATCCCTGGGGTAGCACGTGGGGCTGTGGGGATAGCACTGGGGTGCTGTGGAGACACCCTGGGGTGGTCCAGGGATTCTCTAGGAACAGCCTGGGATGTTCAAGAGACACCCTGGGATGCTCCAGGAACAACTGGGATACTCCAGAGATGCTCCAGGAACACCCTGGGATGCTCATGGGATGCTCCAAGGTCACCTGGGATTGCTCAGGGACACCAGAGGCTTCTCCAGGACCTCCTGGGATGCTCCACGGACACCCCTAGGATGCTCCAAGAACACCCCAGGGATGCTCCATGGACACCCCTGGGATGCCCAATGGACACCCCTAGGATGCTCCAAGGACACCCCAGAGATGCTCCAAGGACACCCCAGGGATGCCCCACGGACACCCCTGGGATGCCCAATGGACACCCCTAGGATGCTCCAAGGACACCCCAGAGATGCTCCAAGGACACCCCAGGGATGCCCCACGGACACCCCTGGGATGCCCAATGGACACCCCTAGGATGCTCCAAGGACACCCCAGAGATGCTCCAAGGACACCCCAGGGATGCCCCACGGACACCCCTGGGATGCCCAATGGACACCCCTAGGATGCTCCAAGGACACCCCAGGGATGCTCCAGCCCCCCCGTGGCCGCCCCCACCGCCGCACTCACGGAAGCCGCTCTGGGCCCGGCCGCGGGCGCGCTCCGAGGCGCGGAGGCAGAGGCGGGCGCGGAGGCAAACGGCGGCGGCTCCGCCGCGGCGGCAGCTCCGCTGCGTGACGCTGATGGCCGGAGGCTCCACGCGCAGCAACGCCGTCACTCGCACGATCCGGCGGGACCTGCAACGCCCGTCCCGGGGTGGGGGCTCCGCGGGGGCCGGGACCCGCAGCCCTGCCCCGCGCCCAGCACTCACCGCAGCAGCACGGCCGCCCCCTGCGCGCCCACGGCCAGGGCCACCAGCCCGTCCCCGTCCGTGTCCCGCCGCCCGTCCACGCTGCGCCCGAAGTAGCTGAGGCTGGGAGCCAGCGCCGCCGCCTCGATGCGCTGCGGGACGAGGGACCGCTGGCTCGTACGAGGCTGCGCTCCGCCGCCCCGCCCCGGTTCCTGCCCCCGCCCCACCTGCTTGTACTGGGGCAGGAGGGTCCCCGCCGCCCCGTGGTAGATGTAGACCGCGCCGCGGTGCCCGTCCTCCAGCGGCGCCCCCACCGCAGCGTCGTTGAAGCCGTCGTGGTTGAGGTCCGGGACCGCGGCCATGGAGTACCCGAAGCGGGAATCCTGCGGCCTCGGCCCGGCGAGCAGGGTCCCGGCGGGGGCCAGGAGCCGCTGCGGGGCACGGCGCGGCCTCGGTACCCGCGGGAGCACCGGGAGGTGGAGGGGGACAGGGGAGACCCTGGGCAATGGATCCCCCCCACATCCTGCCCCCAATCCCATTGCATCCCCTCAAATTCCATTGCATACCCCTAATCCCACTGCATCCCCCCCCAGATCCCATTGCATCCCCCCAATCCCACTGCACCCCCCCCAAATTCCATTGCATCCTCCCCAATCCCATTGCATCCCCCCAATCCCACTGCATCCCCCCAAATTCCATTGCATACCCCTAATCCCACTGCATCCCCCCCCAGATCCCATTGCATCCCCCCAATCCCACTGCACTCCCCCCAAATTCCATTGCATGCTCCCCAATCCCATTGCATCCCCCTAATCCCACTGCATCCCCCCCCCAATTCCATTGCATCCTCCCCAATCCTATTGCATCCCCCTCAGTTCCATTGCATCCCCCAATCCCATTGCATCCTCCCCAATCCCATTACATCCCCCTCAATCCCATTGCCTCCCTCCAATCCCATTGCATCCCTCCAATCACACTGCACCCCCCCAAATTCCATTGCATCCTCCCCAATCCCATTGCATCCCCCCAATCCCACTGCATCCCCCCCAAAATTCCATTGCATCCTCCCCAATCCCATTGCATTCCCCTCAATTCCATTGCATCCCCCAATCCCATTGCATCCTCCCCAATCCCATTACATCCCCCTCAATCCCATTGCATCCCCCCAATCCCATTGCATCCCCCCAAATTCCATTGCATCCTCCCCAATCCCATTGCATCCTCCCCAATCCTATTGCATCCCCCCCAATCCCACTGCATCCCCCCCAAATCCCATTGCATCCCCCAATCCCACTGCATCTCCCCAAATTCCATTGCATCCTCCCCAATCCCATTGCATCCCCCCCAATCCCACTGCATCCCCCTAAATTCCATTGCATCCTCCCCAATCCCATTACATCCCCCTCAATCTCATTGCATCTCCCCAATCCCACTGCATCTCCCACAAAATTCCATTGCATCCTCCCCAATCACATTGCATCCCCCTCAGTCCCATTGCATCCCCCAATCCCATTGCATCCTCCACAATCCCATTACATCCCCCCAATCCCACTGCATCCCCCCAAATTCCATTGCATCCTCCCCAATACCATTGCATCCTCCCCAGTCCCATTGCATCCCCCCCAAATCCCACTGCATCCTCCCCAATCCCACTGCATCCCCCTCAATCCCACTGCATCCCCCCAAATTCCATTGCATCCTCCCCAATCCCACTGCATCCCCCCCAGTCCCATTACATCCCCTCCAATCCCACTGCACCCCTCACCTGCCCCACCGTGTACAGGTACACCCGCCCCATCTCCCTGCTCTGCTCTCCCAGGTACATGGGAGCCGCCACCAGCAGCACATCGGTGGCACCGTCCCCATCCACATCCAGGACACAGACCTCGCTCCCGAAGTAGGAGCCTATCTGGGGGTGCAGCAGGGCTGGGTCAGGCCGGGGCTGCCATGAGCCCCCCTCCCCTGCCCCACACAGCCCCTACCTGCTCCCCTGTCAGCGCCTGCGCCACCGTCACGGCCCCCATGGTGTCCATATGGAAGAGGATGACCTTGCCCTTGTGCTGGAAGCGAGGGGCTCCGGCCACGTAGAGCTGCTGCCCCCCCGGCAGCCGCAGTGAGGACACAGCGTAACCTGGAGTGGGGACACAGCATAGTGGTGGCATCCCTGGGAAGACTGGGTCCCCAAAGGACAGTGGGTACCAAGTGTCCCAGTGGCATTGAGCGTCCCATGGTTTCAAGCATCCCAGGGACACAGGGCATCCTGGGGACATCGAGCATCCCAGGGACACCGGGCATCCTGGGGACATCGAGCATCCCAGGGACACCGGGCATCCTGGGGACATCGAGCATCCCAGGGACACAGGGTATCCTGGTGGCACTGAGCATCCCAGAGGTACTGAGCATCCCAGGGACACTGAGCATCCTTGGGGCATTGAACATCCCAGGGTACTGAGCATCCGAGGGACACAGGGCATCCTGGTGGCACTGAGCATCCCAGAGGTACTGAGCATCCCAGGGACACTGAGCATCCTTGGGGCATTGAACATCCCAGGGTACTGAGCATCCGAGGGACACAGGGCATCCTGGTGGCACTGAGCATCCCAGAGGTACTGAGCATCCCAGGGGCATTGAACATCCCAGGGTACTGAGCATCCCAGGGACACAGAGCACACTGGGTACACTGAGCATCCTTTAATTGCTGATGAACCCCCATTTGCCCCACATCCCCGGGACACGGTGCATCCCTCCGGATGTCTCCCCACCCCCATACCCAAATAAGCTGCGTGATTCTTCAGCTCCAGGGGGAATTCCTTCTGGAAGGCTTTCCTGGGTGGGACAATGCGGCCCCGCCGGCTCTCCTCCAGCACGGCCCCGTCCCAGTCGTATGCCCCCACCATGCCAAAGAGGATCCCATCCTGGAGGTGGAAACATGGCATATGATGCTGGGAGCTTGGGAGGAAGCGTGTGTCACGCCTCAAGGACACCACGTGTATGGCGATGCCTCATTGTCCCCAGACCCTACCATGACAGGGATGCACAGCCCCGGGATGGGCTGAGGACTGTTTTCCACTTCCACAAATCCTGCTCCAGCCCTTTCCCGGAGCCGGATCCTGCCCATCCCAACAGCCTCACCTCCAGGGGGTGGATGGAGAAACCGATCTGGGACATCTCCAGCTCAAAGGAGCTCTCATTGTACCCGTGGGTGCCTGGGGAGGGAGAAGGAGATGGGACTGGAATCATGGAATCAGGCAGGGTGGGAAAGAGCTTCAAGATCATCCAGTCCAACTGCTCCCCAGCACTAACCCATGGCAGTAATGGACATGGTTTGGGAACACTTCCAGGGATGGCGACTCCATCACTGATCAATCCCTGACCACTCTCTGGGTGGATAAACTCTTCTCAACCTCCATCTAAACCTCTCCTGGTGCAGCTTGAGGCTGTTTCCTTTTGTCCCATCCTTTGGGATTAGAGCCCAGCCCCTTCCTGGCTCCATCCTCCTGTCAGGCATTTGTAGGGAGCAATAAGGTCCCCCTGAGCCTTCTCTTCTCCATCTGAACCCCCCAGGTCCCTCAGCTGCTCCTCATGGGACTTGTGTTGATCCCAGGTGTGATTCCAGCTGGTTGCCCGCAGCCTCCCGGGGATCCCATCCCCGATCCAGCCCCACGGCACCTTCCAGGCTGAAGATGCGGTCTCCCAGTGCGTCCACGATGTCGTTGAGGGCGGCCTCGTCGCTCACATTGAAGAAGTATTTCTCATCCGGGTCACTGGCGATGGACTTGATCTCCCGGATGAAATCCTCGGGATCCTGCTGCCGGCGCAGGTAGTGGCCCAGGACCTGGCAGGAGTGGATGCAGCAGGATGCGGGATGAGGATCCCAGTGGTGGATTTGGGAGTGGATGCAGCAAGATGGGGATGGGGATTCAGTCAGGACGCGAGACCGGATGCAGGTGGGATGCAGGATGGAGATTCAGTTGGGATGTGGGATGGGGATGCAGTGGGATGCAGGAAGGGGATTCAGTTGGGATGAGGGAGTGCATGCAGCCAGGCTGAAGGATGGGGATGCAGCCAGGATGAGGATACAGCCAGGATGCAGGACAGGGATGCAGCCAGGATGTAGGAGTGGATACAGGATGGGGATCCCGGTGTTGGAGGCAGGACAGGGATGCAGCAGGATATGGGATGGGGATGCAGCAGGTTGGGGATGCAGCCAGGATGTGGGATGGGGATGCAGTGGGATGGGGATGGGGATCCTGGTGGTGGATGTGGGATGGGAATGCAGCAGGATGGGGATGGAGTGGGATGTGGGATGCAGGACCAGATGCAGTGGGATGAGGATCCCAGTGGTGGAAGCAGGGCAGGGATGCCAGCCAGGATGCAGGAGCAGAGGCAGTGGGACAAAGGATGGGGAAGCAGCATGATGGGGTTGCAGGTGGGATGCAGGATGGGGATGCAGTGGGATGGGGATGCAGGTGGGATGCAGGATGGGGATGCAGTGGGATGGGGATGCAGGTGGGATGCAGGATGGAGATGCAGGATGGGGATGCAGGTGGGATGCAGGATGGGGATGCAGGATGGGGATGCAGGATGGGGATGCAGCAGGATGGAGATGCAGGATGGGGATGCAGCAGGATGGGGATGCAGGATGGGGATGCAGGTGGGATGTAGGATGGGGATGCAGCAGGATGGGGATGCAGGATGGGGATGCAGTGGGATGGGGATGCAGGATGGGGATGCAGGTGGGATGTAGGATGGGGATGCAGCAGGATGGGGATGCAGGATGGGGATGCAGTGGGATGGGGATGCAGGTGGGATGCAGGATGGGGATGCAGCAGGATGCAGGAGGGGGGCACTCACGGCAATGGCGTAGCGGGTGATGTTGCGGCGCTCGCACTCCCACAGCGCCTCCGGCAGCTCCTCCCCGTCGTGGGACTCCCCGTCTGTCACCACGATGAGCAGGCGCGTGGCATCTGCGCGCCCCCCCCGCGCCGCGCTGAATGCAGCCGTGCTGGGGGGGGAGGACAGGGGCTGATCCCAGTCCTGAACCTCAGCCTGATCCTGATCCCAGCCCTGAGCCCGATCCCAATCTGCAAGACTGACTCATCCCAACCATGATCCCAACTTGATCCCAATCTCAATCCCAACCCTTATCTCACCCCTGATCCTGATCCAAATCCCCACCCTGACTCAAATCTTGATCCCAGTCCTGACCCTGATCTTGACTTCAATACTATTCCTGATCCAAATTTCACCCCCACTCCCAATCCTGATCCAAATCCCAGCCCCAACTCAAATCTCAATCTCGATTCTGACCCTGATCCCAACCCCAGTCCCAACCCTCACCCTGATCCTGACCCCAACCCCATTTCTCATCCCATTTCTAACCCAACAATGACCCCAATCCTCACCCAGTTCCTACTACCAGAGCCCAGCTCTGACCCCAGTCCAATTCTGGATCCAGATCCAATCCCATTCCAGATCCCAGCCCTATTCCAGCTCCCATTCCCAGTCCCGCACCATGCCTGCCGGATGGCGAGTGCCGTGCGCGTCTCCCTGCCCTCCTGCCTGCTGATGTTCTTGGCCGCAGCCACCACGTCCTCCACCGTGTGGAACCGGTCCAGGTCCCACTCGTGCACCGCCAGCTCCCCATACTGCAGCACCCCGACCTGTGCCAGGGGACAGGGACATCATCCCGGGAATGGTGGCATCCCCCCGGGACAACAGCAGTGCCCTGAGGACAATGGCACCACTGCAGGGATGGGTGGTATCACTATGGGGATGATGGCATCATCCCAGGGGTGACATTGGCACAGAGACAACAGCATCATGCTGGGCACTCTGGCATCACCCCAGGGACAAGAGCAGCACCCTGGTGACAATGGCATCACCCCAGGGATGTTGCCAGCATCCCAGGGCTGACACTGGCACAAGGGGACATTATGCAAGGGACATGCATGAGGTGGCATCCCCATGGGGACAAGAGCATTGCCCTAAGGATGATGGCATCAATCCAAGGTCCTGGGACCCTGTTAAGGCCCTGAGGACCCTATTTGGGCCCTGGGGACCTCATCACGGCCCTGGAGATCCCCCAGGGTCACCTGGATCTGGCCGGGCCCGATGAAGAACTTGCTGAGGATGTTGCTGAGGAAGTTCTGCACCTCGTACCAGGGGTAGATGCTGTTGGAGCCATCCAGGACGATGACGATGTCCATGTACGTGGAGCAGCCTGTGGGGTGAGGGGGGGACAGGGCTGGCACCGGCGCATCCCTGCATGTCCTACCCCGCATCCCAAGCCCCACACTTACGCTGTGCCGTGGGCGCCACGGTCCCCACTGCCCGCAGGTCCCCATTCAGGCGGGTGCAGATGCCGGTGCTGAAGAGCGAGGTTCCGCACGGCTGGGACCAAAGCGGGGCACAAGCCTGGCCGCGGTGGGGGGACACAGGGACACATGGAATGTGGCTTTGAGCCACCCACATCCCGGCCTCAGTTTCCCTTCGGAAGGAGCTCTCACCATGAATCCCCCATCCTTAGAGTCCAGCAGCGTCATCCCGAAGTGCATGTTGTGCTCGGGCAGAGGGAAGAGCCACGGGGCTGCGGATCCTATGGGAAAACAGGGGTGCGAGGGGTCAGCACCGGGATAACCTCCCGACCCCCCGAGCCCCACCGCGGCTCGGGAATGGCGCCAGGGGCAGGGTCCCCCCCCCGATGGACGCGGCGGTACCGAGGTCGGCTCTGGCGCAGGGCTCGCCGCGGGCTCCGACGTGGCACTTGTAGACGGCCCCGCGGCGGTCGCCGTCCCACGGGGCCGCCACCAGGAGCCTGCGGGGACACGGAGGGTCCCGGCACCGCCCGGCTGCGGCTGCCCGGGAGCGGCGCCAGCGCGGCCCAAGCTCCGGCCGGGAATGCCGGGATCGGCCCCGGAGCGACCCCGGGGAGCCCCAGAGCCCCATTCCTGCCCCGGGAAGCACGGAGCGCGCTTTGCCTCCATCGCCCCTTGCCCTGCTGATTTCCCCCTTTTGCGCCAAGTTTCCCTGCCTCACTTCCCTCTTTCCTGCCTCGGTTTTCCCCTCAGGACACCACCACCCCTGCCCTGCCCCACACCTCCACTCCCTGGGGACGCTTTAGCCCCCCACAATGGCCGCCCCCCCATCCCCACCCCATAACACCCATGGGTGCCCCCCGCCCCATAGCACCCATGGGTGCACTCACCACCGCTCTGTGCCATTCACCCACTGCAGCACCTTGTACCCAAACTGGGCCTGGGCCGGGCCATGGAAGAGCCGTGGGTGGCTCACGTCGATGTTGAACCCCACACACAGGCCTGGGGGGCAGGAGGGGTTTGGGGAGTCTTCAGGACCCCCATGTGGGGTCACAGCCCCGGGATTGGGGTGGGAAAGGGGGAGATCCTGGGGGGGGCATTGGAGCAGCTGCACCCCATATATTGTACCCCACATATAGCACTGGCACCCCATATATAGCACTGGCACCTCATATATAGCACCCCACATACAGCACTGTCACCCCATATACAGCACCCCACATATAGCACTGGCACCCCATATACAGCACCCCACATATAGCACTGGCACCTCATATATAGCACCCCACATACAGCACTGGCACCTCATATATAGCACCCCACATATAGCACTGGCACCCCATATACAGCACCCCACATATAGCTCTGGCACCTCATATATAGCACCCCACATATAGCACCCCATACACAGCACTGGCACCCCATATACAGCACCTAGCACCCCACATACAGCACCGCAAACACAGCACACAGCACACAGCACCCATGGGTGCCTCAGTTCCTCCTTTCCCACCTCAGTTTCCCCTTCCTGGACGTGCCCTCAGTGTCCGGCTGGTAACCCCCAACTCAACATCCCCATTTTGGCCCAGTTTTGCCCTTTCTCCCCCCCAAACCGCATCGATTTCCCCACTTCCCAGCTCCTCCAAGTGGGATCCAGCTTCTCCCCCCACATCCAGGAGGAATTTTGGGATCCCCCATCCCAAAAGATGCCCCAAATCGGGATGATTTCCCCCCCAGAACCCCTCTGAGTTGGGGCTCGCACCTTCCCGTACGAATCCCACCCCAAATCCCGTTGGATCTGGGGGCGCCGTTACCTGGGAGCAGGAGGATCCAGCAGCCGGCCCCCGCCATGGCCATGGCTCAAAGGTGACTCTGTCTCCGTCTGGGATGGGGTTTTTTTTTCCCCTCTTTTTGGAGTTTTTCCATAGTTTTTCGCCCTCCTCCTTCGCCTCCCATTGGCTGCTATAAATAACGTGCCCGAGCGGGGCTTTTTTGGGGGAGAAACGCTGGAAAAACAGGCAAAGTGGCAGAAAACCACGGAAAAACAGAGGAGGGGAAGGAAGGAGCGGGCGGGACGATGCGGGATCATCGTGTGTGTGGGGTCCTCTTATCCCAGCGGGTCCCCCCCACCCCTCAGGATGTGAACCCCATGGATGGGGCAGCGCCATCCCCAGGGACCCGGCTCCAAGGCGGGATGTTGGAATGGGGCATTGAGGGGTGCCACGTCCTCCGGGTGACACTGCCACCTCCTGGACACTGTGTTCCCATCTCCTGGACGTTGTTCCCACCTCCTGGATGCTGTCCCCAGCCTCCTGTTCATGGTCCCCATCTCCAGTTCCTGGCCCCATGATTCCCATGGGATCAGGGACTGGATGCCAGGGGGACAGTGACTGAATCCCAGGGAATGGAATCTGGAACCTCAGGGGATTAGGAAAGGGATCCAGGGAATGGGGAGAATTGGGGACAGCATCGGGGGGGGTGGAGATCCCCAGGGACTTCGGGACTGGCTCCACGGGGGGATTTGGATTGCAGGGAATCAAGGACTGCATGCCAAGGAGGATGAATCCCAGGGGAACAGGGACTGGATCCATGGGGGATTGGAGGGCAGCATCCCCAGCGAATCAAGGACTGGATCCTGGCAGTTGATGGTGGGAGTCAGGAGCATGGGGAATACAAACAACTGGGGGAATACGTGGACTAACAAGGGGGAAAATACCTGGAATAAGTGGGAGGTAACTGGGATCAAGGGGGGGAATCTTTGAAATAACAGGAGGGAATGAGAGGGTATGTGGATGGGAGGAATACAGAATAATGGGGGAAACAGGTGGAATAACGGGGGGATTTGGAATAACGAGAGGGGAATGTGGAACAAGATGGGGGGAATATGTGGAATAACGGGGAGGGAATCACTGGAATAATTAGAGGGGGGATCTGGGATAATGGGGGGAATATGGAAAACCAGGAGGAATATGTGGAATAATGGGGGGAATACGTGGAATAATTGGAAGGGGGGATCTGGAAGGGGGAGTATGGAATAACAGGGGGAATATCTGGAATAACACATGTACAGACTATTTATTAACAGCACTCTGGGGGTACCTTGGAGCATAGGAGCTTTCCGAACCCCATTCCAGGGTCAAAATCCAAAGCTCCTCATCCCATTCATGACATTTTTCCCTCTCCATTGCTGGGAATTCCCAGCCCCGTTCCTCACAGCCGGAATGCTGCTGCCTGCCCTGGACAGTGCCATAAACCCCAAGTGAAATGGATAAACCCAGTGAGGCAGCAGAACAAGCTGATGGGAACAATGGGAATCATGGCACGGAGCTGCCCTCACCTGGATTCATCCCAAGGAAAAGCCCTAGGAGAATATGTGGGAAGCAAGGTGCAGCAGGGTGAATCCATAGAGCTCCAAGGCATCCCAAATCCAGCCTGGCTCATCTGTGGCCACTCCCTTCAGCATCCAAAGGGGTGTTGGATACATCCCACCTCATCCCACCCCATGGTTTAACCCCCTCAAGCCTGGGAGAAGCACCCAGGGAGCCTTTTCCAGCTCTTTTGGCTGGATCCAGTTTGGGAGATTCCCTCTGAAGAGGAAAAAGGGAAAATCAACCCCCTAAAAGAGCCGGGGAAGTCGATGGGGAAAAGAATGACGTTTAGGTCCAATGAGTTCTCCCATTCCTTGCTGGCACCACAGGCAGTGGGAGGCACAGAATTCCCACCGCATCCCATCGGTCCAAGCCACCGCAGCCAAGGAATGACCCCGTGTATCCCGGTGGCAGAGCTCAAGGCTTCAGCTTGAGCCAGGGGTGCAGGATGGTGAGGATGGAGAGCACGGAGGAGGTGAGGCCGCAGAGCCCCACGAAGCCGGAGCTGGTCCGGTAGAGCCCCAGCTTGTCCAGGGGGATGAAGAGGTCGCAGAGGTTCCTCACCAGGTCCAGCAGCAGCGGCGGGTTCTTGCGGAGCACTCGGAGCAGGAGCCGGAGCTGGAGCTGCAGCCTCAGCCCCAGCTGCTGGAGCCGGGTGTCAGCCCGGGCCTGGAGCGCGCTGTCCCCGCCCTTGGCTCGCTTCCCGCCCGCCTCCCGCTCCAGCAGGATGCGGAGCTCGTAGGCGTCGCGGCTCAGGTTCAGCACCAGCGCGAAGAGGAAATACCTGGGGACACAGCGGGAGGGAGCTGGGGGGAAGCACCGGCGCTCGGCCCGCACGGCCCGGGGAGGGACCCCTCGGGCAGCGCCTCACCTGAAGGACCGGTGGCTCCACTTCTCCTGGTCCACGCTGGGGAGGAGCCCGCTCTTGCCGGCCCAGAGCACGTTGTCGCAGGCCAGGTACAAGGCCCTGTTGAGGTGGCCGAGGGTGACGCAGAACCGCAGCACCGTGTCCGAGAGGTGCATGGCCCGCTTGGCCGCCTCCACGGCCTCCGCGGCGCTGCCGAGGCGCAGCACTGCGGGCGGACACCGCCGGTCACTGGGGCCGCCCGCCCGCCCCAGGCCCGCTCCCCCCGCCCCGGCTGCACTCACGCTTGCGGCCCAGGCTGAGGTGTGCCTCCAGCTCCCGGACGCTCGCCAGGGCCGCAGCGCTCGCCCCATTCCTCCGCAGCGTGTCCGCGGCCAGCGCACAGGCGTACTGCGCGGCCCTGCAAGAGAGCGCGGGTCAGCGCGGCCGCACCGGCGCCGGGCGCCCCGGGGAGCCGGGAGCCGCCGCCCGCACCTGAAGAGCCGCTCCTTGGCCTGGCTCTGAGCGCTGAAGCGCACCCAGGGCTCCATGGCCGCGCCGGGCCGGGCCCGCGACGCGAAGCGGAGCCGCCTCCGGCAGCGCGGTGGAAGGCGGTGACGGGCTGAACGAGCGCTCTGATTGGCTGCGGGCGGCGGGCTCCGCCTTGCAGTGTGTATCGAAGGGTTTGATTGGCTTCTTTCTGCACCCCGCTCAGAAGGCGATCGCAATTCTCCCACCCCCATCTCCTTTCCGATTGGTTGATTTCTCTGTCATTATAATCAGCCCTGCAGCACGATTGGGCTGCTGTCTCTAAGCCTCGCCTTCTCACCCCGTCCCTCACTTGCGATTGGGGCACGTAACTCGGGTGCGCCACACGCTCTCCACAAGCGAGTTCTGATTGGGAGCTCTCCCAGCGCCCCGCCCACATTCCCGGCACTCTGCCCTGCCATTGGCCCGCTGCCTCTCTCCTCCCTCCCTCCCTCCCCCCTTCCCCGAAGCCTTCTCCGCGTTGCCATTGGTCAGCTCTCGCCTCTGTCCCGCCCCCTCCCTGAGGCGATCCGCACGCCCATTGGCCCCTCGGGCTGTGAGTGACGGCGGCTGGCGGCGGGGCTCCTTCCCTGGTTGCGATGGAGTCGGTGCGGGCGGCGCGGCTGCAGCCGGGGCTGGGCTCGCTGCGCTCCCTGCGCCCGGGGGTCACCGGGGCCCCGGCCCCGCCGCCCGGCCCAGCGGCAGCGCTGCCAGCAGCGGCTCCGGGGCTGGGGCTGGGGCTGCCGCCGCCGCCGCCCCCGCTGGGGCTGCAGGGACCCGCCGCGCCGCCGCTGCCCGGCTGCGGGCCGCCCGCTGTGCTGCGGGAGGCGGTGGAGGCCGTGGTGAGGAGCTTCGCCAAGCACACGCAGGGCTACGGCCGCGGTGAGCGGGGCTGCGGGAGCGGGGGGTGAGCCCCACGCCGGGCCTCAGGGCAGCTCCAGGGTCCCTGGCACGGGCTTTGGGCACGGGGCAGGGGGACGGGAGAAGGGAATGGGTTTAACGTGGGCTCTGGTCCCCCCGGTTGTTGTCGCTGGGTTCGGTGTCAGGAATCGGCGTTGACCGGTGCCGTTCCTGGGGGCTTTTCCCATGTGCGGTTTCGGTCGGTTCCAGTCGGATTTGTTTGCTTTTTAGTCACTTTTAATGAGCTTTATTTGTTTACGTGCCCCACAGCGACCCATGGACACCTCGTAGAGCCCCCCAGCATCTCCCATAGGGTGACCCCACCCCCATATAGGCATCCCATCATGACCTACAGTGACCCATAGACAGCCCATAGACACCCTATAGAGACCCTCCACGACCCATAGAGACCCTATTGAGATTCTCTGCGACCCACAGATACCCTATAGAGACCACCCTCTGCACCCTGCAGATACCCAGTAGTGACCCACAATGATCCATGAGCACCACGTAGCAACCCATGCTACAGACACAACATAGTGACATAGAGATCCCCATAATGACCTACAGCAACCAATAGACACCCCCTAGCGACCCATAGGTACCCTATGGAGACCCTCCACAAGCCAATAGCAACCCATAGTGACCCATGGACACCCTATAGACACCCCACAGTGACCCCGAGCCACCCAAGCTCAAGCCTTGTGCTTGGGATCTCCCACCCAGAGAGAGACCTTTATGGTTTAGGTGGTGTGAAAGGTGTAGGACACAAGGTAGGGCACAACCGGAGGTGCCCAGGAGGGTGCAGGACCTGGAGGGGGTCCCTGCCTGGTGGGATAAAGCAGAGGAGGATTCTCCCTTGTGCTGTGACCCACTGGAAAAGTGGGATAAGGTGGCGGCTGCTTGAGTTGTTTGAGCCTTTTTGGAGAGTTTAAGGAGGCTTCGTCTCACGTGGGAGCGATTTGGTCGGTCCTTGACTTCAGCTTGATGGCAGCACAAGGAAACCCCTGCTTCCTCTCAGTGATCCCGGGAAACTCCTCCTTTCCTGGGATCGCCCTCACTTCCCTGCTCCTCACCTCACCGAGGAGAATCCCTATGGCTGAGAGGAGAAGTCACCGGGAAGGGGCTGCTGATGTCTGGGAAGCATTCCACCATTCTCCGGCTCCATGGGGCTGCATCCAAGTGTTGCATCAGAGACTCTGGGATTCGTGTCCACTCCTTGTTCTTGAACAAAGACCAAAACCAAAGGTTAAAGCTCAGATTTTCCTGGTCCTGGGATGGAAGAACCCTTCTGAGCCCCCCCAAAAGGAGACGCTTTGC
This sequence comes from Pezoporus flaviventris, assembly GCF_033815535.1. Lineage (NCBI taxonomy): Eukaryota > Metazoa > Chordata > Aves > Psittaciformes > Psittacidae > Pezoporus > Pezoporus flaviventris. The sequence goes on along the minus strand of NW_026892791.1, from coordinate 34,535 downwards.
CACTGGTTTGAGTTCCTGACTTCCGGCAGGTCCAGCAGAGGCTGGGAGTGCTTGGCAGGAGCAGGGAATGCTGCTCATCTGGCTCCGGAGTAGCTGGGCTCCATGTGGAATCACTTATTCCTCTGTATTTAATATGCAAGGCAGATGTGCTGTGGGATCCACAGCTCTGGAGCCAGAAACAGAGCTTGGGCTGATGGGCAGAGCAGGCTCTGTGTTGTGTCAAGCAGGATGCAAAGAGAACAGTGCTGCTTCAGTCATGGAATCATGAAATACTTTGGGAAGGGATGTTAAGGCTCATCTAAAGCCATGGACAGGGACACCTTCCACTAGAGAAGGGTGCTCCAAGCCCCGTCCAACCTGGCCTTGAACACTGCCAGGGACCGGGCAAATTGTTCAGTCCTTTTCTCTTGTGTTTCGTGTTCCATATGGGATTAAAATCCTTCAGGATGCATGTGTCCTTGCTTCTTTAAGGACCAGTCTCACGAAGATGGCACCGACCAGGATTTAGGATGCTTGTTTCCAATCTTCTGCCTCTTTCCAAGGGTGAAAGTCATGGATTGAGGGCAAATTCAGCCTGAAGATCGGATTCCAGACTTGGATTGAAGCTCTCAGCCAGGGTTTAGCTGCTCAGCACCACTTGGGCAGCCTTGCATTGAGGAGAGGGCAGATGCTTCCTGCTCCTCTCGCTGCCATTTGCTCTCCAGCCCTAGAGATCCCATTATCCCAAAGGATCTGTAGAGTTTCCAGTAGGTACTTTACTTTCCTACAACATTCTTGTATCTGGAAGTGTTGAATCCAGTCAAATCCCAACCCTTTTGGCCACATCTCAGTGCTCTGCCCTATTACTCCAGTCACTAAGGAAGCACCTGCACGCCCTCTCCCCACACTGCTGAGCCCGACTGTGGGTCAGAGAATCCCACAATGGGGTGGGCTGGAAGGGACTTGCTTCCCAATATTCCACCTCAGTCTCCCCCCTAGCAGGTTAAAGCCATTCCCTTTGTCCTGTCCCTCCATCCCTTGTCCAAAGCCCCTCTCGAGGTTTCCTGTAGCCCCTATAGGAGCTGCTCTAAGGTCTCCTTTAGGAGCCTTCTCCAGGGAGCTCCACGTCCTTTTGGTGCTGTCCCCCCCGAGCTGGATCAGGGCTGTGGGGTTGGGGGGGGATCTGGTTCCCTGTGTCTGACCTCAGTTCTCTCCCCGTGCCCTCAGTGAACGTCGTGGAGGCCCTTCAGGAGTTCTGGCAGATGAAGCAGTCACGCGGCGCTGACCTGAAGAACGGAGCCCTCGTGGTGTACGAGATGGTCCCTTCCAACAGCCCCCCTTACGTCTGCTACGTCACCCTGCCTGGGGGCAGTTGCTTCGGCAGCTTCCAGGTACCTGGGGCTCAGGTGGGGCTGTCCCTGCTGCAGAGCTTGCTCTCACACTCGGGTCCCCACCACCACTGATGCTTCAGTAGCTTCCTGGGGGCAGCAGCACTGTTTTCCAGCTGGTTGGCAGCATGGGAATGCCATGGGATCTCCCTGTAACCCTCTTCTGTTTCAAGCTGCCTCCTAAATGTTCCTATAAACCCTCATCCAGCAGCAGTCGGGATGCTGCTTTTACTTCGCTGGATGTGTTCCCTGCTTGTACCTCAGCAGTGCTGGGGTGGGATCCATGCTTCTGGAGACCACCATTTGATGGCTGGTTTTCATCTTTCAGCCTCCTTCCCAGTGAGATCCATTTCCAAACTGGTAAAGCACCATTCCCATTTCACCCAGAACCACTTCCCAAAGGTGGCAAATGGCTTGAGAAGCGATTGGGTTGATAGGAGGAGCAAAGGAAAGGGTCCAGCCCAGAAGTGAAGGTCTCAAACGCACGCTGGGTCCTGACAGCGCTTCCCATTCCTGCACTCTCCTGGCTTCAGGCATTTAACTTCCATGCCCTGAAGGATGTATCCCAAAGGAACAGCTCTGGCAACCCCAGGCCCAAGGAATGGTCTTTGTGGTCCTTGGGTTTGTTGTTGTGCTCAGTGGCATTTCCTGGTGCTGAGCTCAGCCGCCTCCCTGTTCCCTGTGCTTGGCGTGCTTGGGATAACTGTGGTTTCCTAAGGATTCCAGGCTGTACGAGCATGCCACATCCCAGCAGCGCCACCCAGTTCCCACTGGGAGCAAAGGGCTCTCTCATGGGGTCTGTGTCTCCCCAGTTCTGTCCCACCAAGGCTGAAGCCCGGAGGAGCGCTGCCAAGATCGCGTTGATGAATTCCGTGTTCAATGAGCACCCTTCCCGACGGATCACGGATGAGTTCATTGAGAAGAGTGTTTCTGAGGCTCTGGCATCCTTCAATGTAAGGCTTTCCCATTGATGGGGGTGAGGGAAAACCTCAAATGACGGGAAGAGAAGGTTGCTTTTCCAGCTGGAATTCTTTATGGCAGGTTTGGGGGCTGGTTTTATAGTGAGGATTAAAACTTATCCCAGAGGGAATTCTCACTGCAGTGGCACGCAGATGGTGCCCAGAGCCATGCTGGGTTGGGAATTGCAGCTCTTGTCTGAATGTCTCCTGCAGGGCAATCGAGAGGAAGCTGATAATCCCAACACCGGGATTGGTGCCTTCCGCTTCATGCTGGAATCTAACAAGGGGAAATCGATGCTGGAGTTCCAGGTACTGCTCATAGGGGAATGCCATGGATCCGTTCCCGCTCCGTCTGGGGGTTTGGGTGCATCCCAAAGCCCCTTGTGTTGCTGCAATGGGGGTTCCTTGCCTTAGGGAAGCTTTTCCTGTAGCACTTGCCTGGCTCCTTTCCCTGGGATGGAAGCGCTCCAGAGGTAGGAGCCAGCCCTGTTTATATGGACAGGCTGTTTACAGAGGGTATTCCTCAGGCTGGGATTGGCTTTGGGAATCTTGACCCTGCATCTGGGTAACCTTGAGGGAGTCTTTGCCTTCCAGCCTCTGGAGCTGGGAACAGGCTTCGTGATCCCTGGAGCTGCAAAGGATGGGACGTGATGTTCCAGAGTCCTTCCTTTGTGCCTGGAGCTGGGAACTGGCTTGGCTGCTCCTGACACCGAGTCCTCATCCCAACACGTGCTCCTGACTCTTCCCCCTCATCCCACACTTTTTTCCTGACCCCCTCGTGCTATTGCAGGAGCTGATGACCGTGTTCCAGTTGCTGCATTGGAACGGCAGCCTCAAAGCCATGCGGGAGAGGCAGTGCTCACGGCAGGTGAGTCCTGCTATCCCGAGAAGCATTCCCAACGCCTTATCCTCTTCCCAAAGCTCCTGTAGCTCACTCAGCACCCTGTATCCCGTGCAGTGACTTCTTTTCCCTGCCATTCCCACCAGGAGGTCCTGGCTCACTATTCCCACCGTGCTCTGGATGATGACATAAGGAACCAGATGGCCATGGACTGGGTGAACCGGGAGCAGAGCAGCCCGGGGGCTCTTTCCAGGGAGCTGGCATCCACGGAGCGGGAGCTGGATGAAGCCCGCCTGGCTGGGAAGGAGCTGCGCTTCCATAAGGAGAAGAAAGACATCCTGATGCTGGCTGCTGGCCAGCTGGGAAGCACACACTCCTCCAGCTGCTAGGCTCCAGTGCTGGCATCCCAATTCCCAATGGGATCCAGCCCTAATGCATGTTCCCAACTTCTGGCCCATTTGCACAGCGAAGAGGAATTGGAAAGGGAAAAGCTCCTTTAGAGATCTCAAAACCATGTTGTAATACTTTGCTTCCAGCTCTGCTCCTCCTGCTCTGGTGGTATTCCAGAGGCGGCAGCATTCCAGGGATTTAGCACTTCTTGGAGCACAGACCTGCTTTCTGGTGCTGTTCTGCTTCTAGAATAGAGGGGGCTCTATCAACCCCCTTCACAACAAGTTCAAGCCCAGAGGGGAAAAGCTCCTGAGCATGGCAAAAGGGACTTAAACCGGGATCTTGTCTGGCCAGGCTTAAACATGGGAATCCGGCATTCCAGGCTTGGGATTTGCAGCCCTGCTCTGGCTCTTCATGCCCAGGGTGGGCTGTAGTGCATTAACAACCACGCCATATGGTGCTTAAGGGGGGTTTAATTCATCTCCTGCCCTGCTCCTCCTTAATCCTTGTTGGATGCTTGGAGTGTTGAACCCAAATCCCAGCTGCAGCTGGGAATTCTGCTGGCAATGGAGGGTTTGGGTTTCCAGGTGAGTGTTTGATGCTCAAAGGAGGTGGATGTTCCTTCTGGAGCATCCTTCCCAAGCCAGCTTCCAAAGGCCTAGCTAGGCTTCCCATGGGAAGCAGGGAATGGGGAGCCCTGGGAATGCCAGGACTTCAAATCAGGTCTGGTTCCCTGCAGCTGGGGTTAAGTCCCAGTTAACCAGAGCTGGGTTTAAGTCTTGCTAAACCAGAACTCATTTAAAGTCTTGCTTAACCAGAGCAGTGTTTAAGCCTCGCTTAACTAGAACTGATTTTAAGTTGTCCTTAACCAGACTGAAGTGTTTTAAGTCTCAGTTAACTAGAACTGATTTTAAGTCTTCCTTAACCAGACTGAAGTGTTTAAGTCTCAGTTAACCAGCGCTGTGCTTAAACCTCAGGTAACTGGAACTGATTTGAAGTGTCAGCTAACTGGAGATGGGTTTAAGTCTTTGTTAACCAGATCAGTGTTTAAGCCTTACCTAACCAGAGCTGGGTTTAAGTCTTGCTTAACCAGAGCAGTGTTGAAGTCTCAGTTAACCAGAGCTGTTTACGTCTTGCTTAACCAGAACTCACTTTAAGTCTTGCTTAACCAGAACAGTGTTGAAGTGTCACTTAACTAGAACTGATTTTAAGTCTTGCTTAAGCAGTGTTTAAGTCTTCCTTAACCAGAACAGTGTTTAAGTCTTACCTAAGCAGAGCTGGGTTTAAGTCTTGCTTAACCAGAACTCACTTTAAGTCTTCGTTAACCAGAGCCATGTTTAACCCTGAGCCAGGGCTCAGGTCCTGCCCCTTGCTCCCGGCCATTCCCAAACCCCTTCCTCCTTTTCCAACGCGGGCAGCTGGAATTCCACCCCCCGCCTTAGCCGTAGCTCCTCCACTTTTGTAATCTTGTCCTAACAAACCCGGGTTAGTGGGATTTGTACCTTTTTTATATACGCAGCTCTTGCCACGATGCTTAATGTCTGATGGGATGGAAATGGGGGGGATTTGCCGCTGTTACTCCCTTCTTCCATTAGGATGGGATCACTGGTGCTTCTGGAGCCTTCCAGAACCATCTGGAGCATCAAACGGCAACCCCGGACCCTGCTGTGAGACTCTGCCTCTGCCCAGAGGCTGGGAAAGGAGCAAATCCCGGTTCCTAGAGCATCCCATGGGATTCTCAGTGTTCAGGCAGTGACGGGGCGAATCGCTGCCACCACAGCGCCTTGTGTACGACTTTATGCAATAAACACCCGATTTGGGGTAACTGCGGCGGCTTCGTCTTCCTCAGGGGTGCAGCGCGGCCCATGGCTGCGTTGGGGAGGGCGGAGGCACCGCGACCTCCCCAAGATGGCGGCGACGCCGGTTCCGCCGCACGCCCTCCCCAAGATGGCGGCGCGGGCCGGACGCCATGCTTTGACCTCCCCAAGATGGCGGCGACGCCGGTTCCGCCGCACCCGTGTGGGGAGCGCTGCACGGGAAGCTGCGCCATCAGAGCTGGGCGAGAGCGCAGACATCTTGGGTGTCATCAGCTGCAAGCACGGGAGAAGCGCGCAAGGGAAGCCCAGAGGAACGGAAGAGAGAACACCGAGAGAGCTGCTGAGAAGTGCACCCACTGGGACAGGAAGGGGCTGAGGGAAGGAGGAGCTGTTGTAGCCCGGTACTGCCCGGGGTGCCGGTGCGAAGTTACCGAAGTTACCGTTGGAGAGCTCTTTCAGACGCGCTGTGCCGCGGAATAAAGCTCTTGGTGCGCCGGCAGCAGCGGGGCCCGGCAGCAGCTGCCACAGCCGGCGCCCGAGCAGGCACCCGGGAGGTAACCGCCAGCTCGAAGCGGAGCAGGAGGCTGCGGGCAGGGAGCGGGACCCCGGCGCTGCGCTCGATCCTCTCTGCAGGACAGAGGTGAGCGGCGGGAGAGATGGGTTCGGAAGCGTCTGGAGAGGAGGCGAACGTGTGCGGGGTGCTGGGAGCCGCGATGGCCGAGCTGCGCAGGTTGCCGAGCTGGGTCTCCCGGGAGGTCCCGGGCGTAGACGCCATGAACGTTTATGACCCTGCCAAGGGGGCTGTAGCAGGGGTTAAGCTCTCGGACCAGGCCACCCGGGGAGACTCCACAGCATCGAGCTTGCCGTCTCCTTGGCGCGCTGTGGTCGAGGTGATAAAGAAACACATCGACTCGATAGATCCAGCCAAGCCTTCCGGCTCCCCGGCACTCGGAGCGGCGGCACCGGAGGAGCCAAGCGGAGATAACCCCGCTGATCCCGGACCGATCAGCCCGGCCGCAGCGCCCGAGCTCTGCCCCCCGGACCCGGGTGATGTGTGGAGAAACGTGAGGGAAGGGGCGGAGCAGGAGGGCGATGTGGAGCTGCTCCTGAAGCTGAACGCTGCCTGTCCCATCCCGTACGAGGCGCGCCGCGGGCCGCGCTGGGGAGGGCTCAGTTTTACTCTGGTCACGGAGCTGCAGAAGGCGGTTTTAGATTTCGGCCTGGCAGCCCCGTATTCGAGGAAGCTCCTGCAGTCCGTTATGAGCAGTTATCCCTTATACCCGTGGGACTGTAAAGTGCTGGCAAAGTTAATTTTAACGCCCACCCAATATGTCTTTTGGTCCATGTTTTGGGAGGAAGCCGCCCAACAAATAGCCCTTCGTTATCTCGGACGTTGCCGTGGAGACCCGGTAGGAGCGTTGGGTGTAGACGCGCTCTTGGGAAAGGGTCGGTACGCTGCAGCCGCCGCTCAGGCTCAGCTGCCGGTCACCGCCTTGCACGATGCCAGGGAGGCCGCGCTCCAAGCGTTCCTGAAGATACCGGATCCCGGAAAGCCGCGCCGATCATTCAGCAGCCTCCGGCAAGGGCCCACGGAGCCCTTTGCGCAGTTTATCGATAAGCTCAAAGATATTCTGGATAAGCAAGTAGACAACGAAGAGGTGAAGGAGATTTTACTGAAAATATTCGCAGTGAAAAATGCAAATGACGACTGCAAAAACATCTTACGGCCACTGGACAATCCAACGGTGTTAGAAATGATCGAAGCCTGTAACAGCGTGGGAACGATCTCCCACCAGTGCTCACTGATAGCCTCTGTTGTGGCGGCTCTGAAAATCTCCCAACAAAGCTGTTTCTCCTGCGGACAACCCAGGCACGTGAAGTGCAGCTGCCCAGCTCGTCAGAGGGCGCAGGGCCCGGGGGCCTGTCCCAGGGGTCAGAAGGGGCATCATGGTGGCAGTCAGTGCCGGTCGCGCTTCGGGAAGGATGGCAGGCCGATGCCGGCAGACGGGAACCGGAGCGTGAAGCGGGATCGCGCGGTGGCACAAGCAGGCCCTGCGCCTCCCGGCACGGCCGGGCCCCTGCATCCAGCCTGGTCCCCAGAGCAGGCCCCAGCACGGCAGGGGGGCTGGCAACGTCAGCGTCAGTAACTTTGAGCGCAGCGGCGGTCCAGGCTGTTCCCACAGGAATGTGGGCGCCGCTAGGAAACAACAGAAGTGCCTTATTGATGGGACATTCTTCACATTCCACGCTAGGGCTTTTTGTAGTGCCTGGTTTAATCGATGCCGGCTTTAAACAAGAAGTCAAAATCAAAGTATGGACCCCAGTACCCCCTTGTTCTGTTCCAGCGAAGTCACGAATTGCACAATTGATCTGCGTTGAGGCGTGCCGGCCACAGAAAGAGGGACTCAAAGTTGGGGTCAGCAGGAGCCCCTCAGATATTACAAGCCCAAAAAATCTCTGGGTCTGGACCTCTGTTGAAATGCAAACTGGAAGCAGAAAACCCGGAACGATCTATCGTGTTATCAGGATTAACGGACACAGGAGCAGATGCGCCCGTTATCTCTGCAGCCTCATGGCCTCCCGGTTGGCAAGTAGAGCAAGTACCCACAGCAGTCACAGGCACAGGAGGCCACATTCTGCCCAGGTGAAGTCGTGACTTAGTTCACGTTACAGGCCCAGAAGGACACAGAGCTGGGGTGTGCCCTTTTGTTCTCCCGACCCCCATAGCACTTTGGGGATGAGACCTCCTGAGCATTGGCACCCATTTATCCTGAGGGCCCCTGATGAGCAGCGCACCCTAAACCTGACACTGCGGGGTGGGTGGCTCAGTGGCCCCTCTTGAAAAGCTGCACCAGTTACAGAAGTTGGTAGATGAACAGCTTCAGACAGTTGGCAAAAGTGCTGTTTGTACTAAATTTCTTAAACTTGTCTAGTTTTGATTCTCCTTCCGCAATACAGCGCTTGTGACATCTGATGGACGCTTCCTTGCCCAAACCACCAGTTCCATATAGAGACCTGCATGATGAGGAGTGGAAAGGACCAGTGCCATTGCTGACATGGGGTCAAGGGTACGGCTGCGTACAGCTGTCGACAGCACCGTACTCGCTGCCAGCGAAGCGTAGAAAGCCCAGAATTCAATGACATAAAGAAGTGACAATGACAGAAATCTTTGTAATATCTGTTCTATTATGTGTGACCATGGGTAATGGTCAAGTATACTGGGCACATTCACTAAATCCCCCATTATTCCAACCTGTTACATGGTGGGATGGGGAAACACCAATTTTAAATGAAGAAACAGCATGGCTTGGTGGAAAATGCATTCCACCCAGTCCTAGTGATGTCAGTGACAAGGTAATGTTGAAAAGTGCCACATTTTATACAGCTACTCCTCCAATTTGCATTAACAAATATAGAACAAATGGGACTCTCGAATGGTGTGTAGGATTCACTGGTATGCCACGTGTTACAGAGGTTCGAGTGACTTCAAATCAGACTAAATTTACTGAAATGGTAGTAGCATACCTGTTAAGCGAAGAGCTTCTGCATGGCTACCAGTGAATCTCACCCCAGAATGGGAAAGGGAATGTTCGATTGTTACAAACTGTCCTGGGTTCAGCAGTAGCAGTCATTTTTCCCCTTCCTGGTAGCTGGTGCAGTGCAGTGTTTTGACTCTCGGCCTGGGAACAGAGCTGATAGCGATGTTTTGGTTTGGCCAAGGACTTTGTGAGCCTCATGCTCTGCCAGGGAGGAGGGGAAGCCGTGAGGAAGCAGAGACAGGACACCTGACCCAAACTGACCAAAGAGGTATTCCATAGCACAGCACGTCATGCCCAGGATGTAACTGGGAGTTAGCCGGAAGGGCTGGGGGACTGCAGGGTTGCAGGAGGTATCGGTCGGTGCTTGGTTGGGCTGAGGGAGGGCAAGTTATCGGTCGGCTGGTGCTGAGGTGTTGTATTCTCTTCCCTTGTTATTTCCTTTATCATTATTATCACTGGTGGTAGCAGTAGTGATCTGTGTTATACCTTAGTTACTAAACTGTTCTTATCTCAACCCGTGGGAGTTGCATTCTTTTCGATTCTCCTCTCCGTCCCTCCGAGAGCAGGGGGAGGGAAAGAAAGGGGGAGAAGTGAGCGAACGAGTTACCTGACTGGGTTTAAACCAGGACAGTTCTTTTTGGCGCCCAACGTGGGGCTTGAAGGGTTGAGATAACAACAGATCTGACCAGATTAATAGTCACTCATCACAATGACGATTTATTGGCTCTCAGAGTTGTTTCTCTTGATCTCACAGCTTCAGAATGTTGTAACTTACGTAGAGCTGGTATTTGGTGTGTTAGTGTTTATCAAGTGTGGGGCCTGGGCTAAGGTTCTTGTCTCACTGTGCTTTATGTCAATGGCTTGTAATACGGGTGGGCTCCAGCAGCAGGGCGGGACGGACGTGGCCGTGGACTTGTACCTGGCCGTCCGGCTGCTCTTCACCGTCCTGGCCCTCGCCCTACTCTCCATCTTCGTGAGGCTGCGGGGAGCTGAGGGGGAGCGGCCCCGGGAGCCGGCGGCTGCTGAAGCGGCCCGGGAGAGCGGCCCCGGGGACCAGGCGGCGGCGGGAGCGGGGCCGGAGGCCGCGAGGGGACGGCTGCCGGTGGAGGAGGTCGGGGCGGTCGAGGAGAGGAAGGAGGCGGCTGCCGAGCAGACGGAGAAGGCGGCGGAGGAGCCGAGCCCCGCGGAGGAGCCGAGCCCCGCGGCCGAGCCGAGCCCAGCCCCGCGGAGGAGCCGAGCCCCGTGGCCGAGCCGAGCCCCGCGATGGCCGAGAGCATTCCGCGGAAGCCGCCCGCCAAGCCCCAGGAGGATGCAGGAGACCAGGCAGCATTTCCCAGCAAGGCAGAGGAGGAAGAGCTGGACTCAGGAAAAGAGAAGCTGGCGGTGGGAGAGCCGACAAGTACAGCAGCATCAACTGAGAGTTCTGAAGGTTTTGAGTGGCCTTTGGGTACCCTTGGGACCTGCCTGCTGATTGTGATGGGGATCAGCATGTTGGCACACATACAGAGTGTGTTTTACCCACCACTATTTTGTCTGATCTCAAAAGTTAAGCAGAGTCAGGTTTGGGTCTTGTCTGGGGTTAGACAACAATATAGGGGGACCAAGAGATTTTCCCCAAGGTTGGACAGTCATGAGTGGCAGGGCGTGTGGGACAGTATGGGCAAGTATCTAGTCCACTGGGCCCCTCCAGTGCTTTGGAAGCATTGGAGATGGAAGGCAGCTGCATGGAGTCCCCAGCAACAAGCTGCAGAAACTGCTGAAGGGGACAGTGAATTATTTTGAGCCTGGTGGGCCCATTGCACTTCAGGTCATCAGAGCAGAGATGCAACATAGAGATGGACTCATGATCGAGGGGTGGACTTAGCAATGGACACTATTGCCCAGGTTATTCACAAGTGTGAACACTGCACACAGTCTCTCCTGCTCTGGAAGACTGTTACAAGAGATGGAGCCTGACATGGACCAGATGGACGCAGCAGCTTTATTGGGACTGGTCCATGCACTAAGATAAGAATGCACCGAGATAAGAGTGATGGTATATTGAAAATGTGGGATCTGAGCATGACGTGAATGGTATGGAATAAGGGGTGGATAATGTCCTGGGTTCAGCAGCAGCAGTCATTTTTCTCCTTCTTGGTAGCTGGTGCAGTGCAGTGTTTTGACTTTCGGCCTGGGAACAGAGCTGATAGCGATGTTTTGGTTTGGCCAAGGACTTTGTGAGCCTCATGCTATGCCAGGGAGGAGGGGAAGCCAGGAGGAAGCAGAGACAGGACACCTGACCCAAACTGACCAAAGAGGTATTCCATAGCACAGCATGTCATGCCCAGGATGTAACTGGGAGTTAGCCGGAAGGGCTGGGGGACTGCAGGGTTGCAGGAGGTATCGGTCGGTGCTTGGTCGGGCTGAGGGAGGGCAAGTTATCGGCTGGTGCTGAGGTGTTGTATTCTCTTCCCTTGTTATTCCCTTTATCATTATTATCATTGGTGGTAGCAGTAGTGATTTGTGTTATACTTTAGTTACTAAACTGTTCTTATCTCAACCCGTGGGAGTTGCATTCTTTTCGATTCTCCTCTCCGTCCCTCCAAGAGCAGGGGGAGGGCAAGAAAGGGGGGGAAGTGAGCGAACGAGTTACCTGACTGGGTTTAAACCACGACACAAACATATTCAAGACAGCGTAGAATTAGGTGTTTTATAGGTTGGCTTTTCTTTGCTATAATATCAGCTATTGTAATATCAGCTGCTGTGTCTGCTGGTACTGCATCACTAACAAAACCAGTACAAACGGCTCACACTGTTAGCCAGGCTTTGCAAAATGTCACTAATGAACTTAGTACTCAAACCACAATTGATTTAATCCTTTTGTTAATCTTTCTATGCATTCTAATCGGTGTGCCTTGGTTACGTCAATGTTTACAACGACTTTCTGAGAAATCTAGAAAAGCTGTCCTTATAGTAAAACAGAAGGGGGGAGATGTGGGTAATGGGACAGAAATAGGTCATGAAATGGATTCTGGTCGGGCTTCAGCCTTGGGAAGGGTAAAGAGAACAATGAAGGGTCAAGATCAGTTAGCAAAACAAAGCAGGCGGTTTGCAAGATAAAACAGGATGTGCAGCTCAAAACCAGAGCAGACCCTGTAAATATTTGTGACCGTTGGTGGTTTTGCTGAATCGGGATGAGAAGGAAGTAAGAGGAGTGGAAAATTACTGCTTAGCGCTTAGTAGACTGTAAAAGGGATGTGAGACGTGCAATAAAGGTCTTCATATTTCACCAGAACTGGAGTCTGTCTTTGATAACGCCACAAGAAATAGCCCCTAAAAAGGAGCAGAATTGCACCGTGGTAATATGTAGGGTGGAAAATAACAGGTGAGCACACAGTTCCCCAGTCTGTTAAAATCAACAAAAATGCTTGACCACTGAATGATATGCAGAAATTATTAGGTGCCATAAATTGGGTAAGAGCTTTATTAGGACTTTATTCTAATAAAGAGCTACACCCTTTGTTTTCTTTACTAAAGGGCCGCCCTGCTCTTTAGTTCAGAATGAAAACTGAACCCTGATGCCCAAGAGGCCCTCCCTAAGGTGGCTGTAGCCATTAGCAATAGACAGGCACAGCAATGCAATCCTGACTGTAGCTTCCATCTAATTATTTGAAATTCTGACTTCCAACCATATAGATTAATTTTCCAATGGGATTTCTCAGATCCAAACCCTTTGCTGTGATTGAATGGGGTTTTTGTCTCACCAATTTGGGAAAACAATAACCACTCGAATTGAAATGTTTTTTGCTCTAATAATAAAGGGCAGACAACGTTTAATCGCCCTTAGTGATAAAGAGTCAACAATAATCGTGTTACCTGTCACAATGCAAATATTACAGCGACTAATTCAAAGTTCCTTTGAGTTTCAGACCAGCTTAGAAGGATTCAGTGGACGGTTCTCGATGCATCCTCCAAACCATAAGCCATTGCAGTTACAGTTTGGGCTTCAAAACCTACCCAAATGTAACCTTGCTCCTTTAAGCACACTGTGTTCACTGACGGGTCTGGTAAACCAAGCCGTGCAGTTACTGTATGGAGAGACCGCCACAAGCAATGGCAACCAGAAATTCTTACAGGGCAAGGATCGCCTCCAATTAGCCAACTCTCTGCGGTCACTCGAGTTTTTCCGGACTGGCACGATCCCATTAATAGAGTCACAGACTCAGCTGGTGGCTGGAGTAGGATTGAGACTAAAAGCTGCCTAGCTAAAGGAAAGTAACCATAAACCTGAGTTTGATTTGTCTCAGACACTGTTACCATGTCTGAATCATAGCAAACATCCATATTATATAGTGCGTATTTGGTCTCACTCCACTCTACCTGGTCTGACAGAGGGAAATAAACGTGCAGACCTGTTCCCCGGCCTCACAGTTTTGCCCACTGGTTTTGAACAAGCTTGTCTTTCTCATGCATTTTATCATCAACGTGCAAAAACCTCACAAAAAACCTTTCACCTTCCTATGAATCAAACACGCCAAATTGTCACAGCGTGTCCTGGTTGCCAGCTTGCAGCCCCTTCACTGTCATTTGGTGTAAATCCGAGAGGCCTGTGTGTGCTAGAGCTTTGGCAATTGGATGTCACTCACATACCTGAGTTTGGTAAACTAAAGTATGTGCATGTTTCATAGAACCATAGAACAGTTTGGGTTGGAAAGGACCTTCAGATCATCCAGTTCCACCCCCCCTGCCATGGGCAGGGACACCTCACACCAAACCATGGCACCCAAAGCTCTGTCCAACCTGGCCTTGAACACTGCCAGGGATGGAGCATTCACAACCTCCCTGGGCAGCCCATTCCAGTGCCTCAGCACCCCCACAGTAAAGAACTTCCTCCTTATATCCAATCTGTTTACTTAAACAAAAGGGGGGAGTTTGCACACTCTCCCCCAGGAACGCCTGGTGAAAGCGCTCTATGTGTTGAAGTTTTTTAATCAATGGAGTGACCAAGGTGGGCCACCAATCTCTAGGCATTTTCTATCAGCATATGATAAGCAACGAGAAATAAAAGATAAAGCAGAAGTTGTAGTAAAAGATTTAAGAACCGATAAATGGGAAGGACCTTATCAGTTAATAACCTGGGGACAAGGGATTGCTTGCATTCCCACAGATTCGGGTCCCAGATGGGTACCGGCGCAATGGGTCAAGCCCTCATTTTCACCATCATCATCACCAGCAAGATGAAAATGACCACTGGACTGGCTTCCACCGCAGCCAAAAATGAATGTATGGGTAACTCTAGCCAGTCGAAGAGGACAAGACACACCATGTGCATCGAGGAAACCCCTTTGGCACATGTCTGGTGGGGACTCCTGTCGATAACTGGGCTGTTCCCAAAGACGGGTTATCCTAGCTAAATCTGAGCATCAACCGCTCCAACATCGTAGACCTGTGGAAGAGCTGGGGGGTTGGCTCCCCAGACCACGCCTTGAACCACAAGAGTTAGATGTGTTAGGATCCATAGAAATGGATTACTGACGACCCTTGAATTGCACAGACATACGGGCCGGTTTTAACAGATCCCACCCGGGTGGCATCGATCAACAGCTCACCATATTCAGTGGGTACATGCTGCCCTACCAGCATATCCCAGTGTTTCATCCTGGTGCGGTTATACCACACCCAGCAGATATCCCAGGAAATTCCCACCGGGATATTTCCTTATTTGTGGAGACCGTGCCTGGCCTGGTATCGCCTCTCGCGCGTGGGAGACCACGGAGCATTGGAAGACTGACGCTATTCATGCCAAATGCTGCTATGATGGAGAGCCATAGGAAAGCACAGCCTACACGCTCTGTGCATACTCATCAAGCAGGTTGTACACTTTGGACTACAGGTGAGACTGCAGCAGCAGCAGCATTATTTATCCCACCTGCAGCTATAGGGAAAGCGTTAGGAACGTTAAACAAGCTTGGCTGTTGGTTATCTCAGCAAACTAATGCTACTTCTTTAGCCTTAAGTGATCTGTTACCAGATGTCGGTTCGATCAGACATGCCACCCTTCAGAGCCGAGCTGCCATAGATCTGTTGTTAGCCCAGGGCCATGGTTGTAAAGGCTCCGATGGGACGAGTTGCATGAGCCTGTCTGATCAGTCCCAGTCTATCCATGAAGCAATGCAACACTTAAAGGGCAGATCTCAGCGGTTGCAGGTGGGCAGTGGCTGGGATTGACTGGAAGATGTGCTGTCAGGATGGGGCATCAGTGCAGAGCTGAAAAATACTATTAACATCGCATTGCTTAATGGCAGTTTAATGGCGGTTCCTTGTTTAACTGCTTGTGTAAATCCTTTCATTACTAAATCAATCAAAAATGGTTTGTTGGTTTATAAAGAAAGGGGAAATGTGGGGAAGGTTGCACAAGCAGCTGTGCCAGCAGACCGGGATGAGAGCACAGACATCTTAACCCTTGTGTACGACTTTATGCATTAAACACCCGATGTGGGGTAACTGCGCCGGCTTCGTCTTCCTTAGGGGTACAGTGCGGACATAAAACGCTCCAAGCATGAATCATGGTTGCCAAATCTCTTGATCTAAAACTTTTACTCTGTCTCCAAAATCCAGCTGTTACCACCTCTGGAACAGTTGCTTTAGATGGAATGTCCCAAGTCTGCAAGAGACAGCAGCACACAGCATCTCAAAGGAAAGTAAACCCCAAACCAACGTAGAGACAGGAAGGGCTTCAGGGCCAATGGCGGGTGCAATGCTTTGGATTCATTTGGAATTGTGAAATCCGAGCTCACTCTTCTAATAGAGATAACACGGTTGTATTGAGGGATAAAGTCAATAAAGCAAGAGCAGCAGCACCTGGTGCGTGCCTGTAGCCAGAGGCGCCCTGATTGGCATTTGTTCCAGGTTTCCATCCTTTCACTATTGCGTTAGTCACAGACATAGTCATCATATAGTTAGTCACAGACATAGTCATCATCATCAGGCGGGGAATATTCTAACTACCTCCAGGAACTTATTATCACGAGTCCCCTCCTCTTGGCGCCTGCGCACTGCTCTGCGGTGACTGTGGGCAGGGGTCGTGAGGATGAAGTGAGCAGTCTTCCTCTTGTGAGTAGGGGTCTTCCAGATGAAGTGAGCAGTCTTCCTCTTGTGAGTAGGGGTCTTCCAGATGAAGTGAGCAGTCTTCCTCTTGTGAGTAGGGGTCTTCCAGATGAAGTGAGCAGTCTTCCTCTTGTGAGTAGGGGTCTTCCAGATGAAGTGAGCAGTCTTCCTCTTGTGAGTAGGGGTCTTCCAGATGAAGTGAGCAGTCTTCCTCTTGTGAGTAGGGGTCTTCCAGATGAAGTGAGCAGTCTTCCTCTTGTGAGTAGGGGTCTTCCAGATGAAGTGAGCAGTCTTCCTCTTGTGAGTAGGGGTCTTCCAGATGAAGTGAACAGTCTTCCCCGCTGTTACTTTTCACCTTTGGCACAGTCGGCCGCCCCAGTAATCCCAGAACCAGCCCAAACCAGCCCTAGCTGTAATTCTTCTGGTAGCTGGCAAGGATTTAGAACAGTGCGACCTTCCTGCAAAATCTGTTACAGGATGGGCAGACAAGGAGTATCCCAAGCTAGCAGATGGTTCGGAGGCTCTTGTCTCTAAGCTAACTGATAATGAGAAGGATGGTGTGAAATAACTCATTCATGTTTAGTGGGGCCACTAAATTCCACAGACTTACAGCACAAACATTGTTCTTTATCTTCGACCTAAGTCAGGCTAAAAGTACTTTAACCCTATGTTTTCCAGGCACTAGCTTCTCTTGTATCAAGCCCCCCCCCCCCCCCCCCCCCTTTTCTTTTACCTTTACAAATTCTTTTGCTCAAGAATTCTGGCCATTTTATTAAGCTCGTTGTCTGATCTTGTGTCTTCAGGGAGCTTCGCCAGCTCATACAGTTAGATCCACATAGCAACACCTATGATTTGCGAAAGCCAATGCATTCAAGTGTTCATCATAGGACTCATCCTCTCACAATCCCTCATATCCTCTTCCTGGGAATTACACAGCCCCTTCTCCAAAGTAAACTCAATGCCCGTTCTCCCACTGGGTGTGCTTCACTGCTTCGTGTTAAACGCCACAGCAAAGGGGAAGCCCTGTGCTATCAGGAGCACGTTGGCTCATTGTTTAATCTCAGGAAGAACCTGCAAAGGTGTAGTTTACATCAGCACCTGGTGAGTGGCTCTTAAAAACCAAACCCAAACCCAAATGCACATTGCCTTGAAGGTGTAAGTTCTTCCTGGGGGAAGAAAAGGGGAAACAGAGAGCAGGCTGCGATGCAATTCATGGGTAATGAATTCAGTCACACCTTAGCCTTTGTTTCCAGTTTCATGGCCAGTCCCACCTCCTGCCTGTCTCTCCCTTAGCAGCAGTGTGCCAGATTGCTGTTCTAGCAGTAATATCCTTATAAAAACCTATTTTATAGTTGTATTTCTGTACTGAAAGAGGTTATTTCTCTCCAATCCCAGCTGCACTGGGCCAAGCCCCTTAACCTCGGCAGAGCTCTCTCGGCTCAGAGAGGTTGTATGGATTTAACTGTTGGATTAATGGATTTAACTGTTTCCGTGGAGACCTCAGAGCAGCCTTCCAGTATCTGAAGGGGGGCTATAGGGATGCTGGGGAGGGACTCTTCATTAGCGACTGTAGTGACAGGACAAGGGGGAAAGGGTGAAAACTGAAACAGGGGCAGTTTAGATTGGATAGAAGGAAGAAATCCTTTACTATAAGGGTGGTGAGGCACTGGAATGGGTTGCCCAGGGAGGTTGTGAATGCTCCATCCCTGGCGGCGTTCAAGGCCACGTTGGACGAAGCCTTGGGTAGCATACTTCAGTGTGAGGTGTCCCTGCCCATAGCAGGGGGGTGGAACTGGAGGACCTTAAGGTCCTTTCCAACCCTAACTATTCTCTATGATTCATTAATTAATTGATTGTTTTCCCTCTAACCTGCCCTGCCGGGAGCACTGTCTGTCCCATCCCCAGGAGCATCACAAGACAGCAGTACAAATTCGTGTCAGCAGCCTCTTTGCAGGCACCCAGGAACATTCCAGTACCACTTTTGACTCCGCTGGCCAGGAGGAGATGCACACCAACTCGGCCAGGCACAGAAGAGAACACAATGTGTAAAACACCTATCCCAACAGGATGCAAATCTCTGTGGTATCTTGGTTATCAATTCCCCTCTAGTAACTTTACTAGTAAAGTTCCCCGGAAAATAAAGGGAAGAAATTATTATTTTTATTTTGTTAAAGTATAAAAATCCTGTACATTTGACAAAAGCTTTCAGAATCACAGAAAACCGCTGGGCTACTCCCTTTGTGTAAGGATCAGAGACAGGAAGCACTCAAACAGCTTTGCACTGATCTGATGAAACACAGGAGCCTTGAAATTCAACACTAAATGCCTGCTGAAGGATTCTGCCCCATCCCCAGCAGTGCTCAAGGCCAGGCTAGACGTGACTTGGAGAAAACTCCAGGACCAAACTCGCCAACAAAGTTTCCAAGCTGCCGAGCAGGTTATTTGTTATTGCGACACCGGGAGACACGGCGGATGGCTCCTCCTAGCATGTGTCCCCGCCTTGCTACACAAGCCATCCTTCTGTAGTCCCTGGGCACACATAGTCATGAGGCTGCCTATGGATTACAGCATTGTCCAGAAGGTTCCCCGCCCGCGTACAGAATTGGGTCTCTGAGGGGCGTTTACTTCTTCCAACAATCTTCATCACTTCTGGCAGGCTCTGAAGCACGCGCAGTAGATGCTGGTACCAGCTCAGTTGGTTCGTTAGCCCCACGGCCAAGACAATCCTCCTGTCCTTCTCGAGGTTTATACATTCCATTTGGTAATTTTGTGCCCCCTCCTTCCCTCAGATGGGACACAGACCAAGCTGCTCAAGTGGAAGGTGGCCCTGCGCATGGCAGGGGTTGGAACTGAACGACGGTCCTGGGGTCAGCTGTAGTAATCATTTGTCTCCTTAGGAGCTGGTGCAGTGCCTCCAGCCTGAGAACAATGCTGAGAGCAACAAGACAAGACATGGGTGTGTTAAAGTCACGTTTACTCCTATCAAGGGACGTTTTCAGTCTCATGCTCTGCCAGTGAGGAGACACAAGAAGCTGGGAAGAAGCAGAGACCGGACACCTGACCCAACCTAGGCCAAGGGGTATCCCATAGCACAGGCATATCATGCCCAGTGTATAAACTGGAGGAAGATAGCCAGAAGGCCCAGATCACTGTTTGGGTTGGGTGGGGTAGCAGTCAGTGTGTGGTGAGCAATTGTACTGTCTCACCTTGTTATTTCCTTTATCATTTTTACTATTGGTGGCAGAAACAGTAGTGATTTGTGTTCTACCTTCGTTACTGGACTGTTCTTAGCTTGTAGGAGTTATATTCTTCCAATTCTCCTCCCCATCCCTCCAGGAGCAAGAGGAGGAAGAGAGGGGGCCCGGAGGAAAGGGGGAGAGCGGCAAGAAAGGGGGCTGCCAAAACAGGGGGCAACTCCCACGTGTTGAGATAAGAACAGTGCAGTAACTAAGGTAGAACACAACCCCCTCCTCCTGCCACCAGTAACAATAATGATAAGGGAAATAACAAGGGGTGAGAATACAACCACCCACCACCCGTCAACCGATACCCAGCCCAACCTGAGCAGCGATCTGTGCCTTCCGGCTAGCTCTGTCCAGTTTATGCAGTGGACACGACGTGCTGCGGTACAGCACAGCCCTTTGCCTAGTTTGGGTCGGGTGTCCTGGCTCCGTTTCCTCCTGGCTTCTTGTGCCCCTCCTCCCAGGCAGAGAAAAGGACTGAAAAGTCCTTGATGGCAGTAAACGTTACTGAACTCACCCATGTCTTCAGTTGGTGCCACCAGCACTGTCCTCAGGCTAAAGCCAAAAACACAGCACTGCACCAGCTACTAAGGAGAAAAAATACTGCTACAGTGGAAGCCAGGACAATGATCTTTAAGGTCCCTTCCAACCCAAACTCTTCTATGATCCTATTCTGGCCCATTGCAGTTGAAACAAACAAACAAAAAAAAAAATCAAATGTATTATTTTCTCCTCTGCTTTGAACTGTTCAAATACACAAACCAAAGAAAGGAGCTGTCCTCAATTATGATTCCTTAACATTCAAACTCTACTATGAGTTTGCTTTTCCATCCGGGCATACCCTTGTATGTCACAGCATACAAGCGTCTTTTCAAGGCCTCAACAGTGCTAAGTAAAAAGTAGTTGTTGTAGAGGGTTACAGATTAAACTGCCAGCCACAGAATCATAGAATAGTGACGGTTGGAAAGGACCTTAAGATCGTCTACTTCCAACCCCCCTGCCATCATTCATACTCCTCACTTGCCAGCAACCCAAGCAGAGGGAAGTGTAAACCATCAGTGATACTCAGAGATATCAACTATCCTCAGCCAGAATCTCAGGGTATTCCTCCCAGAACTGGTCCCCGATTATGTCACAGTGCAAGGGAACAACTTTATTCCTAGTCCGAGTCACTTCAACTTCCTTTCCTTCTGCTTCCCTTGGCAGTTTCATTTTCTCAGTCACAACTTCATTAACCTGAAAATACAGTTGACACATTAGCAGACAGGAAAGACTCCAGAGGGAATTCACAAATGGACAAGAACCAAAGCTACAAAAAAAGCAACTGTCAACCTATGGCACACTACATAGCACCCTTTGAAAGGAAGCTTATTCTCAGTTCAACCACGAGCAGCTGAAACTGCATGTCATCATCACATGGCTTGAAGAAATGACCCGCAAAGTCACCTGATTGCAAGTGTTCCTGAATAAAATACAGTATTTAATTTGGAGCTATACAAGGCAAATGGGAAACCATGCAAATGTCATTACCAAGAACAAACATGCATAAGGACCCAGTGGAACGGATTTCCAGGTGGAAGCCTCTATCTATTCCAATTAGGTCAAACAAAGTAATAGTAGGCCAAACAAAGAAACAGTAGGCCAGAAGGTCATAATTCCTTTGCAGTGGAAATACCTGGGATCTAGTCCTGTGAAGGGCTCAACACAGGCCCCAACAATTATCACATCAAAATGACAATAGTCACTGAAATGGAGTTTTTCAGGAAGCAGAATGCTTTCTGCATTTTCAAAGCTGCTAACATTAACAAACCAAGGGTACAATTCATTAAACAAAGCAGGTTTGTCTAGCAAAAACATCAGACTTGTGTAATTCACAGAATCAATAATGCTCCAAGGGACCTCTGCAGATCATCTAGTCCAACACCCCTCAGCCATGGATACATGGGTTAGCTCAGTAGTCATAATTTGTACCTAAGTCACACTTCAAACACCAGTTTTTATACTGTGCTCATAGAGACACATCTCTCAAAAATATCTCCAAAATAATTAGATACTCACACATCATTACAAGGTAAATATGGTTAGTTAATACATAGGAATATGTTAAATACATAGACATATATTTGGGATATAGCTGGTGACCTTACAGTGCAGCTTATCTGCCATAGTGTCCCTACTAAAACCCTGAGCATGAAGCAAGTGGTAATACAGCTGTTTACCTTTTGCCATACTAAGGCAGCTCCTTCTCTGTACATCAGAGGTTTGTTGTTGTAGTTGATGTTGAATGCAGAAAAGAGTATTTCATTCTCATCTCCAGCCAAAGTCCCCTGGGAAGAACCGAAAACAGAAAACACTCTTAGAGAAAACCAAACAAACTGAATCTCTAGAGTAGAAAAAGGGTGAACACTGGATGCAAGACTGACATTTAGGCAGATTTTCACCTTTAAGTCACAGGGTTTAACTACCTCTTCCAACAGAGGAATTCTTTCCAACTGCCAAACGAGGATGTTAATACAGAGAAGGTTTTGTTGTCTGCGTGGTTCCATTTTCCAGACAAACCGATAAAAGTCAACAGACTTCAGGAGAAAATGATCTGCTCGAGCCTCCACGTTGAGGCAAAATCCTACAGAAGGGACTGGGGATCCATACTAGCTGAATCCTGCCAGAGTACTTCATGCACACATATACTGGATGTTTATATGACATTTCTATGGTTTCTGAGCATGCTACTGAAGGATTAAAATCCTACGGCCAAAAACCCAGTGTTTTCTCATCACGTCAGCACCTGTACAAGTGAGGAAGTCGTTGAATCAACATCCACAAAATTATTATTGTGAGAACAGACAATCCAGCCACGCCTGCTGGGTAGGCAAGTCCAGCTTTACAAATCTTAGGATTTTCTCTGTAGCTGGAAAACACATGATCTAAAAAGACTCTTACCTGCAGTCTATCCTGTGCTTGCACTGGTGTCAAACCACTTGGCTGTACAAGCACCCATAACACTGTATTATAAAGGTTATTAATACAGCCTACAGAAAAAAAAAGAGACAAAGACTAGTTATAAGATCTAAGTGACTACTCAGAAAAAACAGCTTTAGTTTCAGAGTGGTACTCAAGAAACAGCCAAGAATAAAACAGAATTAATAATACCAGTTGCTAGAGATGATACGATCTTTCTGATTAACTCTTAAGGTACTGTGTATCATGAGAATGACTAGAAGACACATTTCTTTGTAATTCTGAAATTGGAGAGCAGAGAGTGAACGGTGTTTCTGTGCAATGCAAGTTGTCTTCATCTGAGCAATAGGGATTAGGCACCAACAAATGCCTAGGAAATAAATCCAATGGTGTGTTCTGGTGTGGAATATACAGCACTGATTGAACATCCACATCCCTTCAAGATTCCCCATGCTAAACAAACTTGGGACATAAAAAGTAGTAAATTCATTCTATTAATATTGGAAATATTTCTTGTGCTGAACTCACTCCCAGCATGCAACAAATATGGTTGTAACCTGAAGGTTCCAAATTCCAGACAGTATTTCTATATCCATACAAAGCCCAAAATGATCCTTCACTGATACCTATACACACTGGCAATAAAGGCATTTCTATTCAGAGACGAAGACAACTCCACTGCACAAATCTGTTTTCTAGAAACACTCACAATCTGCTTGTCTCCAGCAGAGATAGTTCTTTAAATTCTGGTGGCTGGGATACAACACAGTTCGGGCACCAAATCCTGGTGGGTACAGAAGTTGCTGCTCCTTGAAGTAATCCTCCCAACAGAAAACATAACTTCAGGCAAACTGGGAGACCACATGAGTCATGAACTTGCTTGCAAACACAAAGCAAAAGGGAAAAGAAAGAAATACCTCAATGTGATTTGTAGCTGTGATTATCTGAGGTATAAGTACCTATCATCCTGGTGGGCAGCAGCATTGCTTAAGTAATGGCCCAACTGATCAGCAACAACAGTCTTTTGCAGAACAGGAAATCCTGAGAACCAAGGAAGTTTGGAAAAGGTAACATTTGGTTAAAAGAATGGTTATTCTGTCAATGTTTGTTTCAGATGTTTCTATCAGCAATTCTGGTTTTAAATCTCTGTATCACTGAACGTGTTTTCCTGAAAGATCATGAACAAAGCCTTCACATGAAGAACCTGAATTAGATACAGCATATGCATCCAAACACAGCCTAACTCTTAACTTCTGCGTGTAGATAAAGGCAAACCTAAAGAACTAGAGGTTTAGGGATGTAGTATCAAAGCAGCTTTTACCTTGCTCTTCTTTTAAACCACCTACTCTTCTATTGGAAGACAAAACTGTATTCATCACTCTGGCCCGAAGCAGCAGCAGTATCTTCCATCACTGCCTGGGCACACCTGGTCACCAGATGAAGAGCACAGGCATCATTTGGCTTTTTGCACTCATGCTGCTCAGGAAACCTGCGAAACAAAAATGGTTGAATAAGAAACCCTTAAGAAGCCACTGAAAATGACAACCCATTTATTTTCCTCACATCTGCCTTCTATCAATATTGATTTCCAGCAACCTGGCAATACAGAGAACTCGCTCCAGGTATGACGAGTAAGAACAAAAAACCTTTTTGCACACTCTGAAGAACCCATTCTCTTTCCCATCACTATCTCAGCCTAAAGAGTCTTGCACCACTGGGTTCTGTATTTTACTTGGAAAAGGTGACAAATACTGTTTTCTATAAACTCACTTTCTCCCAGGGAGCCTTCTACACTCTATCCAACACAGGCAACACTATCATCGACTTCTTAACACTTGACAGCTCCACCAGGACCCTGCGACCAACCCAGAGAGCAAATCCCCAGACGCTGCTGGAACCCGAAGGCACCATTACGAATCCAACCGCGGCCCTCGGAGGCAAAGCACCGGGAGCAACGGGAGAGGCCGAGCTAAGGGCTCACTGCGGGCAAGGAGGAGCTGTGAACCCCGCGGAACCCACCCAGGGAGGCGCCAAGGCTCCTGCACGGCAGCAGCCAGGGCGCCTTCCCCCGGCCCAGCACCCGCAGCCGCAGCCCAGCGCCTCCAGCCACTGGTTGCCCGCCCACCCGCCCGGCCTCACCTCTGCAAGCCGCGGCCGTGCAGCCGCGCCGCTCTCCGGCAGCCGGGCACTCGGGGACCGCCCGCCTCAGAGTCCCGCACACGAGGAGGCGGCAGCGGCCGCTCCCGGCCGCCGTAGCTGCAGCGCCTGCCCGCAGAGCGGAAACGGAAGCGGGGGGAGCCCTTCTGTGCGCCTGGGCGGACCTCTCTATGGTGACAGCCGCGGCCCGGGCCGTGGCCGGCGTTGGCGCCAACTCCCGCGGGCGCCCAAGGGGCGGCCTTGGCAGGGAGAGGGGCGGGCGGCAGCGGCCGCTTCCCGCAGCGCCCCCATGCGGCCGCCGGCGGCATCTCCGCCGCCTCCCGCCGCCGGGGCACAACGGGGGTACCCTCGGGGCGCTGCACCTCATGGCGGAGGAGCCCGAGGTGGAGCCGGGCAATGCCGCAGGCTTTCAACAAAATACATACATATACACATGGCTATGTCAATACAGGAAGGAATATGTCCTACACCAACAGAGCCTCTGCGTTTGTGCAGAATGCTAAGCTGACGGGACATTAGCGTCATGCAGCGCCTACAGCAATGAATGCATTATGCTTTGACGTCTAAGCAAGGGCAAAGGTCTGCTTTGGGCACTGAAGACTGAACAATCTGGGCTTTGCCTTTTCACAACAACATCATTCAGGTGATGCTGGTGATTAGAAGAGATAATGCACTTTAATCCATAAAAAGGGTGTAGAGCACAGGAACAGCAAGGCCCCGTGTGTTAATGCTGCAAAGCAGTTTTACTGCGACCGATGCCATCACCTCCCATGGATCTTCCAGACCTGGGTCCTGTGTGTTTGTGCTTCCTGTTACGGAAGGACTCCTCCACTGGGTCACCGTACGGGATGCTGCAGCTATAGAAATGCCTACAGGCAGAGGCCGCAGGTTGAGCCGTGTGGTGCTAACGCCTGTCTGCTGCTTCCAGGGAAATTCCCTTTCGATCTAAACCACGGCTGCGTTTGGAGGGGAAAGAGGGGGCCAGAGCCACCGCGACCACCCCAAGATGGCGGCGCGGGAAGGACGCCATGCTTTGACCTCCCCAAGATGGCGGCGATGCCGGTGCCGCCGCGCCCGTGTGGGGAGCGCTGCACGGGAAGCTGCGCCATAAGAGCTGGGCGAGAGCGCAGACATCTTGGGTGTCATCAGCTGCAAGCACGGGAGAAGCGCGCAAGGGAAGCCCAGAGGAACGGAAGAGAGAACACCGAGAGAGCTGCTGAGAAGTGCACCCACTGGGACAGGAAGGGGCTGAGGGAAGGAGGAGCTGTTGTAGCCCGGTACTGCCCGGGGTGCCGGTGCGAAGTTACCGAAGTTACCGTTGGAGAGCTCTCTCAGACGCGCTGTGCCGCGGAATAAAGCTCTTGGTGCGCCGGCAGCAGCAGGGCCCGGCAGCAGCTGCCACACGCCCTCCTCAAGATGGCGGCTATGTCGTTCCCGCTCTGTGTCCTCCTCAAGATGGCGCCTCCCCTCCCCGTGCACTCCCCAAGATGGCGCCGCGCAGCGGAGCTTCCGGCGCACCTCCCGGCGTGCACCGCAGCGGCAGCGGCGGCGGCGGCGGGAGCGGCAAGATGGCGGACGTGCTGGATCTGCATGAGGCGGGGGGCGAGGATTTCGCCATGGATGAGGATGGCGACGGTGAGGGGTGGGACCGGGACCGGGACGTAGACCTGGGCCTGGACTCGGACCTAGAGCTGGACCGAGACCGGCTCTGGCTCTGGGGCCGGGAGCGGCTCGGAGGGGCGCTGCCTATTCCGGGGCCATGCTCTGGGCCTGACCCGCTCCCCTCCTGCCCGCAGAGAGCATCCACAAGCTGAAGGAGAAGGCCAAGAAGCGGAAGGGCCGAGGCTTCGGCTCGGGTGAGGATCGGTCCCTGTGTGGGTCCCTCGGTGCTTTGATGGGGTTCGGTGGCGTTTGGGGGGGCTCCATTCACTCCTTCCCTCCCCAGAGGAGGGCTCCCGGGCGCGGGTGCGTGAGGACTACGACAGCGTGGAGCAGGACGGGGATGAGCCGGGGCCGCAGCGCTGTGAGTACCGGAGCGCTGGGAATGGGACATAGCAGCGCTCCAGCTGCTATGGGGGGGGCTCCCCTTTCCACAGCTCCACTGAAGCCGGTTCCCTCCTCACCCTCAGCGGTCGAGGGCTGGATCCTCTTTGTCACCGGGGTGCACGAGGAGGCCACAGAAGAAGACATCCACGACAAGTTTGCGGAGTACGGGGAGATAAAGAACATCCACCTGAACCTGGACCGGCGGACGGGCTACCTGAAGGTAGGGCCGGGTTCTGCCAGCCCAGCTTCCCTTTGCCCTGCTGGCATCAGGCAAGGAGCCCTTCCTGCCTTCCTCCTCCCTGCTCCTTAGGGGTACACCCTGGTGGAGTACGAGACCTACAAGGAGGCGCAGGCGGCCATGGAGGGGCTGAACGGGCAGGAGCTGATGGGGCAGCCCATCAGTGTGGATTGGTGCTTCGTGCGGGGGCCCCCCAAGGGCAAGAGGAGGTGAGTGGGAAACAGCCCCGGGGAGGGGGGCTTGGAAAGGGCCTTAAAGCTCATCCCAATGGGAGAGGATCCCCCTCATCCCATCCCTGCATCCTGTGTCCAAAGCCCCTCTCCTGATGCTTTGGAGCCTCTTTAGGCTCTGAGGTATCCCTGGAGCCTTCTCCAGCCCCAGCTCCGTGTTTTCTTCCAGGGGTGGCCGCCGCCGGAGCCGGAGCCCAGACAGGAGACGCCGGTGATGACTTCTCATTCCCATGGCAAATCCAGACCAGGAGCCCCGGGAGGGGGGTTTGTACCTTGGGGACGGGAACAGAAGGAGCTGGAGGAGGTTTTCCTGGTTTCCAGGGGGACAAGGGAAGGGGGGAAGCCACCATTGGGGTTTCTGAGCCCCTCAGCCCGGTTCCACCTCCAACCACAACGTTTCTAAAGCATCTTCTTCCCCAAGGGTTCAACCCCGTGGCCTTCAGTGCCTGTTGTGGGAGCTGTAACCGGGCCCCAGCCCTGCCTCGGGGCTGGCTCCACAATAAACTCTTAATGCTAAAAAGTCACTTTTCCCCCTTAAAAGAGCACCTGGGAGCTGGTTTGTGTGCACCTCGGGTCACCTGGAGCAGCTCTGGGGTGATGCTGAGCCCTTGTGTGTGTGTCCCTGCCCCATTTGTCCCCCCTTACCCCACTGTTGGGGTCCTCTTTGCAGCCCCACCATCACATGAACCTCTCGGGCATCTTCCTGCATCTCCAGGTCCTGCTTCCCGGGTGCTGCCAGCTTGTTCCCACTTGGCACGGGATGGAGTTAAGGGAAGTGCTGAGCCTGGAATGTTGGGAAGTGAAGGAAGACTTGGAGCGGGAATGGAGGTGCTCCCAGCGGGATCCTGGTCAGGTCTCAGCTCCCAAGGGCACCCACTGGGGCTTGGGGCACAGCAGCAGGGGCTTGGGAGCCGCCAGGACCCCTCAGCATCACCCTCTTTGTGGCCTTCCTCCTCCTGTTTGCCCAGGGCTCACCCTGTGTAAGGGGGCAGAACCCCTCATGTCACCAAGGCTGCAGGGAAGGAATGGGGGGGTCCCATTGTCTGCGTGCCCAGTGAGGACTCCCTACATGGTGTCCCCTGCCCCGCAGTGCCTCATGGCTGTATCCCCAGCCCCATAGTGGTGCCCCGAGCCTCGGCCGCGTCCCCAGTCCAACCCGCTGCTGCAGCCTCTCTGCACGCACAGCACCTTCACAGCACCCTCCCTGCACCCACAGCACCCTCACTGCACCCACAGCACCTTCACTGCATCCTCCGTGCACGCACAGCACCCTCACTGCACCCTCCCTGCATCCACAGCACCCTCCTGCACCCACAGCACCTTCACTGCAGCCTCACTGCACCCACAGCACCTTCACTGCATCCTCCCTGCACGCACAGCACCCTCACTGCACCCACAGCACCTTCACTGCAGCCTCCCTCCACCCACAGCACCTTCACTGCAGCCTCCCTCCACCCACAGCACCCTCCCTGCACCCACAGCACCTTCACTGCACTCACCACACCCACAGCATTTTCACTGCAGCCTCCCTGCGCCCACAGCACCTTTACTGCACCCTCACTGCATCCACAGCACCTTCATTGCACTCACCACATCCACATCACCTTCACTGCATCCTCACTGCACCCACAGCTCCTTCACTGCACCCACAGCACCTTCACTGCAGCTTCCCGGCACGCACATCACCTTCACTGCAGCCTCATGGCACCCACAGCACCTTCACTGCATCCTCACTGCACCCTCAGCTCCTTCCCTGCATCCACAGCACCTTCACTGCAGCCTCCCTGCACCCACAGCACCTTCACTGCATTCACAGCACCTTCACTGCAGCCTCCCTGCACCCACAGCACCTTCACTGCATTCACAGCACCTTCACTGCACCTTCTTTGCACCCACAGCACCTTCACTGCATCCTCTCTGCACCCACAGCACCTTCACTGCATCCACAGCACCTTCACTGCACCTTCACTGCACCCTCACTGCAGCACTTTCACTGCATCCTCACTGCAGCACTTTCACTGCATCCTCACTGCACCCACAGCACTTTCACTGCACTCACCGCACCCACAGCACTTTCACTGCACTCACCGCACCCACAGCACCTTCACTGCACCCTCACTGCATCCACAGCACCTTCACTGCATCCTCACTGCACCCACAGCTCCTTCACTGCATCCTCCCTGCACCCACAGCACCTTCACTGCAGCCTCCCTGCACCCACAGCACCTTCACTGCAGCCTCCCTGCACCCACAGCACCTTCATTGCACCCTCACTGCATCCACAGCACCTTCACTGCACTCACCGCACCCACATCACCTTCACTGCATCCTCACTGCACCCACAGCTCCTTCACTGCACCCACAGCACCTTCACTGCAGCCTCATGGCACCTACAGCACCTTCACTGTGTCCTCACTGCACCCACAGCTCCTTCACTGCATCCACAGCACCTTCACTGCAGCCTCCCTGCACCCACAGCACCTTCACTGCATTCACAGCACCTTCACTGCACCTTCTTTGCACCCACAGCACCTTCACTGCATCCTCTCTGCACCCACAGCACCTTCACTGCATCCACAGCACCTTCACTGCATCCTCACTGCAGCACTTTCACTGCATCCTCACTGCAGCACTTTCACTGCATCCTCACTGCAGCACTTTCACTGCATCCTCACTGCACCCACAGCACTTTCACTGCACTCACCGCACCCACATCACCTTCACTGCACCCTCACTGCATCCACAGCACCTTCACTGCACCCTCACTGCATCCACAGCACCTTCACTGCATCCTCACTGCACCCACAGCTCCTTCACTGCATCCTCACTGCACCCACAGCACCTTCACAGCAGCCTCCCTACATCCACAGCACCTTCACTGCACCCTCACTGCATCCTCACTGCACCCACAGCTTCTTCACTGCATCCACAGCACCTTCACTGCACCCTCACTGCATCCACAGCACCTTCACTGCACCCTCACTGCAGCACTTTCACTGCATCCTCACTGCATCCACAGCACTTTCACTGCACTCACCGCACCCACAGCACCTTCACTGCACCCTCACTGCATCCACAGCACCTTCACTGCACCCTCACTGCACCCACAGCTCCTTCACTGAATCCTCACTGCACCCACAGCACCTTCACTGCATCCTCACTGCAGCACGTTCACTGCATCTTCACTGCATCCTCACTGCACCCACAGCTCCTTCACTGCATCCTCACTGCACCCACAGCACCTTCACTGCACCCACAGTACCTTCACTGCACCCTCACTGCACCCACAGCACCTTCACTGTACCCTCAGTGCACCCTCTGCACCTTCACAGCATCCTCAGCCTCTGCCCCTGCCCCCTGGGAGCCACCAGGATCCCCTGGCCCCGATGTGCCAGCACCCAGCTGTGCCACTCCTTGTGCACTGACACCCAGCTGTGCGCAGATGTTCCCCCTCCCAGCACTGACAAGGGCTGAGCTGTGCTCGGGCCTTTATTGACCAGGACACCGACAGCGTGACCCCCCCGGCACCCAGCAGGGAGAAGGAGGGGGGGGATGAGGAGGGAGAGGGAGGAAGATGCGGGGCGGGGGAAGGAGCCGGACACGGGCTCCCCAAGGGCTTTGGGGTCGTGCAAAATTGCCCACAGCAGCAGCGCGGCCGAAGCCATCGGTAGGGTTCAGAGCGAACACGGCCCCGCCTGCCCCGGGCCGGGGGTGGGGGGCTCTAAGTGCCCGGCTCCGGGGCCGGGCTGCTCTGGAAGCCGGCCAGGAGCCGCATCTCCTCGGTCTGCATCGAGTGCCGCCGCAGCAGCCTGCGCCCGGGGGGACCGCGGGGCGCGGGGGGGTGCGGCCCGGCCGGCAGCGGCGGCAGGAAACCGGCCCTGCCCGAGCCCAGCGGCTCCAGCAGCAGCGTCCCGGAGCCGCGGCGCTCCAGCAGCCCCGGGGGGCGGCGGCGGGGGCCGGGCGGGGACTCAGCGCCGGGCAGCGGCGGGGAAGCGCCCACGGGGCCCCCTCCGCCTCGAAGCGGAGCGGTTTGAGCCACGGCGCCGCCTCCGGGGCCGTGTTGCGGCGCGGCAGCGGCTGCGGGCAGGCGGGGAGCACCCGCTCGGCCCCAGGCGGCCCCCGCCATCCCCGCCGCCTCCCGGCCCTCCACGCTGTGGCGCCGCGGGCGCCCGCCCAGGCTCAGCCCCTCCAGCCCCGCCACCAGGCGCTCGGGGGGACCCCGCGTCCCCTCCGGGCCCGGCGCCGCCAGCCCCAGGGCTCGGAGTTGAGGCGCTTCAGCGGCCGCCCGCGGGAGCGCGGGGGCTCCGCACTGGGGGTGACCGGTGCCGGCGGCGGCGGCGGGGGGAAGCAGAACACGTCCCTCTCCTCCTCCTTCTCGCTGCCCGCCGGGGACGCGGCCGCGCGCAGCTCGATGTCGGACGGGGACATGCACAGCGCCGGAGAGCGCTTCTCCTCCAGCCCCGGCGACGGCGGCGAGTTGAGGTACTGCCGCGTGGTCTTGGTGCCCGACGGGGAGGTGTCGGTGGTGATGATGATCACCTCCTTCCCCCGAGCCTTGCACGCATCCAGCAGCACCTGCAGCGTCTCCCGGTCCCCGCGGTTGATGGCGTAAACCAAAGCGGAGGCTCCGGCGTAGTCGCGGGCGCTGGGGTCGGCTCCGTGAGCCAACAGCACCGTGGCCACGGCCGGGCCGGCGCGCTCGGCACAGGCGTGCATCAGCGCCGTCATCCCCGTCTTGTCGGGGATGTTGGGGTCGGCGCCGTTCTCCAGCAGGTACCGCACCATCCGCGGCTGCTCCAGGGGGTCGGCGTAGCCGGCGCGGCAAGCGGCCATCAGCGGCGTCTGCCCCGCGGCGTTGCCCTCGTTGATGTAGGCTCCTCCTTCCAGCAAGAGCCGCGTGAGGCGGAACTTGCCCTGGGCCACGGCCCGCAGCAGCGCCGTCCGTCCGCGGGCAGCATGGGCAGAGCGGCGGCACCGGGCGGCCGGCGCACGGGGCTGGGCATGGCGGCGCCTACGGCAGCGGCGATGGCCGGGGCTGGGGCCGGGCCGGGAGCGTCACCCGCTCACTGCAACGGGACACGGCGCGCGGTGAACACCCCCGGCCCTGCTTCAGGTTCCCCAGAAGGGGCCCGAGCCCCCCCCCACAGGGCCTCTGCCCTGTCCCCTGCCCGTGTCCCTCCAGGGTGGTGCTCATCCCCCTGCCTGTACCTCCTGCCCATATCCCCCTCCTGGAACCCTGTTTATACCCGCCATCCCCTTCTGCATCCCTGTTCATACCCCCATCCCTTCCTGCATCCCTGTCTGTACCCCCCATTCCTTCCTGCATCCCTGTCTGTATTCCCATCCCTTCCTGCATCCCCATCCCTTCCTGCATCCCTGTCTGTATCCCCATCCCTTCCTGCATCCCTGTCTGTATCCCCATCCATTCCTGCATCCTTGTCTGTAGCCCCCATCCCTTCCTGCATCCCTGTCTGTATCCCCATCCCTTCCTGCATCCCTGTCTGTAGCCCCATCCCTTCATGCATCCCTGTCTGTAGCCCCATCCCTTCATGCATCCCTGTCTGTATCCCCATCCATTCCTGCATCCCTGTCTGTATCCCCATCTGTATCCCCATCCCTTCCTGTATCCCTGTCTGTATCCCCATCCATTCCTGCATCCCTGTCTGTATCCCCATCCCTTCCTGCATCCCTGTCTGTATCCCCATCCATTCCTGCATCCCTGTCTGTAGCCCCATCCCTTCATGCATCCCTGTCTGTATCCCCATCCTCCCTGCAGCCCTGCCTGTATCCCCCATCCTTTCCTGCATCCCTGCCTGTACCCCCCCTCCCTTCTTGCATCCCTGCATGCGTTCCCATGGCGACCGCAGCTCATCCCGCTCCTCATCTCTCTGCCCAGCCAACAAAATAGGGGACACCCCCTCCCCATTTCCCTCCCCCCCCCCCCCCCCCCCCCGGCGGGTCCTCATCCACCCCCCCAGCAAGACACCAGCGGCCACCGAGCCTGAGCCTAGTGCCTGGGACTGCACCGTACCCCCTGGGGGGGGGGGACGACGACACCCCCCCTAGCCCCTCTCTCCCGCATCCCTCCATCCCTTCCTCTGTTACCATAGCGACCGGAGCTGGGTATCCCCCGGCGATGGGTCCAGGTCCCAGATGCTGCCGGGCTGATGGAGGTGTCGGGGCCATCGGCCGGTGGCTGCCATCCCGGCCCGCCGCTGGCGTAGCGCGGGGAAGGGGGGGGGGGAGGGAGGCAGCGGAGGTTATTTGGAGGCTTTCCCCCCCCCCTGCATCGCTATTTTTGGCGGCTGCTGGCGCGGGGAGGGCTGGAGCGAGATGAATCACCCGGCGGCGGCGCAGCCAGCGCCGAACCTGCTGCGCCGAGCCCTGCGTGGGGGCGAGCGAGAGGCCGCCGTGGGGCTCGGCGAGGGGGGGGGGGCACGGGTTCTGGCGGCCATGGGGCTGGGGACCATCGGGTATTGGAGTTTCGGGGGTCATGGGGCAGTGGGGCTGGGGAGCGGGCTGTCACACCAGAGGGGTGTGGAGAACCACGGGGCTGTGCATCCATATCACAGTGGGCCATGGGGCAGTGGGGGCTATGGGGCAGTGAGGCCACAGTGCTGGGAGGCTCAGACGCCCCAGGGCAGCGGGGTGGGAAACAGGGACCTTCTGTATTCCCACCTTGGTCTTGGTCCCGGTCCCGGTCCCCGTCCCCGTCCCCGTCCCCGTCCCCGTCCCCGTCCCCGTCCCCATTCATTCCCGCCCCTGCCCCATTCATGCCTTCATTCTCCTCCCTTAGCCCCGCCCCCTTTTCCCGCCTCCTCCCCTCTGATTGGCTTTTCCATCCGCAAATCAGCGCGGCCCTTTCGCAACGTTGCGTTGCTCCGGCGACACCGGACACACGTGGAGCGGCTGCGCATGCGCGAGGTGAGGACCGGGACCCGTACCGGGATCGGATTTGGGGGGGGGGGTTCCTCGTGTCTCCCCCCTCCCCCCCCGTCCCTTCCGACCCCGCTGCCCCCCATGCCCCCCGGGGTCCTCCCTTCAGCTCAGGGGGGGCTGCCCCATCTCCCCCCTTCAATCCCCGCCTCTTCCCCCCAGCGCCCCCCGCGCCCCCCCAGCCATGGCGGGCCGGGGCCGCGGCCGGGGCCGGGGGCAGATGACGTTCAACGTGGAGGCCGTGGGCATCGGGAAGGGGGAGGCGCTGCCCCCCCCCACGCTCCAGCCCTCCCCGCTCTTCCCGGTGAGTTCCTGGGGACGGGCACGGTCCTTGGTCCCTTGGGAGGGGCTGAGCCCGGGTGTGCTCAGTGCCCTGATCCTCCCCCAGCCCCTGGAGCACCGCGCGGCCCCACTGCCGGGGGGCGAGGAGGGCGAGTACATGTTAGCGCTGAAGCAGGAGCTGAGGGGGGCCATGAGGAACCTCCCCTACTTCGTAAAGCCGGGGGCACCCCGGAGAGGTACCGGGGGGGGGGAGGGGGGCGGAGGGTCCCAGCCTGCAGGGAGCACCCCACTGACTCCCCCCATCCTGCTCTGGGACCCCCCAGATATCGAGCGCTACTCGGACAAGTACCAGATCTCCAGCCCCGTTGACAGCGCCATTGACTGGAACCCAGGTGGGGGCACGGGGGGGTTTGGGGGGACACAACCGGTAGAGGGACCTGGGGGGGG